>NW_020456199.1:2729628-2773125 GCF_003342845.1 Nothoprocta perdicaria | reverse complement strand
CCGGCGTTTGGTGTCCGAAACGGCGGTTTCCGCGCGCAGGGGAGGGTCGGGAGGAGGAGGGAGCTCCTGGTTCGGTTTCGTGAAGCGAAACGAATCCCGCTGGCCGTTTCCCGCCCGCTGCCGGCGCCGCGCGCGCTGCGAGGTGGCCTCGGGACCGTGGCGGCGGGTCCGGCCCTTGRCCTGGGGCCCTGGTTGAAGAGGGGCCTCGTGCCCTCGCCGCCTGAGGCATCAGTTTCGTGAGGAAGTGTCTGCAGCTGAGAGTCCTAGTTTCGAACCTTGCCTTTTTTCAGCCTCAGTAGCTAAGAAAGTGAAATTAATAAGTTTTCTGGGAATGTGTGTAAGTGGCTTACACCATCTAGCTAGGAGGAGTGGGCTCTTTGATCACTACTTGTGAGACTGCATCCTTGATAAAACAGGATATTAAGCAAATATTTTGATACCAAGTCAAATCCCAGTCCATGCAGTGTTGGCATTTCTTACAAATGTGGTAGATGATGGTGTCTTTTTATTGGAACACCTTGCAGGGTGGTCAGCTACTGATAAAACACTTCATTTTGGAAGGTTTTGTCKACCTTCATTGGCCTGTCAGCAAGGGCTGCACGGGCATGTAGTGCCCAGGTGTCTCTTAACAACTGTCGGTTGTATAAACATTGCTGCACCAGATACTTGGGGTCTTGTCATGGCGAAAATATGCTGGTTAGCCAGATATCACTTGTGTTAAATTGAAAAAACTGTGGAACTATAACGATCATTCTAGCCATCCATTGTGAATTGATAGCTCTTCACATAAAAGGCTTCTCTTAAAAAAAAATAATAATTGAAAAGTGAGGTGGTAATTGTATTCCTGACCTCTTCTCCTCTCCTCTCCAAGATGTATTTTCAGCTTTGTATCCATTTTTTCTAGGTTGTAATTCTTAAGTCAACTCCAGAAGAGTCCAGAAAAGTTGCACATTGAAAGTACTGTTGGATCTGCAACTTGGCAAATGCTGCTTGTAGTTGTCTCTTTGCTTTGGTTATTACAGGGATTATTCTACTATCTATCTATTAAGCTTTTTTAGAACATGATCTTTTTCTCCATGCAGCCATGTATTGTACAGTGCAGAATTTCTTGCTGAAGTGGTACTGAACTACTCCAGGACTACTTGCTCCCCTAAAGTGAGACAGAGTGTGAAAATACAGTTTGATTTCTAGCTGTCAGTCCTTATAGCTATATGTGAGCCATAACAGAGCAAGGTGTTACTTCTCAGTTTGGTGTTATGTTTTGTAAAAGGAGAAACTGGCTAGAATTATTTATGAATCTTTCTAAATGTGTTTTCGAACAATCTTGTTGCAATGCTGTATACATTTTGGAAGTCTGTGTTCAAACAAATCAGTTAAAGTAATCTTTATTTTGTGTTARTATTTACAGTTAGTGCAGAACTTCTTTTCCCTTTGGAAGTGACTTCTTGCCTGCTGGGTTCCTTGTGAGGACTCATTGTTCAGTGGACAGCACATCAGAAGTGACTATGTAAGTAATTATAATGAACAGGTATAGGATTTATGATATTGTTTATTGAATAGATCAGAGAGAAAGGGGTTAGAAATAGATACTATGTGTTCATGCATTGGTTAGAAAACATTTTATGAAGAGGCAAGAATAACTTCGAAGTACGTATGAAGAACTGAGTAGCTTCTTGGCAGATATGGAGCTACTCTGTGTCTTTAATACTCTGTGTCTCTGCTACTCTTTGCTTTCAGATGTTTGCTGTTTGAGATGCCTATTTAGAAGAAAATGTTTTAAATTCTGTTCTGAGATTAAAAAGGTATAAAGCAATCTTTAACTGTATTTTGCAATCGAGTTTTGGTGAACCTGCTCATAAACTTGCTCTTTTTTCCTATACTATTGCTAGTATTTTCCTCTGAAGTAGTGTAGCATAAAAAAAACAAAAGAAACTTTTAACATTTTTAAAGTATTTTTCATTTGTATCACACAAATATTGCAATGAGTAGGCAGTACTTTTTTTGTAGGCAAAAGTTTTTACCTTTATAGGTTCAAAAGAAAGAAACTTGTATTGAATAATTATTCTTGATAAGCCSCAGGATTGATTTCAGAAAGTGTTCTCAGAAAGTTAGCTTCTTAATAATCAGAGTTAGATCACAAGTATAAAAAGAGACATGAAGCAACATGGGAATGCAGAAAAGTACATTGAATTGACACTAGCAAGAATGAATAGTAAGATTCTTATGCAAATAATAAGATCCATGCTTAGCTATCATCCTGAAAAACCCAAAGCATAGACTTCTTTTCTCATGCAATCTAGCATTTTTAAAATTCATTTATCGCCTTTACTGCTCTACGTAATAGCGGAAAGACTAGGTAGGGAAAAGAAGAATAGGCAGGGAAAAGAATAGATAGGGAAAAAGGCATCAATATAAAAAAAACCTCAAACAACTTCATCTTCCCCCAGGTAAGTTTTATTTTTCTGAAAGAAGAAAGATCATGGCCTGATGAAAAATTACTATTTTTTAAATAAATGTATTGAAACTTGTTAACCATTCAGTTTTGCATGGGTATTCATAATGAGAATGCTGATGYTTTTGTGTTCTTTCTGTTCTTTGAGTGACTCTAACTGTCAAAGTTCAGTAGTTGAAAATGAAAGAGAAGTACTGGTCTTGTTTTTTTTTCTCGGTATAAAAAAAATCTCTTAAGTAGAAGCAGGAGACAGAAGCTGGTAATTTTGAAATTAAAAACATTAGGAATTAAACAGTAACAATATTTGGCACTTTAAGAGGGAGTTGTTTCTCATGTTTGGATTGCAAGAATGATCTTTAGATGACTGCTGAGATCAAGTGGATGTATAAGCACTGTAAACCAGAAAATATGCACGAGTACATTGTGTGTTTCCCTGTATGTGCATTTATATGAGCGGAGAGTGTGGCAGGAATGATAATGTATGTAATGCAGGTTAATTCCAGCTCAGTCATGTCAGAAAGGATGAGAGAAGGAAGAAATATGCTAGAAGGGGTGCAAATTAAACTGTTAAAACTGAGATAAATAGTGAGCTCTAGAGCTAGTCCTGAACTCCCTGGTGAAACAGGGTCAACTAGAGCAGACTGTCAGGCCCCTGTGTAGTTGATTTTGAATGTCTCCATAGATGCAAGCTCTCTAAACTTTCTGGTCAACCTGTTCCTGTCTTGGCCACTGTGACATGGGGAAAAACTACATTTTTCTTGTTTCTATATTCACATGGATTTCCTATATTTYAGTTAGTGCCTACTGCTTTTCATTGTGTCACTTGGCATGACTGAAGAGTATTGTATTCTTTATTTCCCATCAGATATTTATACAACATGAATAGGATCCCCTTGAGACGTCTCTTCTCCAAACTAACCTGTCCTAGTTCTTGCAGCCTATCCTTGTGTGTCACATGTTTCAACTCCTTAATATCTTTGTGACTCTTTTTCTGCAATTGCCTTGTTCTCTTCTTTCCTGATCCTGAACCATGCTTTTTCAGTGCAGGCAAAGATGCCTCCAGCATTCACATCCTGTACATTTCTTTTTTAGAAGCATGAGGAGCTCCCCTGAGTGGCATGAAGGCTGGATGTGTCAGGAAGTTCTCACTAAAGATCTCCTAAGTTGCTTGTGAGCTMTTGTGTGGCTTCCCTACATATCAGGGTGGTTAAAGTTGCTGGTGAGGACTGGGTGTGTGAACTGGTGGCTTCTTTCAGTTGTCCAAAGAAAGCCTCATCTGCCTATGCTTTCTGRTTAGAGAGCGTGTGACAGACATTCACCACAACATCGCCCACACTGTTCTTCCCACAAATCCTGAATCATAAATCTCAAGTGGTTCATCATTTCTTCCAAGGAGGTTCCATCTGTTACCACTACTCTCTTGCTTAAATGGTGACTCCCTGTCCTCACCATTCCAGCCTGTATCCATTTCAGCACTCCAGTCATGTGAACTATTCCATCGCATCCTTGTTAGACCAGTGAAGYTGTAGCCCTGCAGTTGGCTGCAGGGACCTGTAATTACTCCTGTTTGTTCCCGATGCTACGTGCACTTGTGTGTAAGTACCTCAGATGGACACCCAGTTGTGCAGTTCCCCATGGAAAACAGTTTACTCAAATAGGCTGCCTGCTGGGCAGTAGGATCCTTTAAGGTTTGTATGTGTGTTTAGGAATAAAATCTGTTGCAATATTAAGATACTTAGGCAAAAGTATCCTGTCAGGAAAATAAATGCTAGTAGTCCTTGGCTTGAAGGTTCTGATGAACATCACCTAACCCTTTCAGTGCTGGGCAAGAACAACAACAACAAAAAAGTAGTTTTGAAGTTTTGGCTTGAGCACAGCATGCTAAGCGCTAACAGTATAGAAAACTTGATGTTTTTAAGTATGAAAAATAGTGGGAAAGCACTATTTTAAGYCATTGTAAGATTCCTCTTGATTTATGTGAAAGACATTGGGGAAGTGTGTTCCTGTTCTTCACAGATATATTGTAAATGTTRCCAGGGAAAATTTCTGAGCAGTGAGGAATGACAATAAATTCCCTGGAAGCTTGTGAATATTTTGTTACATYGACTTTAAAAGTTGATCTTCCAGTATATTTTTGGAAAATACAATAGGCAGGTGAGAATGTTTATATCCTTTCCTATTGCCACCTGGCAGACACTGTTTGCTCGCTTTTCTTAGGACTTACTAGATTTTCCAGGCATTTGTTTTATATGCATCTTGGTGAGAAATGTTACATTTTTAGTGAGGTGTAGTAAGTAAATAAAATCATGAGATAGCTGTCTTCCCGATACACTAATGTGTAAGGGAAACATAAGTTTCATTTAGTTCCTTAAATCATAAACTTTTTTTTTTCTGCCTGTTTAATACRTACGGAAACTTGTAGGTTTCGTGATACTAGTTTCAATTTTTTTTTAATTATCTCTCCAGATTTTTTTCTTCGTGGATGTGACAAATTGTCATCTGTTTATGTCCAATGGGTCTGCGAATTCACTTTGTGGTTGACCCTCAGGGTTGGTGCTGCATGGGCCTCATTATCTTTGTCTGGGTCTACAACACAGTCTTCATTCCCAAAATCATCCTTTTTCCTCACTATGAAGAGGGACATGTTTCCGCTGYGGTGATTTTGTGTAAGTCGATTTAACTTAGCTCTGGATTGTTATGGGAAGGCTGAGTGATTTCCAACTGACTGCTCTAGAATCTGCATTTTTGATTGAGTGGAAACTATATTCTGGACACCTCTGAAAATAAAATTTGTTTCCACTGAAGACCAAATCTGAGTTTCTACTGGAAGGTTACTTATGGTTCCAATCACGGATTGTTTTTAGAGTATGATTAGTATGTATATTTCTGAACATTAATATGTTGTAGTTTGAGTAGCATGTCTTTAGGTTGTGGTTTGTTTGAAACAATTTATTTATTTATTTGTTTGTTTGTTTGTTTGTTTGTTTATTTGTAATATTGGTTCAGGATGAAGAACATTAGATTCCTGATTTGGAAAGTGTAAGAAAATGTGCAAGTATTTTATCCTAAAATCACATGTAACTGTTTCTTTAATATGGGTGCTACAGTTGTTTGCTGTCTGATATATTATTAAGAGATTCTTGAAATTAAAGCTTAGTAAATAGGAGTTGAAAGAGTCAGTATGACTTGTAGTCTTTGTCAGGATGAGACTGAGCTAAAGGGCAGAGGCTTGCTGGCATGTGCATACTCCTCATTTCAAACATGTCAGTGTTTGAAATAAAACTCTGGATCCTCAATTTTCCTCCTCTTAAACGTCCAACATTCTTGGAGGATAGTTTAGGGGATAGGCCTATCATAAGCGAATAATGGGACATTAACCCAATAATTGGGTTAATGAAGGAAGTCAGGGAAATGTGCTTCTTGCTAGAGCTGGAAACAAGGTGAAGAATCACTTTATCCTTATGAGCTCTTCAGTTTATTTTCCTGAGGATCTTTGAGACACTGGAAGTTCCAGTTGTAGACAAAAAGGAGATGCATGTAGCTGGTTCAATATCAAAATTCTTTTATTTGTAAAACCAGCTGACTAAGTGTGTCTAGAAGAGCACATTCTCTTGCAGATTTCAAACTGTTCTGTGAAACTTGGGTGAGTGGCACATGGACAGTTTATAGACCAYGATGCATCTGTGAAGTTTACTTTGGGTCTTTGTATGTTACTCAGGCCAATTCACAGGACTATAGATTTGCTAAGTACAACAGTTGATSAATCATACAGATGTTAAAACAACTTGCTCTAAATTTTTTTTTCTTTTGATTCTTTTAAAAGCTAAAGAAACTACTTATATGGACCATCATTTTAACCATCTATTAAAGTAGGTAGTAGTGAAGTTTTAAAAAACTTCTAGGTTTTAAATGCTTAAATGATTATTCTTTTAATACTTGCTTAACACTTGCTTAAGTTTATTATATATGCTAGCTTATACCTTTGTTTTTTAGAAAATCTAAAATACCATTGACTCTAATCAGGTGAACTTTTTCAGTATGTTATCATATCTTTTTATACTTTTTTTTGCTTTTTTTTTTTACTAGCTTGAAGTAATTAGTGTGATGTATTATTACTCCTGCTTTTTTTTTTTTCCTGCATGAGCGTAACCAGTGTTGTATATTTTTCAGGTTATTACTTTTGTTCCTTGTTTTGTATTGCTTCGTTACTAAGAGCCTCAGTAGCTGATCCAGGAAAACTACCTGAAAACCCAAAGATACCACTTACAGGTATAAGATATTTTAAATAATACAAGATTAGGCTGCTGCAGTTGTTATCTTAATTCTAATAACTCCTAGATTATAAATAACAATAATAGCAAAAATTAGACTCTTTGGTATTTTTGAATAAAAATCACTTTTTTTTTTTTTTGCCTTGAACAGTTAGGATTTTGATAAGTCTGACTCGCTGTTATTTGCTAAAAGAAAAATGTTGAGATACTTAGTGAATGTAGTTCTGTATCTTTTTCCTAAGCATGTTTATTAGGAATTAAAAGCTGTAGTATAGGATGGATTTTTTCTGCTTGTGAAGGACGTATTTTACTGCAGTGACTTATTTTTGTATGGTGTGTTAGCTAAATAAATATGACACTGATTTATCCCATAATGCCTGTTTGACACCTGAGATCTCTGAAATAGAGAATTTAGAACATTCCTAATTCTCCATGGAGAAAGTCGATATTTAAATGAACATCACAAAACTACTTGTTTTGTGATGTTAAGATCCTTTTAAAAGGATACCACTTTTATGTGTCAGTTTAGAATGTAATAGGGCAATTAAAAAGCTTGTCACATGAACAGAAAATACTTTGTGAGTGTAGAAGATGTATCAAATGGAATGAGTGGTGAAGTGTCAAATGGGATGAGTGGTGGATGTTTCGTGCTCTTCCTGCGCAATGCTTGAGGACAGGAATAGCATTGCTGTCCTGACGAGCAGTGAAAATCTAGGGTGAATCTATTTGGAAACATTACCTCTTTGGCCCCAGCCCTGGTATGGTAACAAGTTACAAACTACATAGGAGGAAGGGATTTACCTCTCTGAAATTCAGATGTGAAGTTCATCGTGGAAAGTCTCATGTCAGTGTTCTGCTTCTGATAGCCTTTTACCAGATAAAAGGAAAAAATGGCTTAAGCTTGGGTTCTTAGGTCAAAGCTGTGCTGCAGGAATAGCAGCATGGAATATGCAGTCTGATATGGTGCATGAACACGCTTTAAGTTACAGGCAGGTTCGTTGCTGAATTTCTTGTTCATTTCACTGCAGAATACCAGGATTAATACAAATTAATGCAAACTATTTACTTTTATGCACAAATTATTCCTGTTCATTTGAATACCTTGGAATAACCCTCCAAACTTTGAAATTCATTTAAAGTTTCACTTATTTCATGATATCTTTGTGACTACTTCTGAAAACAGAGTGCTGAGGCCTTACTATGATAGTAGTATGATCTCATTTGTGCTGAGTAAGGGGTTCTGTTCTTTTTATAGTAGTACTTCAGTTCCCTGGTGTTCTGTAGGTTGGTAGCAAGACACTGTTTGCATGGTCTAAATCCTGTTCAGTAATGAGGTTGGGGTGTTGCTGAGCTCGCCTGGTAAACACCCTATTAGGGAGTCATGCCTTTGTGCCATTAGATTCATGGGAACAGATTGTAAATCAGATTCCATCTGGCATTATCACTAGTTCAGTGATCTCTGATATTATTGGGTTTCTTTACTTCTAGCTCAGATTGGTATTTTACAGCAAAAAAGACAAGATGGGAGCTGCCAGCAGGTGGCCCAGAACTGCTAAGTTTGATTCTTTTTTCTTTACACAGCGACAATTATTTTGCCATACAAGATTCCAGAATAATGGAAATCTAAGCATAATTTTACTTCTTGGTATTTAATAAATTTCTCTGCATTAAAAATAGTTCTATTTAAATGGAAACAATCTATTTTAATATTCTCAAGCATGCAACTATTTCCTTTAAAGAAAAAAAAACATTTTCCTGAGTTAAAGTATTACGATATTGTTGTGGTTCTGTTTTTCAAAGGTTTCTTCTCTTTTGGGGTAGCCAGTTTGGGATAATAGTTAAACTGAACAATAATAACTTAGTTTCAGCTATAGTACTTCTCAGTATTCTGAGAGGGATTGCTTTGCAGATTATCTTAAAGAATCTCAACATTGGTCATTCAGAACTAGTGTATGCTTTTAATTACAAACCTATCTTATATTTATGTGTTTCTTGTTTATCTATAAAACTGTGTTTTTGAGATGGATATCTTAAAATACTTTGAGATAAAAGATAGTTCAGAAGTGTTCATTGTGTCCTTTATTTTAGTTAGCTTATTTTGACAAGTATGCATAGCAGTCTTTCCTCAGAAGAGTTTGGAATGGTAAGGAGATAGTACTGTGAGACTACCTAGCAGGTATGTTTTTTCACAATAGATGTGTTTTAAAAAAAATTAGAATAAAAGGTATGCATTTCCTTKTTTATACCTTGTTTGAGTATCGGCTTCTGTACTGTAATAACAACTCTCAAGAAATATGTGAAAATAATGATTTGGAAAGGGAAATTGGCAGAGAATGGTGAAATAAATATTACAGTAATACTTCTGATTTAATTAAGATGGCAGTGGTGGGAGGGAAGATTTCTTAGTTGTAGAGTTCTAACTCTATGCATTGTTCACAGTAAGATATTTTTGGCTCGTGGAATCACTAGCATTTATCATGAGTTTGTTGTATCATGTTTAAATCTCTCTAATCTGTCTCTAATATTTTTTTCCTAGAAAGAGAATTTTGGGAATTATGTAACAAATGCAACATGATGAGACCAAAGCGCTCTCACCATTGTAGCCGTTGTGGACATTGTGTTAGGAGAATGGATCACCACTGCCCTTGGTAAGATCATGCCATTTGTTCTGACAATCTTGTTTTAGTGAATCGGATCTGTCTTACTCCTTTCAGAGTTCCTTGATGACCTTGATTATTGCTTGCTTGTCATCTTTTTTTTTTTTTTTTTTCCAACTGCGTTTACTTGTTTGGGTGTTTAGGGCAGGGTAAGAACATAGAACACTAGGCATAGAAATAAACAWAGACATTAGATATAGTAAAACATAGAATTTATATTTGTTGGGATGGAATAAAATACTGGATATCTTTTCTTATAAGAACTAAATACTTCTGTGGTGGTGTATTCAGGGTTTGGGCTTTTTGTTTTGTAGTTTAGATTTTTAATTTCCGGAAAGATAGATTCAGGTCTCTGGGTAGAAAATGTTATTGCCTTGCACTATGCCATGTTTGATATAGTATTTCTGATTTTTCCACTGAGATTGATCTAGTTCCTAACTAGTTTCAGTCAAAATGAACTAAGTCAACCTGTTTAAACTATGTCAAGCTGATTTTTTTGTTGCTTAAAATGAAGACGAACATTTCTGCCATGATCTGAGGGGTCATTTCCATCAAGACAGCAATGATGAGCTGCAGAGGACAGAATTGAGGTCAGGATCCTCCTACATTGATTTAGTCATTTTTGAGATTACCCTTTTTTGTGCATCTTCAGTTTAGAAAATAGTGCCAATATAATGCATTTGTCATTATGGCTTGGCTTGGTATTAACGTCTGTGCCAGTGCTTGTATTAGAGTTCCCATGCTTGTACGAACCTGCCACAATTAATTTTAATCAGCACCAAGTTCTGTGAAGCTGTCTAGACCTACTTTGCAAAGGTTTTGAATCTCATAGTTAGTTTTTACAGAATCTTTGCAATTCTTTACTCCTTTGTGTTGTTGTCTGAAAAAGAAATTTCTTGTTTGAGGTGCTTATTCTGTCTTCCAGTGTCTTATGCTCCTAAGCCATGTATATCTTATTATTGGGCTACTCTGTGATTTCATTTATTTCAAACGGTTAATAATACGGTGAAGTTATGTATTTTTTGTCGTTTATCTTGTTACTTGAGCATTATTTAAAATTGTAGCATATCACACAGTGTATCTTTGAATACAAGGAGAACTATCTCCTGTTCAAAATAATCATTTCAGTAATAGGTCTACACCTTGACAATGTATGCAATCATCTTCATAATAAGTGCCATCTTTAGCATMGAGACAATCACTTCTATTAAGAATGCATTGCTGCCTATCAATTATCATAACTTACTATTACACATAAGTGATAGTAATTTTCATTTGTCTCTGCATATGGTAACGGCCATTTTAAAAAGCCTTGAGATTCTGTTTTTATATATGCTTTGTTTCTCTGCAGGATTAATAATTGTGTTGGTGAAGACAATCATTGGCTGTTTTTACAGCTATGTTTCTACACTCAGATTCTTAGTTCTTATACGCTGATACTTGATTTCTGCCATTATTACTACTTCTTACCACTGAAAAAAGATAACCGGGTAAGATTCTGATTTCTCCACAGTGTTAATAATAGCTAATATTGCCATATAATTTGATATTTGTCTACTAAATTTTAATGTCATTTCACCTGATCACACCCATGTATTTTCAAGCAGGCAATTAGATTTCTGATGACTAAACAGAGTACATTCTGAACTGACTACCATCTCCGTGTTGAAAACACAACATGAATTTTTAAAAACTAGGAAAGGACGATGTTACTAGTGAGGTTGCTTTTGATGTCAYCAGTGAATAGAGGAAAAAAGCAACATGTTTACTTCAGTGGTACTAATATTCTTTTTTGCTTTCTCCAAAGTAAATATATGCAGAATATATTTTTCTTTTCTATCGTAAGGTTTTAACAGGAAATGCTGATATCACCAGAGAAGTGAGAAAAAACATAATAATTTTGAAAGGAGAAAAATATACATTGCTTTTGAAGCAWTATTTTGTGCAATCTTGAGAAGATTATAAGAACTGTGGGTAAGGGATGCAGGAAATTTGGATTGCATGCTCTTATGTTGCTTCAAGGTTTTGTCTCTGTGTAATGCAGCTGAATACCCAAACAATAAAAATGAACTTAAAAATTGGAATTCAATGAAAAAGACATTCTACATTTACGAAATTGAAGCTGTAAGCTCTCTGTAGCCAGTGCTTGTCTGTCTGTGTTGTCAGTAATGTTAAGATTATTCTAGAGTTTTGCTTGAAAGTTGATGAATGTTGACAGTACTAAAGCATGAAAGTTTATACTCTTCTTCTTTTTTTTTAAACTAAAAATCTTTACTCAAATTCTGAAATAAACTTTTTATTTGTCTGAGAAGTATAAACATACTAAATAAAAAAGCCTAGAGAGCAGAGTCTAAGTTAGAATTAAGATTATGCCTCTGGTGCCACATGTGAAGGAGACCAGAACAATTCTAAAGATTGGTAAAGGACACCAGATTTAGTTCTCTTTTGTGCTTTTCTGTTTGTTTGCTTTTGTTTTTYCCAAGTTCTGAAGTGCTGCAATGTTTTTACTCCATTTTGATGTGACATACCAGCATATTCTCTTGTGGTGACTTCACACCTATCTTTCAAGAGTGCTAGAAACTGGCACTCAGTTATAGGTAAGGCAAGTCCTATTTTTTCCCCTTTTGGTAAACATTGCAGATATTTATTATCTTATTTTGTATCCTAAATGGTATAAAGTAGAATTGTTAAATTTTCTAAAAGTCTTCTACTTTTGAGAAAAGAATTGGACTTACTTTTTAAGTTTCTTATTTGCTCATCAGTCTGCACTGTGTGTGAAGTCCCTAGTGAAACATATGTRAAGGTGATCAGTCAAATGATAGCTGAAGACTGCACTCTTTGGAGCATCCTAAATTAACAAGTCTTAAATTTAAGTTGGTAACAACAAATTTCTATCATTTTGATTGTACCAAAATTGTGAATTGTTGCACATCTTTCTCAAAATAACTTTATCTCAACKTTTTTGAGATGATCTGATATTTTAACTTTTTAATTTATATGGCTATTCATATKTAAAGATTTTAAATGATTTTAGAAACTTTGAAAACAGAAGAGGTTTTGTGTGCTTTGATCGTCTTTTTGGATCCAGTATACCCAAATTCTGACTGTCACTTTTACTTTTTAAAAGGGGGATCGATATATATCAAATTCTTTGGGCAAGTGGAGAAATGGGAAATAATTTTTGCTTTAGTCATATTAGGACACCTTGATGGTAATAAAAAAGGGTTTTGAAAATGGATATATGTAAAACTTTGGTCTTCATTGTTCAGCTGGGTTAATTTGAARCCTTTTGGAGAAAAACTTGTTTTGACATGTGCACTTGAGATGTGAAGAGTTAGGGTGAAGAGCCCTCACTAAGTGTAAACCAGTTCAATACATTTGCCTGACTACAGGGCATTTGATTCGTATGTTTGGATGTCAAAATTGACAGAGTCATGAAAAACATAGCTCATTGCAAGGGCTTGTTTTAGTCATGATGATCAGTTTCCATTTATGGAAATTTTAAACAATACTTTTACTTTGGAAAAACTGTGTCTGTGTTACAGCATGTCTGCATTCCAAAGGGATAAAGCTGTTCAAGTTGTATATAAACTTAGTAGATTTACAGGTTTTCTCAGTTTTTAAAGCTACAGGATGGAGTATCCTAATGGAAGTACAGAAAATTAAGATTTTTTTTTCTGGGAGTCTAGTCAGCATTTTTACCTGGAGTAAGATGTTGGAGCTCTGTATAGGAGATTCTTGACCATCTTGCTGAAGGTTCAATAACATATAACTAACTGTATGCCACAGAATCATTTGTTGCAATCATTTGTTGTCCTTTTGCCATCACGTGAATCCAACAAATGATAGGATATAGGTTGGGTATTTAGGCAAGCATCCTACAAGACCGTTCTAATTTTCCAGTTCAAATAGCCTCAAGTTCCTGAGTGTTCCGGGCAACCCAATATATTCTGCTTTTCACAGGAAGCCCTTCTTTGTAGACATTTCTGGCTTTGACCATGAGTTTTTTTTTTAATTGATAGCGGCTAGTGTTTACSACAGATTCAAAAATTGGATAGTTTTTCTAAACAGCCATCTGGAATTAGCTTACTTCCTGCTCATTAAAAATACTTGTGATCTTTTTGGCTGTGTGCCTTCATTTCTTATTTTTATTCTTTGGATATAAAATAATACACAGTATGGAAGCTGTAAATTTAAAAGTGTTCTTCATGCTATTATGAAAGAATCACTTTCTCACAATACTGATTAATGTGTTATGAAAATATGATCACTATTTTTTAGCTTTTTTCAAATCAAAGCTTATTATTTTTAAAGTTTAACATAGAAAAAACAAACAAGTTTAAGTTTTTAATTTCACTGAGACAAATACGATAACTCTAAAGCTACTCAAAGAAGATACTTATTTTCATCAAAGATGTAATCTTCAAGTGTCAGTCCGTACAAGCACAAAGCTGTTTTGTAGTATTTTCGGGTCTTGTAACTGATGTGCTTTCAGAATGATGTGTTGACGTAATTGCTTCTGTTTGTCCAGCAGGAGGAGTACAATTACTGCTAGAACTGGAAGAAATAGGACCTGGTAATTAACTCATATATGTAAGATCCTGGCAGAAAACATGTAATTAAAATAAGGTAGCATAGGAGATGTCATCCTTTTTTATAAAGAAAATTTTTTTCTTAGGGTTATAGATTGACAACAGGATGGGAGAATTTGTTTAAAGAAAAGGACAGACAATGCCTCTTCAGTACTCAACAAGAAAAAAAGCTAAAAAAAAAAGGAAGAAAAAAGACAACCTAACCCTGTAATCCTATGTAGTTAAATTGATGGTGTATGAACCTTGAAAGAAGTGGGGAAGGTAAATTTACTGATACTCAGGAGAAGACAGGAAGGAAAGGATAATATTTTGTTAAAACAAAGTATATTGGCAGTTTCATTTTTATGCCAAAATCATACTGCCTTTTAAAAAAATCTGTTCCACTACTGTGATTGTTTCAGAACCATTGCTGTGGTTTGAAYTCTGTGTAGACTGTCATTTTTTTGAATCTTCTAAAAGCGTTCTTCCCGTTTTCACTTTAATCCAAATCAGTCTTGGATTAGACTTTGGAAATTAGAGATTTAGTAGACCTGAAATGGTTTGAATCAAAGTGCTTAATTTAAACATCTGTTCATATTCATAATAAGTATATTTACAAAAGGATTTATTCAGAATGTGGCTCTTGAGCTATGAATCCATTTTTCTATTTTTTTAAGATGAGTGAATATTCTCCCTTCTTTTTTCCTGCTAATGCTGCAGCCTGTATATTTTTTTTACAATCTGATAGCCTGATAACCTCTCTTCTGTGTTTTACACTTCTTTAATTATAAGCAGGAAAAATATCTTTTCATTTTTAATGTAAGGTATTTGAAAATATCTTTTTAATATGCTCATGACTTTCACTAACCTGTAAGGGAAAGGAATAAATGTGATTTTGATCTTTCAACCCATTGGGCTTTCAAGCCATTTTCTATGTTAACATAAATCTATAGTAGCTAATTTTTCTTAATTACCATTAATATTGATCATGGGGAGTATCCGTAAGAACTAGTGCTTCTGCATAAGTGCGTACTGTATATTCTGYCCTGGGCAGAGGAAGTCTTGTTAGGATCTTTGCCACAATTGCTAGCTCTCTGTGGACTATCTGGGTACCAACTGTGAAGGGAAAGGTGCTGGACATCTTGGTTTGTGATATAATCTTCACCATAAAGCTCCAGATGTGTACAGTCAGTCTCATTTTGTTTCAGTTTTCTGCTTTACATCTGCTGTACATTTTCTGCTATACATTTCTGCTGTACATTTCTTATAAGAGGCCAAGAATCCTTGTGGTTTGGCTRTAAGGCTAATTGTAGTGGCCAAGGGGGCCCTGGAAGACTTGCAGTTTGCATCTAGAAAGAGTACTGCATGTAGAAAAGCAGTGGCAGCCACACACATGAGCTCTGAAGATTAGAGGGAGCAGTTAGGTTGTGGTGCTTGCAAAATGTTAAAATAGAGGGATTTCCTGAAGTGCTGGACTGGTTATTATACTCTGAGCAGAGTGGTGACCTAAACCAAAGTCACAGATAAGGACTAGATCCAGTGAGGAAAAAGTGCTGTGTGACAAAACCCTCTTGTCTCACGAGGGACAAGTTTTGTGTTGTTCATGTTAGCTGAATACTGTGCATAGAGCTAGATGAACTGATGTTTGAACAAGAGGAAAATATCCAAATTGTATTCAAACAAGCAGTGTTTGTTTGTTGACTAATTATTTTGAGGCAACTTTATAGTCTTGGGTGGTTTTCTTGGGAAAAATATTTCTGTTGCTCTTGAGAAGGAATAATAAAAACACATTGGAATGAACTTCTATGTAATGTGCCTACATGCTACATGTGTAATTATTGTTATTAATGCAATTTCAATGATATTCTGTAAAATGTCCTTTTTTTTTCTCCAATCTTTATGCGGTTGCCTTTCTGATTCAAAGGTGAATACTGTTCTGTTGTTTAGGTCTGGTTGCCAAAACAGTTTATTAGTAAATACACTGAGGTTCTTTCTAACAAGTACTGTCCTGTCTGTCTGGATTTCTCGGTGASGGCCCAGTGTTGTTTTCTTGGTTGTCATTGCCTCAGAGACAAGTTGTGTGGAAGTTAGTACAGTTGTTTTTGAGTAGATTCTACAAGGACAAGTAACGGCTAGAAAAATGGTGATTGTCACTTCTTCTCTCTGTTTAGCAAAACAAGCCCTTTGTGATGATTATTTTCTTTTATTTTTTTTTTCCACGGAAATAGTTAAGGGAAGAAATACAAAAAAAATGTGTTCTTCGTTACTGTATCAAAGGTCTTTCCTTTTTATATTTCTTGTCTAGCACTTACATGTCAGTTTGTAGTTTTACCATGGTAAAATGCATGCTAAAGAGTAAAATACAAAATGCATACTGCCTTCTTTTTTTCGCTAGAATCTTCTGATGCAGGGTATAAGTTGATGCTTTTTTTTTTTTTCTTTTCTTTTTCTGACTGAGAATGGTCCCTTTAAGTAACATTTTAGGAGGATGTTAAGATTTTTTTTATTTCATTTTTTTAAATGAAATGGAAGAATGTGATACTAGACCCAGAATGTATCTCCAAGTTCTGACTTTTTTTCACAGCTTTAGCAGCTGATAAGAGCATCTTTCTGATTCTTTATTTAATGTGCCTGGCTTTATTATTTGAACTTTCACTTAAATAATTCAAATATATCAGACTTTTAAAGTAAAATAGAATTTGCCCTAATTGTTCCTTGTTTAATTAAAATACAGTATTCCTGGATCTAAGAATTTCTCTTCTTTAAGTCATAATGATTCGAAGTAAATAAACATCAAAAATAGTGGGGTGGGATTTTTTTCCACATTCAGTTCACTTTTATGTTCTAGTTGTAATTTAAAGTTTACTTGAAAGGGTTTTAATAGTTCCCTGCTGTGATCCGGCTTTTCCAAGTGAAAGAACAGATGTGCATATTCAGAGGAAAGGCTTGAGAACATAATCCTAACTTATAAATAAGAGAATGGCTGTGCTAACTCATTATCAAGGGGTAAGATAAGGTGTGAACTTCTAGTACATTTGCAGTAACTGCCATGTACAAATGTTTTCCCGTGATAAAAAAAAGGTAATTTATCTTTTGGAAATGATCTAAAAAACTCTCTCATACTTCCTGCTGGGTAAAAGCAGGCTTTCCAGGGCAGCCTCTGCCTTGAGGCTACTTGTTTGTGCTCCCATACSAAAGTTATAATAAGTCATCTGAGGCTAAGGTTTAACAGATGAATAAAAATTTATGTTGGACAATAGGCAACATTATAGTTAGATCACTCCAGTATAGATACCTTGATTTTACAGGTACCATCTTCAGGAGCCAAGCTAGGAATGTTACTCTTTTTATTACAAAGAGATGTTTTTAAATGGAATTTAAAAACTTTTTTAAAGTTTTAAATGGAATTTAAAAACTGTGAGCCTTATAGCTAGGATTGTTTAACAGATTTTAAACCTGTTTAACAGGTTTTCTTAYGTTTTGTAGCTATCCAGCATGGTCTTAGGTGAAAAAAATCACAACTAAATTGTGATTTTACTTTTTTTTCAAACCTTAAATATCTTTGGTTATCTGGCCAGGAAATGTTTACCAATATAAGTAAAAGATTCTTGTTTATAATTTTAGTACATTTAGTACTTTTAGTAACTGAAAATCCAGTATTTGCCTTTAGCCACAAGTCTTTGGGAACAACTATTATCTAATGCTACCACTGGGTTCAAAGACTTAAATTTTTTAAATGCYAAAGATTATTTGTTCTCTCTCTCTCGTTCTAGGATATGTTTGTATGTAGACATGAACTTGCTCTTCTAAGAATATCTGCCTTCATGGGTCTGATAGTTCTAGGTGGAATAAGTGGCCTCTTTTATACTCAGCTAATGGGTATTTTCACTGTAAGTATCCCTTCATTTTAAAATGTCTTTTAATTGTTATCAAATAGACCTAATAAAAGCAGAATCCATTATAAGGAAATAAAAATATTTCCATTCTGGGGCACCTCTCTTGTGAGCTCTGTCAAGACTTTACTTTCCAAAGAGATCTTAGGAAGCTTTCTTGCATAGAAGTGTCTAATAATTCACATATTGAGGCAATTTCATGATTCATATTAGTGAAATAAAATCATGCACTATCCAGGAAATGAACAGTGAATCCACTGTGAAATATTAGTTATGTACTTTTTGAATCATTAATTTTTGCTTTTATTTTAAAGTCTTAAGTGCTGTGCTCTCAATTAGACTTTGTGACAGTGAGGCCCACTAATTAATCATGCATTTTAAGAGCACAGGTTTTTTTTTTAAGTACTTAAATAAATCTGCTTACTTCATATATTTCAAATTAATAAATTGTGGCATATGATCATGTACAGTTTAAAGGCATATTTTGTATATATAAAAACTACATGGAAAATTTTTCTAGTTAAGTGAATTGGACAAGGTAATAATTATCTACAAGAAATGTATGTTTTTGCTGCACATTAAAATTTAAAATGATTCACTCACAGTAAGTAATTAATTTGTGTTAAAAATCTATTAAAGTGAAGTTCTCCTGTACAGAAGAGAGCATGTTAGTCACATCAGTACGTGTCTGAAAGAATGTATAATTTGGCCTGCAAAATTTTTATTAATGARAATAATATACAAGATAACAGCATCTTTTACATACTGAGTTACATGATTGCTGCTGATTCTGAGCGCTTGCTGAAATTATGTTTTGGTACTATGAGGATATCAACCTGTATGGGTACAAAGTGGAAGACCTCCTAACCATATGGTGTAATGTCTTTGCATGGAATAAAGGGCAAAACCTCCTGTGTAGTGTTTACTTTTGTTAGATAAATCTGTAATAATGTTAATATTACATTTCTCTGAATTACAGCCTCCTGTTTTTTGACTTTATAGTCCGAATTTGCAGTGCTTTTTTTTTTTTCTTTTTTTTCTCTACTGTCCAGCTGCTCTAACACACATTTTTTGACCTTCTGGTCTGTTTACTGTGCTCCTCTTTCCTGTTCTGGTGCTTGCCAGCAGGCTGTTACCTGCCTGTTTAAATGCTGTCACACAACTGTACCCCTCTACTCACACAACTGTACCCCTCTACTCACACAACTGTACCCCTCTACTCGCTAGAGTCAGGATGTTTTTCTAGTCCTGTATCTAGCTGAAGTGGTGCGGACATCTGGATTTCCTGATCTGCCCCCAAATCCCACTGCAAGGAGATATTGAAGTTTAGGGAAATTTAGTGTGCGAACATTGTAGTATGGGTGGCCTTTGAGCCTCTGTTAAATAGCTATCTGAGAAGTACTACAATAAAAGATGGAAATCATTTAGAAGAAAGCAAGGACAAACCCTAATTTTACAGTTCTCATCATCTGTTTGTGCTAATGGGGCTGGGCTAAATTTTGGTAGTGGTCATCAGCATTTGTCCGGATGCCACTAGGATACAGAAAACAAACTCTGAGATGGAAGCAAGTTCTGTTTATGGAAACACCTGAAACTTAGGACATTTCTGTTTTGGCATAAAGTACTGCATCTGAAACAGGCATGAATCCCCAAAATGTTCTTGGATTATTCTTGACTCTAACCCTACAGCCTCCAGTCGAGGTAGAAACCGGATGCATGCAACAGACACCTGCTATAGCCCAGCTCTAATGAAAGCCTTATTCAGGCTTGGGCAGCAGTGGCGGAATAAATATGTAAAAAGCATAACTATCTGCCCAACATTATCCCAGGGATATCCCCTTCTGGCATATCCTAGAATACAACATGCTGCCATTTGAGAAATGGAAGGAAGCTTTATCTGTGAAAGAAATTGGTTTTGGAATTCAAAGTATGGGCACTGGGCTATTTAGAAGGATGCAGCCCAGTGCATCCTTAAAGTGTCTAAACCCCCACTTTTTTGCAGACCCTTTTGTCACAGAAATTGGTGGCTATATGCATGTTTGGTTATGAGAATCTGTAGCCTCCCTTTTGGCAGTCACGGTTTAACAGAAATATAGAAATATTCCTGCATATGTTTAGATAAAATCGATACTTTCTTTGTGAACAAGCACAAGTGAAAACCTATAACATAGTATCTTTTTTTTTTTTTTGATTTTCCTGTCTTTTAAATACTGCCAAGTTTATGTTTTTTAGAAAGAACTAGAGTCATGATTTTACTAATTTTGAACTTTTTCTTATAGCAATTCTTCTGGATCTCCATAAGGCAAACTTGCTTGACCCTGTTTATATGATTTTTCCAGAAACTAAGGCAATAGTTTCTGTTTCATGTCACTGAAGAAGAGTGATAGGAACAGCTAAAGCCAACTATTTTTTTCATTATTACTGGATAGGCAGAAATGAAAAATGCTATGTTCCCMGTTTCTTCCAGTATCTGGTAAAAATGTCAGACCTACAGAAGCACCTTTTTATATAAAACTGCAGCGAAGTTCTTTCTTCAGTATAATCAGTAATGAAGTAGGCCTTGAAATGGCACCTTCTGGCTTCGTTTTCTGTGTTTCAAACACACAGTATGATGGCTTTGCTCAAGTATGTATRGTTATTGTAGCAAGCAGCTCAGCTATGAAGCATGACCTACATGCTCAAGTTGGTTTAGAGTTCTCAATTATTTGCACCAAATATTAGCAGTAAAACCAATGCCAAAGGTTTGTACTTTTTTTCACTGCGACATGTGAATGTATAGAAGAAAATGAATTAGCATGAAGATACTTTTGCACATAGTGTTCATCTGGCCTGCTTCTAGGCATAATTTAAAATGAATTGAGCTTAGTTGGTAGCTTGACAAGTCATATGAAGAAGCAAGCATTCTTTTTATAAGATTTCAAGGAAAAATAATAAGGAAAAAATCTCATTTTGAGTAACAATTTTCAGATGTTGAAAAAATGTTATCAAGTTTATATATAGTGGAATTGATATATTTCATATACCTTGTTGTGTTACTCTGAAATAAAGCCAACAATAAGAAAAGAAGCACTTTGTGGTGTGTAGCTGATACGTTGTGCTTTATGTACTGCACTTACCAAAATGCAATGTTGCATCATTGACTTATTTTCTGTGCCTATCCTTGTGTAACTTTSCACAATTATAACAGCAGATCAATTAGGTAAGAGTTCTTAAATTAGAGAAAGAAACATACATCCTCTAATGTTACCTTATTTCAAGTGTGTTCAGTAGAGTAAGAAGCTTGGAAATAAGTGTACTCTCCCACACCGTAGAAATGCAAATTTGGCTGTAGTGCAGACACTGTTCTTAAGGGTATACTGTTCATGAAGGTGATTGGTAGACAAGGTTAGCTAATGCGCACTAACCTTCCAGGGTTTTACCACCTCTGTGGCTGAGGTAAGACTGTTAGTGCGTCCTAAACACCCAGCTATTCACATCTCATCTGGAGGTTCAGGCAGCCAGAGATCAAGGGAGGTAACTTCCTACAATGAGAGGAGAAGTGTGAGAACAGCTGGCAAAAAACTGTCCTCAGAGGAACTTCTGATGTGAATTGTTCTCATGAAGAGGTCACTTTATAGCAGATTAGTGCTTTCTCCCTAGAAACTAGCATATGTGAAATACCCTTTTAGCAGAAGGGGCACATGGCTCTTTTCATCCTCCTTCTCCAGTTGCTTTCCTCATGCCCTAATTTGCCTTTATTCTTGTCATGATCCAGAAGTTATAACACTTTCTGCTTGTATCCTAGACCTCTCTTGGTAAGCGTGTTTTTGGATACTTYGGAAATAGAGGAAATTACAGGTTCCCTCTAATTCAGAAATCCCTGAAAGATGGGAGAAATTTAACATCATAATTTAGAAAATAAATGAGTGTTTCTAACAAATGTGTGTAACAAAATGTCTCTTAGATAAAATTCTCATATTTCTGGAGAGCAGCATGGAAGAAATCACTCTTTAAAATATTACTTATGAAAACAGTCTGTCATATTTTTCAGCATRGATCATGTATTTATACCAAAGGCCTGTTTATTTTCTTTGCTTGGTGCCTGCTTTTCCAGTTTTCTATTGTTGCTTGCTCTGCAAAATTAAATTTGATCTTGCTTATTTGGAAATGAGTCTGTATTCCTTTCTGGATAGAGGGAGTATTTTTAATGACTGTGCTTGAGAAGTAAAGACAAACTTAGCATGAAACAATAAAGAAGTCAGATTTTTGTCAGTAGCGACCTAGAAAGATCATATGTTACAATGTTCTTCTGCTACTGAGAATAGTATCTTTCTGGAATTCTTTTTAGCCTTTTTTTTYYCCCCCYTTTTTTTCCTTCTTTCTTTCCTTTTTTTCTTTCTTTCTGTGTTTTTCTATTTTTTGTTCTTCTTTCCCCCGCCCCGGTCTTATTGCTGTCCTTGGCTTCAGGCTGGATAAGCTCCTGTGTTGACCTGAGCTAGTCAAAGGGATAAGAGGGCAGCTATAGAACAGTTCTGCCATCAAAGCAGAAACATGTATCTTTTTTTTTTCCCTCTTTCTTCGTCGCATCAGCCTTTACTATGAAAATACTATTCGCATATAAATTATCATTTTGCYTGGGACCGCTGTGTTAGATAAGTTTAACATAGTTAAAAAAAAAAATATTGTGTACTTTACTGGCCTTGTTATGAGGCATTCAACTGTAAATGCAAAGTTTATCAAGAAAAGGATATTTTATACTTATCCAAAAAAACTCCCACATACAGGAGCAGTTTTCTCTGCATCTCCACTGTATTGCTATTTATTTTTTTTCTGTGGTTATCTTCATCTAATTCAGTCAAAAAGTAGATAGAAATATATCCAGAAATTTGCTTGCTTTTCCAAGACAACTAGCGTTTTTTTTTTTTTAAGAAGTCCTTGCATTTGTTACGAGGTATTTTTATATACAGCACACACATGTTAAAAATAAAGGGTTAACTTATTCATTCATTGACAGGAAAAAACATAGATCTCTCTAAGGAAGAGTGTGTCTTTTCTGTGAGTTATAGGTTCTTCTGTTTTATGGTTTTTTTTTTTAAGGCAGGTGTAATCTAAGGTGTTTTAAAAATAGGGACTGTCAAGTTAATTCTGTATAGATTAATAAAGGAGCAGCACTGGCATAATTATTTGTCTCAGTTGTTCCATTTGCTTTAAGGAAGTGCTTCTGTATGTTCTGATAAATATGTATCTAAAAATGACTGCTATAATTTGGATTTTTTGTGTAGTGGCTCACTTTTTTGCTGTGTTGCATAACATTTTGTTCATGTCCTTACTGAAGTTTTAGATTGCGTCAGACACRACTATAAAGTATTCATTTTTTTAAGGCTGACACCTCTTGCATATGTGAAGGGCTTCTTCCTCTCAAGCTTTGTCTTGTTCTTTATTTTGTTGGCTGCCACCTGTCTGAAGCAATCAACCACTTCCCTCTTTCTCTCCCTCCGCACAAAAGGAAAATCCCATCTTCCCATGGATGGTGGAAGGTAACAGGATAATCAGTTCAGCAGTGATCCTCTGATGTCATTGTGGGAGCCCTGTAAAAGCGGATTAGCTGTGACCCAGATAAAATAATTAGAAATTACTTGGACACTTACAAATAACAGATCTACTAATCTCATTTCCAAGGTTAAAAAAGGTCTGTCTCTCAACATAACACTACCAGATGTTTCAGTTGAATGGCATCCTTTGCAGAGACTAATCTGAACCCTAATTTCAAAGGATTACCTTTGATTGTTTTCTGTTAAAACACTAAACAGTTTGTGTTTCCATTTTTCCATATGTTCTAGCAAATTATATATASAATCACTTTTTTCTTTAGTTTTCCATTATAGTCTGTCAGGTATTTTTTCTATATTTTTATGTGTCAGTACTACAGAGATGCGCTTTTTTATTAATATGATTTTCTACATACTTGTTTATCTAGAGCTAAGCTAAATAATGTGTGGGCTTTTGTAAATTTGGTAGATCCTACATGGTCTTTCTACAGTATAGTGTATGTATTATCATAAACTAAGTGATCAGTGACTTTATTAATTTAATTAATGCTACCAGGGTTTCCTGTTAATTAACAGTTTAAATGATGTACAGTGATATGCCAATATCCTCAAGCACCGATTCTGTGTGTATGTGATAGAGAACATTTTTAATTCATTTATTTTTAGGAGGTTGGGAGAGAAAAGAGTTGAAGTAGCTGCCATACAGTAGCCTGTTGTATATACAGTGAGATGCCTGTCYATATAACCTTTTCCCTTCAGAAATATTTTGGATATTTGTTAAGACTATGTTATATTGCTATTGCAGTGTTTGTCCTTAAACACTGCAAACACGTAAGCAGCAAATGCATTTCACTGGATTTTTTTTTAATTGTTCTAGTAAATATATCCATCTCTACATAAGCATAATACACCTCCCAATTCAGATATTTTAACAGAATTCCTTAACATAGTGGTTACTTTGCTGAAAGCTTATTRTCCTTTAAAATGAGGAAATCTTCTTTCTAAAGCAACAGGAAAAAGTTGGAAATTGTACAGATGAATTTTCTGTGATATGTTTATCCCTAAACTTGATTTTCAAACACTTGGTATGTTTAAAGGCTAGTATTCCATTTAACAGCAAAAATCGAATGTATACAATAAATGCCTGTAAGAAATTTAAATTTTCTGGTAATGTGTAGCTCAGAATTTTACTGAAGATGAAACCGAAGTACTACAGTTTTTCTGTTGAAAAAAAATCTCAGTTCTTTCCTAATTTTATAGTGATAATTCATTGATATTTAATATACACAGATTGCACAAGTGATGTAGTTATGCTAAAATTCTTTTTGTCTTGAGAAATAAGTATTTTTAATTAAAAATATTTATAGTCATTTCTTTAATGAGATAATCTATTAAATACTGCTTTGCTTAGTGAAATAATAAGGGCTTTACTTTTTTTTTTTTCCCCCCAAACATGGCAGAAATGTAGTCAGAGAAGTATTAATCCTGATAATTAAGTTTAGCACAGAAGAAACTCGGATTTGAAGGGGAAATCAGGATTTTGAGACAAATATTTTCTTTACTTCAGTATAATAAACTGTAAAATATAAAGTAATCACAAATAGCAGAATAAATATAAAGCCAAATAATAATCTGAAATGCGAGAACTAAAAGAAAATAGGTTCATGCAAACATTGGCTATGTTTATGTTCCATTTTCTTCTTATCCCTTCCTTTTTTTTTTCTATGTCTAACTTTCGCCCACCTATAAGTAAATTTCCCATTAAAATACTCTTATGAAAATTTATAAAATAAATTGTCAGAATCAATTATATTCTGGTCTTTGGTAATTTGCTAACTGTAGAAAATCTTTTTTTTATTATTATATACAGCACATTTAATTTCTTTAACAAATGTATCATGTTAGTCTTAAAAGCCTGTTTACCATCAAACCCATATTCTACAATCTTTTAAAAAAGCCTGTGCATCAACATTTTAAAACATAAGAATAAACTTGAAAGCTGAAGCACTCAATGTTGAAAAAATTTACTATTTAGATCAGTTTATGGTTTACACAAATAAATCCCAGTAAATTAATGGTAGATATTTGCCCATACAAATATGCTTTCTCCTTTAACTTGCTACAAGTTACTGGGGAAACTTTTTTTGAAACTCGTTAGTTACAATGTTAAGGGAAGTTTATTTAATTTAGAAAATTTAGTCAACAAAATCTTATTCTTTGCAGAGAAACGTAAATATCTTCTTTGTGATTCAGGGAATGAGCCCTTTTTCAATTAATTTATTTTTCTAAATAACAAGTGAGGTACTTTTCAACAACTGGAGATAAATAATGGTAATAATGATTTAGTGTTGTGGGAGATTAATGTTTGTCAAATTTAGACAACAGACCATTAAAATAACTTCTGTGTGTGAAGAACAACAGCTGGCCTCACCAGGCATATCTTAASGGGGTGCTCTTAAGTACTAATACAGATAGTGTGTGTGCTAAATGTGATGTTGTCCCACTTCATGTACCTAAAACAGGACGGTCTTGAAACAAGATTGAAGAAAACTGTGTGTTTTATTTTGTTTTGCTATCTTTTTCTTTGTACATATTCTTAATTCAGTTTTAGGTATTGTTTTTGATGCATTTTCTGGTATGTTACATGAAGAATCTATTTCACTACATTCATCACAGACCAGAGAACAGAGGCATTCCCTAGAAATAATATAGCACAACATCACTTTTCAGTTTGCACACAATCTCTCATGTAAGGTATTTTTAAAAATTTTGTCAGGCTAAATTTAAACATCAGTTTTACAAAAAGCGGTGAATGGTAAAATAAAAATGTAGTTTATTATTTTCACACTGTAGAGGTAGAAAAACTACCAAAGTAGTAAACTTTCTTCTTGATGAAGTGCATGGTATTTGATATTCCTGGAGGAATGAAAGGAATGAAAAAATGATGTACTGGTCAGGTACATTACAGGCTGTTTAATGCTTTGAGGTAAAAGCAATAGCTGCAGTTTGCAAGGGTTTGCAAATTCTGTTGGTTTTCTACTTTCTCCTTTATTATACTTTTCTGCTGATTCCCGTATATTGAATATTTGAAGATTATACTAAGCAAGTACAATRTAACGATTGCATTCTTTGAATGCAAGTATTTAAGTAAACCTCTATTCATTAGATATCATTCTATGCAAGCATGGAAATAATATTGGACCAGAGATTGTTGCTGCATTCTTTGGAGTTACAAATTACTGCTTTTTCTCAGGAAAATGAGAATTGGTTAGAGATTCTTTCCATGTGCTTGTTATGTTATAAATTAGTTCATGATGAATCCTGTCCAATAGCACAGTTTGCTCACCAGCATACCTATATATATATTATATATATATATTTTATATATATGTATGTGTGTGTGTGTGTGAGGAAGAGAGAGAGAGAGAGAGAGAAAGATCTGCTTTAAAAAAAACTTTCCTTGAAGCAGCTTGTGCTAGTTTAAAATATACCTGTGATAGATCTTTAAGTAGCTAGCACAGGAGCATTCACTTACAAATGCATTTTAAGGCAGCCTGCAGGATTCAGTCAGTACTACTAAATATAACTCTTCATCTCTGTCATTAACAGTTTTAGCTTTTCCAGTACTTTGGTTTATTTAGAACCAACAAGCTGCAGTTGTAGACTTGTCTCAAGTCTACAAAGTGGGAAGATGCTTAGCATCAGCTGTCTCTGAACCTTCTGGTGCTTGTTTCTAATATTAAAATACATATTTTTCTCTGTTTTCTGTGTTTATTTCCTCTTAATATCATTTGCCTTTCTCACTAAGACACTTAAGAGGTGTTTTTATTTAGTTGCTTTAAAATGCTTTTTACGTGGATGTATATTTCTGAATAGGCAAGTGCAGAAGCACTGTTTCCAATCTGGATGATGACCTTGATAATCAATTGTGATTAAGTCATTTTGTCTCATACACAATAGTAATTTTTTTGTTTTTCCTGAAGATAGGACTCAGTTGACATTTGCTCACTTCAAGTTGCTTGTAACTGATAGATGAGTAACTGCTTTGCAAATTTTAACATTAGAATTAGCCGGGAGAATTTCTAGCAGCATTCCTTTTGTATTAATAGTAATCCAAGCTGATAGTTAACACAGACAGTCAAAGCCTCTTAGGCTGAGCAAAATAACACTGATGTTTTAGCAAAACCTTTGAAGGCCATTCTTCAGATACATCAACACCTTGTCATTCAATGGATTATTGATTATTCTTATCCTCCAATTTCTGAAAATTCAACTCCCTGTGAAAAAAAACTTAAAATACTAGTCCAAAGTCCAGTTATTGCTTCCTCCCATTTCTTACACTGTCCTCTACAGCGAGGCTGCTGAATTAGGAAATGTTATGAAGAGTTTATTGGGGAAAAAATGGGATATTGGGAGCTGTGAAGTTTCATTTTCATGTGAAAAAGTAAGTGGATTCACTTACAAATGAAAGTATATTTCAAATGAGTTGAACTGTTTGAGGGGAGCAGGAAGGCAGGGGAACAGTGGAGGGAATTTGGTTTCTTGAATTTAGTCATCAGTACTTGTTAAACATCTAAACTGCAAAGAAGAAACTTACTCCAGTTCCTTCTAGCCCTGATTTATAGCTTTTTAAATGTCTGTAGGGACATTTTTATTATCCAGAAGTTACCCCAGAAAAAAGGATTCACTGCTYGGTCCCAGTTTACTTACTGTTACATAGAGCTATTTATTATTAGATATTTTTTGACATTTTAACATGAGAAGGAGGAGGGACAAAAGGAAGGATTTTCTCTTACTTCCTATCCAGCTCAAATCCTTAGTATATTTTGAAGGCATGTAAGTTTTGCAGTCTTTTTTACAGTAATTACTTGCAGGTCTCATTTTAGTGCTTTCACTTAATTAATTCCATAGGTTGTGTTTTTGAGGGAAGCAGTCTGTGATGAGTATCTTCCAGTTGTGGATCCTATGATAACAATTTAAAAAACAAACATGACATGGCAGGAATTCCTCCAAAAAAATATTCAAAACAGTGTTCAAAATTGCAAATAACATTATTTTAGAAGTTAGTATAAACATATTAATGAATAAACATCTTCAAAAAGAAACAACATACTCAAAAAAGACACATAAACCATTCTGAAGATGCAATGAAATTATTTGCAATGAAAAGTTKTTCTTAGGCTCTTTTTTCTGAAATGAAAATACTTTTTTTGATAACTAGTTATTTATAGTCCATACTAGTGTACTGCTGTTCGTAAAAAACATATCATMTAGAACTCACTGCTTTCAAACACACCAGTATTCTTTGTTCTGTCAGAGAGGTATGAGGTGAAAGGTGGGTTTCTGTCAGATCCATGCCATGATATAGAAAGTGGCTTGTGTCTGTCTGTGTTTCCCTGTTACTTGCGGCAAGTGAGAGGTAGGTGAACTAATATGCTAGGCAGGCATAAGGTGAGCAGGAGAATCAGTTATTTGGTCAGTAGACCAAAGACAGTAAAATTTGACAGATACCTAAATGAGTCGACATTAAAGGGAAGTAGCAACCTGCCATAAAAAGAGGTTGGAAACATGAAAAATACTTGAATTAACACATTTTAGAATTCTTGAATTATTTTGTAATGCAATGAAATATGAGTCTACATTGAAAAAGTACTGCTGGAAGTAAAGATGAAGTAATACTGACCTACAGATAAGCGTTTTTTTTTTTTTTTTTTTTAATTATACGCATTTCTTCAGCAATATATGCATTGCTGGAGTAAAAGTACCATTTTTGGTAGCTTTTAAAATTTTATTTAGAGGCAATCTGAGCTTAAATTGATTTTTTATTTATAAAATTTAATGAAGGAAGTCATGTTCAGAAAAGTATGAATTTACTGTTAGCTGTAGATACCTTTTCTCTAGCCTTTTTGTCTAGACTATTATTAATGAATTTTAAGAAAATTATTATTATTATTATTATTAGTAGTAGTAGTAGTAGTAGTAGTAGTAGTTTATATTTAGTATTTTCCTCTAGAAAGCGTAGAAGTTTTTTGTAATATCTTTGGTGGTACATTTCACATTGTAATACTCATGAAGATAATTATTTTAAAGCTTAATAGGTTCTGCTTTTCAAGGGACTGATGATGATGATGCTCACGATTTACTGAATTGTGTTATAAATATGCTTTGCTCCCGTGCATTTCTGAATAGAATCTCCAAGACTGGAATAGGTACTTTTTAAATATGTTGGAAAAGTGCACTTTGCACACGTTATTTTTGAAAGTCCATAAATTAATTGTAATATCTGAGCTATTTTTAGCTATTATAATGTCATTTTCTTGACTTCCTGTAATGTGTGCTTTCATAATAGAACTACACTGTATTGTTACATTTTGTGTTTGTAAAAGATCGTATTTAACAGACTGAATACATCAGTTTAATGTGAAGTAAGAGGAAAATGTTGCTAGAGCAGTACATGCTAAGATGTAATTGTCTATTTAGCTCTTTTGTAATGACATGAACAGCTAAAAGATTTTTTTTCATAGTATTTAATTTTCTTTAACAGGACACTACAAGTATAGAAAAAATGGCAAATTGTTGTGAAGATATGTAAGTACTATAAAATTCCTAACTTGCTGAAAAATTAGAGGAATGGCTGCGACTAACTTAGTGAGAGAAGAACAGAGGACATTGTTAAGAGTATTTTGCATGCTGCTGCTCCCTGTATTTCTTATCTACAGCAGTAGCCTTTAATACTTTATTTTTATTCCCTTCTTACCCAAAGTAAGTAAAACAGTATTTTCAAAAGCAGAGATCAAAAAGAACTTGCTGCTGTGTTTTGGATGTATGTTTCGTAGATCCTGAAGTTCTCCCGTGCTTCAAAAGTTGCCCCTGGTTGATTGACAACACAGTTAGTTTCTTCTCTCCCAAGTTAAGTCTCAGCTGCGTGCCCTAATGAAAGAAAAGCTGTGTGCTGTGTTTGTGATGCTGGGACACAATTCATCAGAGCCCAGCGATGGATCCCTAGCCAACCTGTATTGTTGTAGATGACTGAAATGCACCATGGGAGTGCTGTCTTTCACTAATAATGCTGTTTTTTTATAGATCAAGRCCCCGAAAGCCATGGCAGCAGAGCTTCTCTGAAGTTTTTGGCACTCGCTGGAAGATCCTGTGGTTTATTCCTTTCAGGCAGAGGCAGCCACTGCGAGTTCCCTACCACTTTGCCAATCATGTCTAAACAGATGGATGGTGGGCACAGATGGGTCCTCTATGCTGGAAGTGTGTTACAGGTTTTATGATAATAGGACTATGACAGTCCTCAAGTCAATTAAAATCCACCCACCAATCTTAGTCATCATAATGTGCCACAGGCTTTATTTTAATAGTAGTCTGGATTTTGTTGTGGGATTAATAGAAGTTAAATGTTTAAGTTAAAGGATATTTACTTTCAGATTAGCTTTCTAAATGGGTTTCTTTAATATTTAACAATGATGACAAAAATAAATGCTGGACTAGAGTCTTCCTCTATGGGTTTGATATTGCCTATTTTGATTTTTTTTTTCTCTTTTGGTAGGAAACACTGAAATTTACATGGATTTTTAGCATTCTTACCATGTAATCTCATGCTGCTTTTAATTTTATTACAGTTGTTCTTTTTTTTTCTTGCCAATAGATGTGTCTAGTTGATATGCAGGTCATTTTTTTAGTAAATAATGTTTAATATACCGTGGTATTGCATTGTGTTTGCTCTGAAAAGCTGACATTTGAAACTGAGGCAAACTTCTATATCTTGCTTGTAAGAGTTTTTAAAAGTACATATATATGTATCTGTGTACACATACAGAGATCCTACATCTTAGGTTACCATTTTATATACATCTGGTCTTAGTTAAAGGTAACATCATATATTATCATTCATGTCTCATATGTCAGCAAAAGCTATGAAATGCGTTGAGGGTAAAATAGGCAGGTGGTAAGCATGTTTTCCCCTTTTTCCGAAGGATTTCTTTGCAATAATTCAACAAGGAAGCTGTATAGTGCAAATACTAGAAAGCATATACCTTTTGTAAGAGCTGATGTAATTAGCATAATATACCACAGAGAATGCTATATAGTCATTAAAGTTTTGCGTTTTATATTTTCTTCTGTTTAGTCACAACTAGCTGGACTTGTTTTAGGTGCTTATAAATGAAAATATTTTAAAATATTTATATATAAATATATTCACTATAAACATGTACAGTAAAGTATATTAGGTGATTTAATTGGGTGCTGTGTTAATGTATAAGAGCTTTCTATTCTTGTGGGCCCTTTCTTCATGGAAGTGATCAACCAAAGTCAACATCTTTGAGATTAGATCTGGTGAATTGATAATGATTCACAAAGTATTGCCTTTGTTTTGCTAGGTCTGGAAATACCATGTAATTTATTATTCTATGTCTGGACAAAGATCAGCATGAGATATTTGTAATTCTTGGAAGTTCTGTGAATTTTTGAGAAGTTCATACCTGAGATTTTTCAAGTTATGCTGCTTACCATGTTTTTTTTTTTGTTGTGTAACAGCAGGACTAATCCACCTCAAATGACAGCCCTGTAACATGATAGTAAGAGGAACAAAGTCAGAGTGTACAGTATGTAGATTGCATTTGGAGAGAATCATAATTCACTTCTGAATGGTGCGTTCAACTCGAGAGCTAAATTTTAAGTGAGTGTTACTCGGAATCTTTAGATCAGCTCTTTTAAAGCCTTAATATTGCCTATCATGGATACATCATCCTTTTTTTAGATTATAAGATTGTGATGATGTATAGAAAGTTCCAGAAGGGGATCATTTTAAAAATTATTGCTTTTGAACTTTTTGCAAACTTCTGAACAAACTTTGCTATTTGAAAATAGACATAATGCTTCTTAGGTTTCAAGCCTTACGATCAATCATCCTTTCTGAACTTTTTGCACTGCGTTTTTATGATTCAATTTAGATTTTCTTTAAGATGCTATAAGCAGCAATATTTAACCAAAACTAGGCATGAACAAATGAAACATTTGCAAATTCAAATGTGCACATATATATTATAAAGTAGCTGCTGAATTCTCTCTCTCTCTTTCTCTCTATCTCTCATTTAGTGAGGTCCCCATGGGTACATGGGGAAGCAAATCTGTTATACATAATCTGCTGAATTGTAAGAAATTTAGTTATAATTTATATATTTAAATTTTGATGTGATTTATACAGTGAATTAATGGGAACATTAAATTTTGAGTGGATAAGAATCCATGAATACTCCGTAAAAATAAAAAGCAATATGAAACACTGAAACTAGGTCCTAGAATAGCTCAAATTGGCAATAAACATATTCTGGAAGTACTGCAGACCATTCATACAAACAATATGTTTATACGCCTGGCAACACTCAAAGTTTTAAGCCTGGGACATGTGCACATATTTGATCTTTTGTAGTGATACATTCTGCTTTAAAGCCTGAGGCTGATGTCAAAGCCCTCGTGCATTAAAACGTGTGCTATAGCCTTTCCTGTGTTATTCTCCAAGTGCCCTCTTTTGGCCGTGCTGTGCAAAGACAGCCCGCTCCGCGCTGAAGCAGGAATGGTGCCGGGCTGGAAAGCCACGGGTGGCTGCCGAGGCCTCGTTACTGCACCGTGGTTGTTCACAGCAAGAACTACGTGAATTGCCTSGGCGGCTGTGCACATCGGGGCTTCGCATCTGAGGACTCAATTATTTCTTAGGGGTGCAGACACTGCTCTGGGTCCGCCTCAGGTAAAAAGGGAAGCATATCAGATTTTCTAGAAAATCGTTAAGAAGAGGTCTACAATCTTATTACTATGTCTGCATCAAGTAGTGCAATGTAGTTTGTGCCTGTCCCTGACTTTTATTTCCAACAGTGGATTATAAATTAAAAATTAAAATGTTTGTAAATTCCTAAGTACTTATTTAACCTACCCAAAGCTGAAAGCTCTGTGGCTAGAGTACCAGATATGCCTTCTAGTGAATGGCATATTTATATCTTGCCTGATTCTCACATGAAGATACTAATTGCACAATGTAAGGTTCTCAAATGTGTTTGTATTGTAGATATTGATATTCACAAATATTTTTCTTCTCACACTCCCACTCATCCTTAAATATAGAAACAGTTGTGTAATTAAGGGAACTATTTTGCTTTTTTAAACCATTTCACTTTGGCAATATTTACTTCAGTATAGCTCTCTAAATTTTTTAGAGAGCGAAGACAGAAGATAGAATTTGAGAAGGAATGACTTCTAGAAAGCCATGAGTTTTAGAATGACTTCTGGGAAGCTATGAGTTTTAGAATTTGAGAAGGAATGACTTTTAGGAAGCTATGAGTGTTATTCTCTTAATGATAGACTTTTAAACAGTAAGTTGTCAAAATCTTGAAAATTTAGCAGATGAATATATCATGTTACTAGCTTATTTTCTAAAATTGATCCTCAGAGCTTTTCCATCGAGAAAAGATGTTAAACTTTTAGCAGTGAAAACATAGGCTTGCACTTTGAAATCTGAATTCATTCCTTCCAGCCCTGCTTCACATTTTTTTTTTTTATTGGAAGAATTTGCATTCTTAAGAATGTTACTGTAGTTATTCATTTCAGAAATCTTTTGGAAAATAGTAGTGAACTTCGTTCTGTTAAAGTATCAGAGCTATCCATGTTGCACTGAGTGTGGTGTGTGTTTCGTTTGGACTTAATGAATTGATTTACTGAGGAGCAGTGATGAAAAACAAGCAGAAAACATTTTAGAACAACTGTATTTTTATTGCAAGCGTGGGATAGTTAATGGTAAGACCAATAGTAGTATTCAAATTCCTGTCTTTTGCATAGTATTAGAGATTTTCATTTGGAAAATCGTCATGTCTAAGATAGAAGATTCTGTATTAAATAATCTTCACAAACATATCCTCTGCTCTATCCATGTAAATGACAAGGTTTCATCAAATTCAATATTGCTAGTAACAGCTGGCAGAGTAGTTGAGCTTGAGTTGATTCAGGTGTTTGTAGACTTGAGCAGGATTCACACGAGCGAGTAAGATGAAGATCTGTTAAAGAACTTAGAGGAAGGATAGACTTTAGACCAGGCAGCTTACAGTTTTTCTTGGATCTAAGAAGTCGTTTAGTATGAAGGGAAGATTCATAAAAGTGCAGAGGAAATTGAAGGTGGGACCAAAGGAATTGCTTTGGCTCTGCTTTACCAAATGTGGTGGGATTACAAAGAGCATGAATTACACAGTTTAAATGATGTCTTTATTCTGAAATCTTTAGATGCTTGTCTTAAAATTATCCCACTTTATTCAGTAAATGATACTTTTCAGAAAGAATTGAATCATATTTTTGTTTCTGCTCTAGCACCCCCCCAGTATACCTACGTAGATGACAGACAGTGTTTCAGCAGGACTGCTGAAGTGAATCTGCCCTCTATCACATTTGCATTCCTATGATGCGCAATGTGATAGGATGGATTTCTGGTAACCTGAAATTGTTAGTTCACATAAACTGTTATATAATGCATTATTTAATTGCCAGTGTGCTTGCCAGCAATAGGTCACAGTTTCACTGTCACTTAAAAGATGTATTATTTAACTTAGCTATTACTTGTGCACCTTTTGTTTGCCACACAGTTTTGCATTTGCTAACAAGTAAGAAGCCATTGTAGCTTTATTGGATCAACCATATTACAAAAACAAAACTAACAACTTAGACGTTAAACCCTTTTGACTGGCTTCTCTCAGTTTGCCAGCTGGAAATTCCTTAAAGGTATATATTTCATTCTTTTCATTCCTTAAGGGTATATTCTGCACCTGCAGTCTTCATCTGTCTGGTGAAATATTGATGTTTGTCCTACATAGGTGCCAATCGACAGTTCTGTGTCATCCCCTCTATATTATTCATAAAACCTAAGTGTACTTCGATGGYGTGTGCCACAGAAGCACAAGAGCTGCCTAAAGCAATGTTGATATTACTTAATTCTTGGTAACTATGATGATCTAGAATTTCTCTCTCAGTCCTGTATTACTGCATCCTTATTGCATACATGAAAGTAAGGGACCGATTGTTTTAGTATTACGTGTAAGAAATACCATTTCCTTCAGAACCTTGTCTCTCAAATAATAGATAATTGAGTTAGTTGTCCAAAGACAAAGGTGCCATTCTATTTTCTTTACTTCCAAGAAATTAGTAGCTTTCCTTTAATCAGTCTCTTATACCTAAAGTTAAAGCCCGTAGCCAAAGATTTGGATCTAAAAAGTGATCCAGCTGATCTTTGTACCTATCTGGCAGGCTAACAGACAGAAACTAAGTCAGGTTTATATATGCTAAGCACTAGCCAAATTTATAAGCTTCTCAGGGGTTGTCCCTTCCCAGTCACATCATTTTCCTTTGGCCTGGATTTTCTTTTTCTGTCTTTAATGTAAATTGCTGTTTGTTTTACAAGATAGCATCTTTGTAGCTCTCCATTAGCTCTTAACTACGCTGATGGATCAGTAATGGATATATTGTGTCCATTATTGAGTCCTATGGGCCTCAGTATAATATTTCATAGCTGCTTCCCTTTCGTGAACAGGCAAAAGCTGGCAGCTCTTGATATCACCTTTTCAGATTGTCCCTTGATTGCCCTTAGATTTTGTGGTGTGCGAACTCGAGTGAAAACTTGAAAAACCTTGAAAACAGGAGGTCCCAGATTTCTAGGAGCATAGTATGCACTTTGTCTTGTGCAGATGACATGCCTGATTTTGGCTAATTCACTTTTCCTCTGACTACATTCTTAGCATGTTTATCTTTTACGTTAGAAAAAGGGAGTTAGATTTAGAAAATAGCTTTAACTGTGAGACTCCTCAGAGGTCCTGAGTTGAAGCTGCAGTCGCTCTCTCCCAAAATACCAGCATGATAATGAGTTATCATTCTATTGCAGATACTTTGTACAATTTATTTGCTGTTTGACTTTTAATATTTCAGTAATATTTCTTAAATAAGCAGTGTAAAGGGTCAACATAGAGCACAAATCAAAATGTTTCAAGAAAACATTTGTTTGACTGAGGAAGGAAGTCTGCTGTGGATGGTAGCTAATTGTGACTTAGGAAATTAGACTTTTCTTGTTGGAACACTGGTACTCTGACAAAATCACTTCTGGTGTTCCTGAATTTTGTACCAAAGTTGCAACAGTGAGTGGGTTCTGTCCATCCTTCACCACCCAGGCACTACCATGTCTGATGAGTCTTTCTCATCACGTGCACACATGCATTGACTGGTTGTAGCTGCAGTCACGTTCAGGTCATCTTGGCCCATGAAGACAGTGTAGTAGAACAGTCTGTTAAGGTATAGAGATACAGAGTGTTGGATCATTCTGTTATATATATATTTGTGTGTGTGTGTGTGTGTGTGTGTGTGTGTATAACTTTTCAGCATTCAAATTCTCTTTTTCTATTCTTTCTTGGGTTGAGAGTAAGCAGTTAATTGCTTTCAGTACTGAGATTTGGAATCCCTTAGATTTTACACTGAAGTGAGGAATAAAATCACCTTTTATAGGTTTTAAGTGCTGGATGAGTACCAGCTTTCTGGGTACCTTAATTGCTATTTTTTATGTAGTATCCAAATTGTTTTTATCTTGCTGTTGCCTGAGTTGGTATCTCCCAACCTAAGACATTGTATGCAATGTTCTGGTGCTGCCACAATATTTAGCAAGACACTCATGTCTCTTGCATCAAAAATAACTTTTTCTGGTTAATCCAATTAGGAGACTTGAATTCTGAGATACTTGGACTTTTAAAAAACAGATGTAATTCTTTCATATCAGTCAGGATAAAAACACTAGTAATATCAATGTGGGCATTGAAATATAGATGCAGTCTTCACCTCTACAGTCATTAGCATATCATACATGTAAGATAACACTGCTGAAAGGATTTGTTGACACAATTACTACAAATAATATAGTTATTTTAAAATTTGCCCTTAGAATAAAGAAACCTTACAAAGTATATTGCTGTTTAAAGCTATTAAAAATATATGAAATCCTAAAATTCCTGCTTTAGTARTTTATATCAAAACAGGTTTACCATTACAACTACTACACAATCAGTCAGGCACCTTATTTTCCCGCTAACTGTTTTATATATGTGATTATTAAAGCTGAAGATAGTTAGGTGTGCAGAGATACTTTGAATTGTCTTCTGCGACGCCAAAATTAAGATGAATTATTTTCCTTACCCTGATAAGTTAAATGTCATTATAAACTACTGAAAGTGTCCGGTCTTCAAAACTGTTTAGGTGACAGGGGATTTGGGATAGAATCTGAGTCCCAGAGGATCTGAGACAGAGGATTTGGGTAGAATTTGAATTTCCAGATTCAGAGTCTGTTTCAGCTATTTTTTTTACATAAGATTTGCATAATATTTACTGGATTTTTCAGAAAACATTGCTCTTAGAAAAAAAAAAAGTACTATTTTCACAGTGACTGATCACTCTAGACTTAAAAATTATTTAATTATTTTTTTGTCAGTCTTGCTGACCTGTGATGGATGTTTGAATTCCCTTGCAAGTCCCTTGCAACAAGGAGTATTTAATTATTGCTTGTGTTGCTGTATGAATAATGTTGGGTTTATTGTAAAATGCAAGTGCTTTTTGAGTTACAAGGTTTGAAACTAAAATTGTGATAACTGCTCATTTGTAGAWGAGTCTGTATTTCTACACACATTCCCAAGTCTCACATGCAGTAAGATTTGTAGATAAGAAAATTATCACTCTGTGGCAATTTTCAATCTAAATGCCAAAATAAACTATATTAAATATCAAATTAATATGCATATTTCTAAATTAGCATTCTGAATTATTTAGGTCACAAAAATGGTTTACTATTTTATTTGTTTAATTTTGGTTGTTCTCAAATAAGGCTCTATAATGGTTATATTTGGCTTGTATGGAATTATAAATCTGCAGGATTGCATGAATGAGGTGAACGGCTGAACTTGCACCAGTTGGAACAGGGAAACTTGTCTGTACASTGTCATCCTTTTTTTTCAAATCTAAATATTGAAAACTGTGTCAAGCTGAGAAACTGTGTGTTGGCTCTTATTTTTCTGGTTTATTCACACGGTATTTGTGATTTTCTTTGCTGATTGATTTACATTCTACATATTTTTTAATTCCTATTGATACTATTACAGACTGTATTTATAGAAATTTTATTTTTAAATAAAAACATTCAGATTCTTCTTTCTTCTCTGAATTTCATTTACTGTTTTCTGAAGTTGTGTAAGTACTAAGCTATCTTTCAAAATCTGTTATCAGATTTGTTGTTTTAAATGATTCTCATTACTCTTTTTTATTGGAATAGGATTAAGCTATAATTTCAAATGACTGTCTAGGAAAAAAWAAATCATTAAGTAGGTTTTTGCTCATTTTTGTTACTCCTTTTCTGGGTCTTGTATGTTGTTTTTAAAGATATAACTATGTTGATGGTAGCATTGAAACACAGGAGCCCAGATATTTTCTGCCACRTCTTTGCCTAGAGAAACATCGTGCCACTCAGAAGAGAAGCCTCTAATGGAGATATAACTGAAGTTGTGTAATTAGGTATTTTTTAAAGAAAAATGTGAGGTTTTTAGAGACTTTGGCATGTTTTTTCATGCTTAGATGTTACCTGTCATAATTACTTTTGGAACCCTGTTTTTCCTTTTGAGCTGCATAAGTGGGTCTGAGCTGGTATCCCTCCAATTTGTGCATGTATGAAGTGATGTCACAAAGTAATGTCAAGCTCCATGCAGAGAGAGTTCGCAGATTTTGCTGTCTTTTAAGGAAGGTACTAGGTTCATACATATAGAGAGAAAGGTCCATAAACATTAAATTTTACAGTTGCGTTGCTRTATTCAAAAGAAATCCTTGTTTTAGTCAACTCCATCTTGAAGCCAACTCATTTTGGTTTAAAAATGTGCGTAGCTGCAAAAGTATTAGTAGCCACGGAAAAACATAATAGGAATAAAAATGAAGCTGCCAGGTGCACTGTGAGCAGTAGTCTCAGCTATAACAGAGGTGAGATCAGGGAAGATTTTAGGCATTGAGGATGATTCCTCACAGGAATAGTGAGCAGAAAAAAAATGGCAAGGAAGGACTGCAAGGACATTATTAAAATAGCTGCATTGTGGCACTTCATGAATAAGGGAGTATGAACTGCACGATGATGGTTTGTGGCCCAGGAATTGCATCTTCTGTTTCAAACCAAGAACCGGATTCTGCTAATACCCYTAATAAAAATCACTTTCATACTGATCCTTCCATAACAGCATAAAAATAACCTGTAAAATTGTCTCTTTCTCTGTTCTCTATGTATTCCAGAAAAAAAGCTATTCATTCCTGCTGCCAGTAGTTTCAGTTTCTCTTGTGTGGAATTTTATTGGGCCTCTTTTACCCACATCATAATTTCAAATCTGGTTGATCTCTACCACTAAATTTATTTGTTTTAGTTTTTCGCTAATTAGAAACAACTGACTTGTGTGTGTGCCTTCTTTTTGATGTGTGGAAATGGCAATCAATTCCCACTTGCTCATAAAAATAATTTTAATGTATAAATGGCAATATTTTTAATGCTTAAAGCATTAGAATAGTTTAGATGTGTTTTTGTCCGTTTATAAACCGAATGAAACAAGGTATTCAATAGTACTTCAGGTCTGTAAATTCATTTTAAGAGGCTGCCAGGTAGTATAGATGAACAAACGTATGCAAACACTGCTGTAGGCTGACCAATTACCCATATGAGCTGCAATTATATTAGTGTGCAATGGCAATTGGAGGGAAAATTGGACCCTGTGGATATCCAGCTGAGTAAACAGGCTTGAGGAAGGATGGAGGTTGTGTAGCCTGAATAAAATACAGCTAAGTAAATTTAAAAAAAAAAAAAAAAAAAACTTACATCAGTCACAGCACATTCTTTATGTGTCCTCTAGTTTCACAATATTTTTCTCATCAGACTTTTCCTCTCAAAAACATTCCCTTTGCTGAAGGATTAGTGCAAGATCTGATATACATGCAGCAATAGACTATATAAAACTGCTTATCACTCACATGGAACTGAACATAAAGCCAACTGGACAGGTGCTGCTGACAAAAGCAAACCTAGGTAATAATTTATCCCCAAATATTGCATGATCTTTCTGTTCAGGATGTGTTTTTTTCATCACTTTCCTATGCCATGAAGCTAGAATTTGCTCATGCGGCCCATAGCCTGACTTGTTTGGTGTGTTGGCTGCAGCTTGAGTGATGAGCTGCTGCTTTTCTTCCAAGTGGTGTAAATATAGACAATGCAGTAATCTGAGAGCCCTGCAAATACAAAACTGTACGGTTTATTTTGATCATTAGTAAATGCTAAATGTCTACTAGATGCTAATGATGACCCATTGTGTTATCCTGGGGCACTAAAGATGTGCCCCCAGTTTTCTGCTTGGCCAGTTTTCATGGCCAAGAACCTGTGTCAGAAGGCAAAGGCGCGTGGAGGGAGCGGCAGTGCTGAAGTCAGACCTGCTTTGCCTGTGGCACAGGTCTGAGCTGGTCGTGCTKCAGTGACTGGCCTCACCTCGAACACGGTGCTCGGCTTTGGGCCCYTCACTGCGAGAGAGACACTGAGGTGCTGCAGCGAGTCCGAAGCAGCGCGACGAAGCTGGTGAAGGGGCTGGAGCTCAGACCTCGTGAGGAGCGGCGCAGGGAGCTGGGGTTGTTTAGTCTGGAGGAGACTCAAGGGAGACCTTAYCGCGCTCTACAACTACCTGAAAGGAGGTTGTAGTGAGACGGGGGTCAAGCTCTGCTCTGGAATAACTACAGATAGGACCAGAGGAAATGGCCTCAAGTTGCACCAAGGAAGGTTCAGGTTAGATAACAGGAAGAATTTCTAGGCAGAAAGAGAGGTGAAGCYTTGGGACAGGCTGCCCAGGGCAGTGGTGGAGTCACCGTCCTTGGCAGTGTTCAAGGAATGTGTAGATGAGGCACTTGGGGACRTGGTGTAGCAGGTGTGGTGTTGAAAGGCTTATGGTTRGACTCAATGATCGTGCAGGTCTTTTCCAACRACAATGATTCTATGATTCCAGGAGCTCCCAGGACATGCAGAGCTCTGCATCCTCACCTGAAAGGCTGCGTGTTTGTTTCACCGCTGCAGGGTGACAGTGGCCCTTTATGGAGGCCCTTGAGCGAGCCAGCCCAAACACAGCTCGYGTACACGAGCAGTTTCCCTACTGCAGCAGCAGCCCTCTTATAGCCTTATAGCCAGCAGCTATAGCAACAGACTGGGCGTACTTTGGAGCAGAAGAACATAGGTGGAGCAGTTCCCTCGCTTGGTCTATGCTCTTGTCAGCTTCTAATAGTTTCAACATGTGTTGGGTGCTTTGAAAGGCCATTCCCAAAGGCCTGGTTTTCACKGTGTCCTCACAGGCAATCTAAAGTCCAGACTTCATATCCTTAACTTGGGACCAGGTGATTGTGCAAATCTCCATTTCTTCACACTTYCCTTGCTGTGCAATGGGACTGAAAACAACCTCAGAGACCTAGTAAGGACAACATTGCTCATAAAATATTTGGGTGCTGTAAGTAGTCTCATTAGACCTTCCCTTGCARAGAGTAATGACATGTTGTCTGACATATAAGTTTGCAAACTTGACACCTGTTTTGCTTTCCAGCATTGTGATAAATATGTGAAAAAATAAGGATAATGACATCATTACTGTGGCAGGAGAGAGATGTAATAAAGCTATCCATTAAAGATCTTTCAACTTTAAGGTGAGTGATGACATGATGAAAGAAGAGAATAAACTYCTTGTCCTACATGCCTTTGTCCAATGGGATCTACATTTATATCAGAAGTAAATTACTGTCATTCTAATACCCTTTTTCATGTAATAATGTGCCTATATTGAAGACTGAAAGGGAGAAGCGCAGACTTAAAAAAAAAAGATCTTCTTAATTTACTTTCTTACTATTTCAGTTGGGGACATCACCAAATATCTGCTTTACTTTGTACTCTTTTGTTGTCCAAAGGAAGTCTGAAAGACCAAAAAGTTAAGTTTTCTGCTTTTTCCCATTCATTCAGTTTAGAGAGAATTCAGCTCCTACTGAAGAAACATAAATGTATTTTAACAGGGCAATGAGTGATATACTAGTAGGAAATTTTACACTGTAGCTCTCTGACAGCAGTGTCTCTTWTATATGAGCAAAGGAGAACCATTCAGAGAAAAAAAAAGAATGAAAAAAAAACAACAAAAAAGTAAATTTAAGTAAAAAAGCAAATGCTGCTTTTGCCTTGAAATAAATATTAAATGCAAGTATTTTCTGTGAGTCTTACTGCACATATGTCAGCTTTCAACTTACTTGTGAAAAGGGTAAGTTCTGCTCACTGCTCTGTATATTTGAATCATACCTTTAAATCACCCCAATTCTGGGTGAGTCCAACTAGAGCGTTATTTTTATTTTTGTCTTCCTAAACATTAAGATTTTTCTGAGCTCAGGCTTGGTAATCAGTAAGTTCATAGCCCACCGTTGACCTGCAATACATTAGCCAGCAAATAGGRATTTTGCTCCTCCTTCCACACAAGGTCTAGCTGCCATACATACGTATTCCAAGAAAGGTAACTTGGAAAAGGAGGGATCTTGGGGGTTGTGAGGCATGCCCTGATCTACAGGAACCTACAAAATGAACCATTCAAAGTTATGAAGTTATGTAAGAGCATTTAAAGGGAGCAGGACACTAGCTTTTACCAATGATTGCATAACACTCTGTATTTCAGTCTATATATACAGAAAATATGGAAGCATGCAGTTTCATAGAATCATAGAATCACAGAATGTTTAAGTTTGGAAGGGACCTCAGAGGTCATCTAGTCCAACCCCCTGCTCCAGCAGGGACACCCAGAGCACGGGGCACAGGGCGGCATCCAAGCGGGTCTTAAAGACTTCCAGAGAAGGAGACTCCACAACCTCTCTGGGCAGCCTGTGTCAGGGCTCTGGCACCCTCACAGTGAAGAAGTTCTTCCTTAAGTTCCTGTGGAACTTTTGGTGCCTCAGCTTGTGGCCTTTTCCTCTAGTTCCATCAGTGGCCACCACTGAAAAGAGGCCGCCCCCTCCTCCTCACTGCCTCCCTTGAGGT
>NW_020456199.1:2669313-2728453 GCF_003342845.1 Nothoprocta perdicaria | reverse complement strand
GCCAGTTCCCGCAACACCCTGGGGTCCAGGGTGACATATGACAAGGTCCATATGACACTCCCCTTCCCCCTTCTTGCTCAGTTTAAAGCTCTCCTAACAAGATTGGCAAATCTTTTGGCAAACACATGCCTGCCCTTCTTGGTGAGGTGGATCCTGTCACCCTCCCCTMGCTGGTGGTCGTCAAACAGAGTCCTGTGATCGTAGAATCCAAAACCTTGGATTCTTGCTGCCAATACCAGCAGCGCAGCCAGTTGATGTCAAATATCCRTTTTSTCCTACTTGAATCCATTCCCCTCATTGGGAGGAGGGAGGAGAACACTACCTGGGCTCCCATCTCTTTTACTGCCACCCCTAGGGCTCTGTAATCTTTCTTGATTTTGGAGAGTTTCCCCATGGCATCATTAGCACCCACGTGAAATACCTACACAGTGCAGTGTTTCACCTACACAGAGTGTAGCATAGTTTTCTCAGTAGACAAAAAAAAAAAAAAAATCTGATATTAAAGATTATATAAAGGTATTTGTAGAGAAGAAGCAGTATTTCTCCATATCTATACCCTTTTTCCAACAAAAAATGTATTTTCTGCCTTTCACATTAGTTAATTCCCCATTAATATGTGAATAATTGCCATTTTTGGACAGTACACTTGTGTTCAGAGATAACTAATTTTCTAGTCTCTCTGCATTCCGTTGTTTTTATCTTCAAAAGCTCAGGCTGATGAARCAATAACCTATAGGCATCTGTTCAGACATCAAAGCAGTATTTGCAGTGCCTTACAACCTTTCTTGAAAGTGTATTTCTTTTTTTTTGTAGTCTTTGCTCATCTGTCACAACAGATGCATGAATACATTCTAAGTTCAAGACCTCAACCAGATTTATCAAAAACAGGTATTATAATTTGATATGGTTCCCCTGATATCTCCTGAAATCTTCATTCTTGAAGGTCTCAAGTAACTTAGCTCAACCAACTTAGCCTGGTAGTTTTATCCCTTGATTTATTGTTTTTCATTTTTTTCCCTGTTTTCTTTTCCATGTTGAAATTGTATTGTTTTCATTTGAGTCTATTTCGTTTCTACTATGGCTTTCTCTGCTAGCTGGAGCAACKTTAAGCATGCAACAATTTCTTTGCCTAAACTTACTTGTATAATAAAATCAAATTGCCTTTCAGCCATATATTTATTTGATGAACTAAGTAAATGTACATTTACGATCTTACTGAGGGCATCCTGTGATTTCTGCAATAACGTAGTTTTATTGTAATCACGATCATGTTTGAAAGTTACAAATATAGACATGATATTTCATTAATAGCCTTTTTGTGGTCAGGGCCACCCACAGAAGTAAAATCCTCTTTCTTTTCATACTTGATCTGTTGGTTATTTACTCAAAGATCACATTAGTCTTTTTCTGCTGCAACATCATTCTGCAATGTTGTCCATTACAATACATAAATTCAGGATATGGTACTCAGATTTAGCTACATTCTTTATTGCCATTTTTAACTTTGTATTTAGCAAGAAAAATTCTATTGAATTAGGTTCACCTAAATAATGAATCTAAATTTCCTTATATGATAACAGTATAGCAGTTTTCCAGTTATCTTTGTTCTCAGCAAATTTTACCAAAAATATATTTTTTAAGTGCATTGACTCATATTTTCAGTGATATAAATTCTAATAATGCCTCATTTGTTTCTACATTATAAAAATACTACATTTATCTATAATTCCTCACAGATGACTACTTTTTGAGATCTGTTGATAGGTCTTCAAGCATTTCTGATGCTGAGTAACATTATTTTAAAAAGATAATGCAGATCATCTCCAAAAGCACATAATATCCATGCATTAATCTTTTTACAAATACTCATTTAAGAAATTCAGTTAAGTCCATTAACATTTCTTTTAATTTCCATTGCATACATACTGATTTGAAAACGTTTTGTAGCAAATTCTTTAATTCTTAATCTTCTTATTTCTTGATTAACTGAATCATCTTTTCTTTTGGTTACGATGGAAGTCAGCCTGTGATGACACAGGTTTATTTTGCTCCTCTTTAATACAGTCCCTTTTCAGGCTTCAAGGCCTTTCCTTGCTACTCAATATTAGCAAGGAAAAAAGCTCATCAGGCATCTCATCTAAGATTCTGATTCAAAAGTATCTAGCCCGAGCTGCTCTTACAGTATGGTAAGTATTACTTAGTGTGTGTCTTAGTCCCTAACAAGCCCTTTGTTCTTTGTCCCAGGTGACAACAGCTTTTAGACATCCAGAAACAAGCTTCTAAGAAGCAGTGAAACACTGCAGGTGATGCAGGTACTTTGTGCTGATGCAGGTGCACAGGGAGGACATTGGGATGTGGCCAGAAGATTCACCACCACCYATACGAAGGACCCGGCCTTTCCTGGATCAGTTGTGAGAGGTCATGTTGATGTCCTGAGAGCTCCCAAAAGAACAGAGGTAGCTTTACGACACCTCTGTCGTCTCTGTTGCTCCTTCAGCTGGAGCTGAACCRCATTATCCATGGGGTCCTGACTTTCTCTGGACACCGTGCAATCCTTGCCTTAATTGTTCTTTATTGCCTTTTTATTGTTACTTTTACTATCTGAATTACTACAGTTAGTAGAACTCTTGCTACTGCAAAAGTAATGCTTTCAATTACTGTCCCGGATCATTCAGGTCTCAAAAACATGGACAATCCACAACCAAGATCCACTTCAGGAGAAAAGGCCATGCTGGAAGTTAACTAAACACCAGGCTAAARTCCAGGAGCGTATAGATCAGCAAAATTGGAAATAGCTGCTTATTTTGTCTGGTATGGATAAATTTATCATGTATACCTATGGCACATGTTTAGACCAAGAGGAAAGACTGTATCAGAAGCTATATTTGATTTTCTGCCTTTGGATTTGTTGTATCCAAACTGACTGCTTTATGATCAGTTGCATATTCAGTTTGCATTTCTGTAGCGAAATTCACATAAAACATGTCTATGGGCTGGGAGAGTTTCTAGTAATTCTTCATTAACAGCCAGGACTGGAAATATGAACCACATGTCTCTCCACTGTCCAGTGATGCAACATCCCCAGCAAACAGGGTATACGAGTTCTTCCGGGCAAGACTTTAAAGGCCAGTTGTTGAGCTTTATTTCAAGGTGCTAAATCCTGGCACTAAAAAAACATGTTATGAGTGGGGACTAAACAATTCCCTGTCCTCTCTCCCTAATGCTTCCCAAACCAAACAACTCAGAATTTCTTTTTCTTGGAACAGTCAAACACAGGATCTGACACGTCGAGCACACGGAACACTGTCTTGCAAGGGCAAACACAGCACCTGTTTTATGGCTGGAAAGGGGATTCAATGCATTTCCCAGTAGCCCCAGTGGTCTTTGCATTGCTCGATTCCTGAAGAATCAGGGAGCATGCTTGAGGAAGAAATCATTTTGGGGGTTGTTTTTGGGTAGTGGAAGTGACATGGCTCAATCAGCCACAGCACCCAAGGCAGGGAGGAGTGTCTAGACCTGCTCCTGAGTGCAGCAGTCGCTCCACAGTCTTCCTTCCTTCCTTCCTTCCTTCCTTCCTTCCTTCCTTCCTTCCTTCCTTCCTTCCTTCCTTCCTTCCTTCCTTCCTTCCTTCCTTCCTTNTTCCTTCCTTCCTTCCTTCCTTCCTTCCTTCCTTCCTTCCTTCCTTCCTTCCTTCCTTCCTTCCTTCCTTCCTTCCTTCCTTCCTTCCTTCCGTTACACAGAAGAATTCTGTATTATACAATGTATTTATATAGTACATCTTAAGTGAGTTCTACCCACCTCATTTCCATACATGTTGCAGATTAAATGGAAAATACATGTAAAAATATTTTTGTAATTTTTGTCCAAATTATTTTTGTTCTAGATGTGGTTAGTTCACTGATAAGACAGTTCACTGATAAGCAAGTGAAATTATAACTAGAAATTTTAAGTTTCTTAACATTTAAAGCTCTGTTCATAAAAATTTTTTTTTCTAGCTATAGGCTGCTGTTAGGGCCTGGGAAGTGTAGCTGATGATCCTGAGAAGAGCAACCACTGGATCTGTGTATAAGGTGAAATAAATTCTAAACTTTGAGAAAACTAGGGAAGCAATTCTGAAATGGATTAATTAATAAGTGAAAAGAAAAAAAAAAAAGCCAACACATAGAAGTGAGGTAACAATCTATATAACCACAGTTTGCTCCATGATTCTGAAATACCCAGCATTAGAGTTACCACAGACTCTCCCCATTGTCTTTCTGCTTTTCATATAAGGCCTAAATAATACTAATATACTGTAAGAAGAGTTTCAAGTATTTCTATACATAAATAGGAAGACAACAGCTGTTTGATTGCCTGTTGCTCTGAATTCACTTGTAATGTTAGAAAACTTCTAGGGCAAATTAGTATGACTGATTTTACTGCAAAACTAATAATTATTACTAGGGGCAGAAGCTCGGATGTAAAAAAAGAACAACAACAAAACAGACAGAAAATTCCCCAAACTCTCTCTTTCCCACGGTACGTAACTCAGAAGAGCAGGCATTCTCTCCRCATCCCGTGGCTAACAGGCTGTCTGAAGGACATCCCAACTTAATTCAACACCATGCATTGCTTTCACCGTAAAGGAATCTGACTTAGAAAGGCAGGTACCCTTTTATGCTCAGATCCTCAGGAGACTGATATTCAAAACTCACCCATACCTCCTTCCCCATGATTCATACCTAAAGCTGGAGGATAGTTTTAAACACTCCTGGCACAGAAATGACTGATCTTACACAACTTCTCTGACAATGATTTTTTTTTGTTATAACAAAGCAGAATCTCTCCCTTCAGAGAAAGTGTTAGCAAAGAACAGTGTTAGCAAAAAACAGTGTTAGCAAAGAACAGTGTTTCTGGTGTTACAAAGATGGTTAGACCCTGTTAGCAACTATCCTGATATTTAATTTAATTATAAACAAACAGCTAACCTGCTAGGAGGTAAATTCTTCCTTCAGCGGTGGGACAGATTTCAATCATCAGTACATAGTTTTTTAGCTGTGAAACTTTTATTTAATATAAGTTTCATATACTTCATCTGTGCATATAGCTGAGAGTAAAGTATATGAATATGCTTTTGATTGGGGTTGGATATAAATATGACTGAAAAGTAATGTTAATATTAATGCTACAACTAATACGCTGCCACTATTAAGTTAGGGACTTATGTATTTACTCTTAATTGTAAATAAAAAATGACTTGTTTGCTCTTTACAGGACCTTCCAATATTTACTCAATGGAATGCTGCATTTTAATTTAATTATTTTTTCCAGTGATGTATTTGGTGGTCTAGAGCAAAATTTACTACAAAGTATAACAAAACGGCAAAATTATTATGTGTTAGTACCTCTGATTTTATTAAATATCTTATTTTGTGCTGATTAGATCTAGATAGAAAATACAACAATATGCTTTTTCATTAGAAAAACGACAGCTTAGGCCAGCTCCAATGCTGGCAGAATCTTTGTGAAGTGATACACTTGCAGTCCACAGTTCTCAAATTGCCAAAATCAGTTATTTTCAAAAGCACTGGAACCACGTTATTTTGATATTTTAATATGCGCTGTACACAATGCTCCTGTTTAACTTTGTTTCTGGTTTTACACATAGGAGATCAACACTTAGTGCCATGGACAGGTGGTAGCATTAATACTCAGAAATTATGAAATAGCTAAMAGTTACTAGTTCACTTCATATAAGCAGATGATTAACAGTGAGTATTTAGTCATGTCATCTTGATTTTAAACAACATTTCTGGTGAAAAAAGAAATCATTCACCCAGTTATTTGTAAGGAGAACTACTGAAAACAGGGCATTGCTATGCTATTAAATCTGTTGTAACAGGATTGCTTGAAACGACCTGCCTATACCCTGAGGAATCTGCAGATATTTCAAAATGTGCAGTGTCTTGTCCAAGTCACTTTGCTGAGAGCGTGAAACAGTAATTCTGACTACTCATTTGAAAGGGGAACACACATGCTACAGAAATGTGCTGTTGGCTTTTGTATTGTTTACTGTAGGACGTAAGAAAGATGAAAAAGTATCATTATAAAAGAAGTTTAGGTAAATGCTTCCCCAAACATGGCAGGAAGGTATGTGAGCTGCCCATGCCTTTATAGGGAATGTATAATAAATATGAAGAGGCATTTAGAAACATGAAGGGCCAAAGGTGCACATCTGGTTTGCTTTAATTTCATGAAAGGAGGCTAAGGCTTTGTAAGCTATGGAGCATGGCAGAATTCTTTCAAATATCACAATGCTTCTGGTTCAGAGCTGGAATGAGAGATGCAAGAAGTAGTACCTTGGTTAGCAAACCTGCATGTGAAGATTAATCTCTTTATCCTTACTGTTACAGGYAGGCTCTTCAGATGTTTTAGTTTTATTCAGAGCAGTTCCTCCAAACTGAGGAGGAGGATTCCCTGCAGAAATGCTGAGCATAAATGCAAGCACCATGCTGGGAAATGCAATCCACTGTCCTTCAATTCTTCTTGCAAATGCCACAGAGATTTTCAGAAATCATACTTACGATGCCAAGTCTGGCAAAAGTACAGATACTTAAAAGAGGATGATGTAGCTTTGATGGAACTGTTGAATTTCAATCACAGTCTTGTCCTTACATGTGCTTTTTTTCAGAGAAGCAAAATGATTCTCTGTCTGAACATGCTAGCAACTCAGATTTAAATCTGTGTGCTTTAGAGTGTCTTATCAAGCTATAGCACCTCTTTTTCCAAAAGATGAACTCAAAGACAACTTAAAAGCCACAGGTTAATGTTAGAAATTCTTCAGAGATGAGTCTGTCTTTAAATAACCTATTCTAAATCACCCCAAAAAAGAGAAGAGATAGAAAATTATATAAAGCAAAATTTGAATAATCTGAAATTAGTATGTGCATGTGGATGTGAATGGACACAAATGGCTTTCAATAAGTCTGAACAAAATCACAGCTCTTCCAAGTAGGCTTATTTAGGCTTGAAAGCATACGATACAGAGTAGTACTTACTCAAAACACTTCTCAAGAATTGTATGTCTTCTATTTCAGAAAGCCAATAGCAAATGTAATGGCAAATTTTATTGTAGTAATTTATAGAATGATTTAGAACAAAGGATGTTTTGTTACATCTTGCTTCAGTTCATAAATTTTTAGGAGAAAAATTATGGGAGTAGGTAGAGGAACAATTTGTTTCTCATAAAAAATATACAGTAAACAATGTTAATTTATGGCTTAAAAAGAAAAAAAAGGTAGTATATTTGCATCCGGGAGTATGCTAGAGAGTATAAAGGTATCATTGTCACTGCTATATAATAAAGGTTTTGGCAAACATTAAAAAAGTTATTTTTGTTATAATTCTGAAAGCATGTAAATGCAAGAATCTATATTGTATTACAGTGATAGGTGAGGAGCAAACCAGTGCTGTGTAAGCAGACATTTATTTAATTAACACATAGAATAGACTGGGAAAAGTGCTGGAAAACTGTTTGAAAAGAGAATGGTAACTGTAGGTCTGTGAAATTAGCAAGTCCTTGTAAGATTGTGCTAACTCCATCTATTGCATGTAATTCCTTCACAAAAGCAAGTGGGCACTTGAAGGAAAGCATCTGAATCATTAACTAAATAGCTGAATCATTAATCAAATAGCTTGTTTTGATTATTATCGCTCTGAGGGCCTGTATAGGGTGTTGTAAAGGCTCATTTAATTTTTCTAATTTTCCATTACTGTATGGGAGACTTTCAGAAACAAGGTTAAAAAAAACCCTTCCTATGCAGATCCCAGAACCATTTCAGAGAGGCTATTGGTGGGAACTGAGTATAATTTTGCACTTTTTTTCCACTTAACACGGAGCTTGCTGTTTTCTATGTACAGCAAAACCATCCTCTTGCTTTCTGTGCTCGGTCAGGATGGTGAAGTGGAAGACATAAGGCCATTTCCCYTAAATGCTGTGTCCCTGTGCTCCCTTTGAGATTCAGATTCATTATACATGCTGTCTTCTTCAGGGAGATTGGTCTTGTGGTGTTTAGTGTAGAAGTTGTCAGTTGTTCAGGTTACTTCATGTTCTACCCATGAATAGGTTAGTGTGATAGCCTACATCTGGGAAAGCTAGAAAGGAAGTCATGGAATCATAGGGATACAAAAAATATCAGGGGCAAACTTGCATTAAATGACAACAGTATCCAGGACATGTGCATAGGGATCAAAGTCACATAGTCATGGGAATAATGAAAACTACTCATTACATCTAGTCCTTTTGATGGGAAAAATCAGAAAAAGATAACTCTGACTATCAAGAGACAAGTTGTTTAAAGTCCAGCAATCCCTACACCAAAGTCCACACCAAAATTCCCAGTGAAAAATATCTGCATCAGTGCTTGACTTACCTGCTAGAGGCCACAGCTTGAGCAGAAAAGGCTAAAACYAACATCTCTCTGTGGAGACAATCCTCTTATCAATGGTTCTCCTGCATCAGTTGTAGAACGTCTGCAGAATTAAAAAAGAAGAAAAAAAAACAAGAATCGATCATAAAGAGGCTGATGTCCCCCATTGCACTGGAGAGAGACTTACAGCAGRTAAAACCTTGTTAACAGCTGTGCAGACACGCAGGCACAAAGGGCCTGCCCGACACCACAAGTAAAATTTGTATACACAGGCTGCAGCCCTAATTCCTGCATGGGGCTAGTAGGGATGAACTGATGATCTGTTTGGCAACGTAAAGCGAACTGGACTTATGCCAGGGAGGCAAATGTTCATTTCCTGAACAGCGAAACCTCAGGGTCTGGATGCAGCACCAAGACTATTCTCACAGTGGTGAGAATAACCTGTCAGTGGGCTCCCCGTGCTGCCTGCCTGCAGTCTGCCACGGCAGGGAAGTCATCCTGGCAGAGCATTAGTGCCCAACACGGCCGTGCCGGGYGTTCTACTGAAGGGAAACAGCAGCCCTGCCTCATGTCATCAAGGGATTATAATTACCACAAATACAAGATAATCTAGATAATCTTTAAAGGTCCCTTCCAACTTCAAAAGTTCTGTGATTCTGTGATAAGGAGAATCATAGCATATGTGATGTGAGGGATTCAGGATCAGACCTCTTTTCTTTGGGAGAATGGCTCTGGAAGCCAACACACAAAACTGCAAAATCAGTAGCAAAGAAAACTTTTTATGTCAAAGTGGGAGCAAAAAGATAGTATCCTCTAGCTGGTGACAATCAAAAGGAATACTCATTGTGAAAATGCARAAAAAAGCATCTAAGGTCTTATTGGCAGCCTTCCCTCACCTCAAACAACCACCTATGCTAAACAAATCTAAAAATATTGAGAACAATTAAAGTTCTGAAAGTGAGTGGAAAATGAAACTGAAAAGCAAAAAAAAGATTTTTCAAAACATGAGCAAAAAAAACTCTCAAAAAAATGATGTAGGTATTTCTTTCCTAAGATAATTTATTTCTGAGGAACAGAAAATCTGAGAGATCCATCTAGACTTTGTCAAAACATTTAACATCTCCAGCAATAAACCAAGTTATGCTGGAGAGGTCAAGACTATCAACTGTGAGACGAGCAAGAAACGGGACAGAGCCAGCTGAGAGAACATCAGCGGTGGTGACGAGCGGGAGGTGCGCGTGCCTGAGAGGTTTCTGAGTAGGGCTACAAGAGATGTGCTTGACCCCAGAGCAGGTGACGGCTTAGAAAGGCCTTGACCCTGTCCCTGCACCCACCATGGGTTTGCCCAGCATGGCCATGAGGGCACCTAATGGCAATGCTCCATGTGGACATAGCTGTGCAAGGGGTTTGCACTTTATGCTGCAGAAAGGTTTTGCACTTTATTTGACTGCCAGAACTTTGTTTGTGGTGTCCTGGAGAGAGGAGCAATTTGCTTTGCTCTTAACTCCCTTTTGGCTTGAGTTGCAGTTAAGTCTGGGAAAGGGACCTGGCTTGCCCAGGGCTCTCCAGCTTGTGCAATTCTTCCTGGCAGTGCAATATGAGAGCCAAGTAATTGCTTTGGTCCTGGTAAATAAAGCTTTTTTTTTTTTTTTTTTTTTTTTGCTTTTTTTTTTTTTTTTTTTTTTTTTTTTTAGCTATTTTTTTTTATTGCACACCAGAGCAGTGCTGCAAGCAAAGTGCTCATTCTGCATCCAGTAACAAAAGTGCAATATACTGTTTAAGCCTATCAGCATGCCTGTCTCATCAAAGCATTCATCCCTTCCTCTGAGGAGTTTCGGAACAAGCAGCATAAAAGCTTTCATTTATTAACGGACTTCTTAGCATTGATCTCAGGGGATAAAATTCAGATTTCTATGATTCCAGCACTGCTGATAGGGATGAAACCCAATGCACAAATGAGATGTATGCAGTCTTATCCTGTAATGAACAGAAACCACCACAAAACAAAGAACTTAGTGAAGAGTGAAAGAACACAATGAGCCCCACAGATCTTAAATATCAAACAATTTTCTTGGAAAAAAGCAAGTGTAACTCCAATTGCATCTTTGAAAAATGGATTTCCTCCTGGGAATTTCTTAGAAATGAAAAAAAGGTCACATAGTGCATTTTGTAAATTTACTTTTTTAAATAAAATTAGCTCACTATTAGAATTTTAGCACTTCAGACTATTGCACTTTGGCTCCATTATTCTGCATGAGTTATTTTTATGAAAGAATGCAACTGAAGCATTCTCTGAGCATGGTTTAGAGCACACAACTGATCCCTTGAGGTCYGGGTACAACCCCACCACCTGCGGGCTGCTCAGGCTGTGATGTGCCCCAGCACACATGTTCAGGCTGCAGGACTTCAGTGGGGACATCGATATTTTCTGATTAATTAGTTTGTCAGATTAAATCATCATGCTTGATTCTGAGTTTGACTGACTCATGCTTCTAAAATGTGGGGGATTTTCACTTAATTGCTTTACCCTGTCTGCTCTGTTAATCTGTACTCACTATATGTTACTCCAAAAAATAGCTCATAAACTGTTCACCATGACTTCACTTTCTAAATGTYACCAGTCTGGGGACCACGTCTCCAGTCTTCTGCCAGTCAGCTGAGCTATAGAGCTGTCCCTGCAGTTTCCTGCCTTGAACAGACACCAGTTCCTCCAAGCATCATCGTCCAACCTTCACTTTCTGACTGCACCGARAAGCTTTATGTTTTGGGGCTAGCAGATACTTGTGAAGATAGCAAAAGGAGGGCGTTTGGAAAGGATGCCTCCTTGTGAATCTTSTCTATCACCTTCAGGCATGTCACTGTTGTTACTGGGACCTTTTGTTGAAGACCTGCAGATGTGTTGGTCTCCACCAGTCAAGATTTAAATATGGAGCTCTCCACAGTCCTGCAGGGACTGTACTAGATCACCACACATTGTACCAGAGAAGCAAATATCCCACCTGCAGCCACCACAGCTCTGCTGAAGGTTGATGAATTGCTCTAGGGATGCTCTTTATTTACTGAAGTAGCTGATCTCTTCACTGTGTCCAGAGTTCGGTGGAYGGGAAATTGCAGAAAATCCACATCTTTTGCACCATTCCTAGGTTTCCTTGACCAGCAGCACAATTGTGGATTGCAAAGATCTGCGCAGCCAAAGTGGAGAGGAAGTCTGACAGATGAGATGGCTCTGAGAGGGCTCGGGTACCTCAGGTACCATGGTCTTCTTCAGCAGGAGATGTTTGAGCCATCACCACATGTGTTAGCTGACCAGGGTGGAAGAAACGGCCCAATGATGGTGTCAAGAGCCTGAAGCTGGGGCTCTCCATGTATGATATCATGCATGATATGGGGCTCTGCATGTATATCATGCATGATATGTGCAAATCAGAGCAGCTCTCTTCCTGGCATTGATGATTCATCTCACATCTCCAGTGGACAACTGCTCTTTGAAGTCCCTTTGGGTTGTAAGTGTGTCAGCAACAGTCTTGGGAGAGAGCTACACTGGGACCACTTACATGTGCCAGGCATGACTCCCCATCAAAGACCGGATAAAACTCTTAACATGTTACCCAAACGAGGACTTGTCTATATCATCCATGCYTGTGATTGTGCCAGACAGACCTGTGGCTAAAGAAGTGCTCTAAAATACTTTCTAGAGCTCCTATACAAGGTACCTCCACTCCTGGCTTGCAGCTCTGTGGAGCACTGAGCCACAATGTGGATCTTCCAGCTGGCTCACAYCTGGGAGTGTATCTCCAGAGGTGAATATCTCCCGAGGTCCTCTTCAYGGGCAGGGAAAACCCTGAAGAGAAGCAAGTGTGTGCATGAATGGGGTGGTGTGCAGCCTTGAGGAGTCCTGGTGGTAGCTGCATGTGCTTCAGCATGGCATAGATCATCCTCGGTATGGTTCACCCCTGGTATGGTCCACTCCTGGTATGGTCCACCCTCACTATGATCCACCCCTAGTACGGTCCACCTTGACTCCAGTGTGTCCTGCGTTGTTCTTCCTCACAAATAGGTGCAAACCATGAAGGAACCTGCCCAATGCAGAAATTCTTCCACWGACAAAAGCATGGAAGATGTAAATTGGCAACACAGTCAGCGAAGAAACACTAAGTTTGTTAAAGAGTTGGTGTTTTACTGTTGTTATTTTAATGTGGCAGTGTAATTTTTAAAAGGCAGTTTCTGAAATGAGGCTTTTGGGAGAACGGGAGCTTGTCGCTACATCACATTTAGCTACTACAACACTAAGGTGCGGAGGTAAAGCTGATGTTGATCCCTGCAGGCAAGACTGCCAAATTCCACTCTTTCTGTCCATCCCCTTCAACATGAGCCACTAACTTGCTGCGATTTGCTGATTTCCATGCACCCCCATATGCACATAGTAGAACACTTTTCTTTCCGCAACCTAAAGCCAAGGCAGAACTTTTGACTTCTTCAAGCCAGCCCTTCCTTCAGGGAACCTCTTATTTTCCATGAGAGGGAAACCCTTGGGTGGAAAACTCTACCCCCTGATATGCATGGCTACACAGGTGACCAGGAGCTGGGGGACATCCCCTGCCGCTTTGTCCCCATCTCCATGCGGGTGACGCCCCGGGGGCGAGCCGGGTACCTGCGAAGGGACACGAGGCTCGGAGAGGGGGTCGCCGCAGTGGCACCTCGGCAGCGCCCCGCACGGTGCCGTCTCGCCAGGCCCCCCRACTCCTCGTTAAACGCTGATTGCGAAGAGTTAAAGTGTTTCCATATGTCCGGTGGGAGAGCGGTGCTCGCAGCGCTTGGCAGCGCGCTGCCGGCCCAGCGGCGCGGCGCTACCTGTGTGTTCGCGGGGGCAGCGGCGGGCGCACGTGGCGCCCGGCCCGGCCCTGCGGCCCGCGCGCCGTCCCCCCCGCAGGCCGTGCTGCCCGCCGCCTCGCCACCGGCACGGCGACCCCACAGCGTACAACGGCGGGGAAGAAATGCAAATAAACGGCAGCCAGCCCCGGCGGTGCGGCTGGCCGCCCACTTGCGAGATACTAAACTCTTGTGCACATGAGACACAAAGGACGCCGGCCGGCTGGGCGCACCAATCCCTTCAGACAGAAAGCGGGGGGAAGGAGGGGAAAAAAAAAAAGGAAAGAGGGGGAAAAAAAAAAAAGAGGGGAGAAAATCCCTGATCCTTGTCTTTATAACTGTGAGGTTGGAGTTCTTGCTAATAAAGGAGCTTTTCCCATGATGCAGCGTGATAAGGATTGGCCTACATGTAGCCCAGCGAGCCACTGATGTTCCCTTGATTAGGTGTCTTATCTTCCATTGAGCTGCGTCCGATGAAGGTTGCTGGCAGCGTAATGGCAGGGAAAGCGTCGGACAGCTCCATAAAATGGCAGCTATGTTATGACATGTCAGCCAGGACCTGGTGGATGGTAAGTTGGTGTGATAAATTCTTTTTTTTTTTTTTTTTCTTCTTTTCCCCTCTCTTCCCAAAAGTTTTTTTCCCCTTCCCGAACTCCTCCTTCGCTGCTACCACACACGTGTCRTGAGGCTCGGAGCGCACACAGTCACGGGCGCCAGCTCAGTGGCTCCGTGGAGCTCCTGGACACCACAGCGGGTGGAGAGGCTTCCCCGCTGTCCTCAGGGAACGGGCCTTCCCTCTCAATCAGCAGCCAGGAGTGCATGAGACTTTTCCTCTTTTCCATCTCCTTCTCTCTCTCTCTCTCTCTCTCTCTCTTTTTTTAAGTGAAATGCAAATTTCGCAGTGCCTGCCAAGCAAGCTGGTGTAACAACGTGGAGGTGGGAGCAGTCCGGGGGAAAAGACAGCAGCCATGCCCTCATGCGCTTGGCTGGCCGTTCTGGAGTTGGTCTTAAAAGAGAGCAGTCTGCCTCTTTATTCTGTTTCCTCCGAATAATTATTGGGAAAGTGTATTGTATCAGGTTGTGAGCAGCTTCCTAATCAGCATGTGATTCCCCCACGCTTCCCCTTAATTTGGAGTCCTCCTCCCATCCAGTGAATGCAGTAACTGGAGCAACTACTGATTAATATGCTGCTTGTCATAATTAAATTTGGTTAATGAGGCTATGCATATTCAGTCCATTTTTTCTTTGTTTGGGCAAGCATGGCTTTTTTGTTCATATTTATACAGCTGCAAATGAAAGGGGGGAGGTGGAAAAAAAAAAAAACCCTTACCTCAGGGAAGGGTGGACCCTGGGAGACAACTTTTTTTTTCAGTCTTAGTGAGCAAAGGAGTCTAAAACTTTCTTTGATCAAACTAGTGAGACCTGGGACAGGCATTTGGGGAGAGAAAGGCTTTTCTTTCGCCTGGAGCTATGTGAAGTTTTCTCCATGTACCGACTTTGTTGTGTGGAGACAATGGTCTCTTGTATGCAACTACCACGCCATGAGAGAGACCTTCTGCTAGCTGACATTCCTCTATGAATATTAATTTCATTCTTTGGGTCGCTTTGTCTGGCCGTGTATTTTTACCCTTTTCATTCCTTCGGTGATTGCCTTTGCTTGTTTGCCTGGATAATTATTATGCTTACTGCATGGGCTCCTTCTTCTTCTCCTTTTTTTTTCTCCCCCACAATTAGCACCGTGCTGAGACAATAGGCACTTTATTCTTGGGCGGTGGGTCTGGGCGCACCAGTGGAGAGCACGTCCCAGTGCCTGGACAGAAGGCAGCTTTCTGATTATTACTGCCTTCCCTGCACTGCTTTGCGAGGACTTCATTATTTTTCCAAAGGTGGATGTTGATACGTGCCTTCAGTGAGGGTATCATGCATGAAGGGAGTATTTAATTTAAATTATGTTTGCTACTTGTGATTGTTTCTGTAGTTTTGGGGGAAGGAGAGTTTTTTCCTGTCTTTGCTACTTGTTGAGCTACTGAAGCCTTGAGCAATCRTGCTACTTTAAAATAACAGCAAAAGGAAGTAAATGATGAAAAGTTGTTTTGTGAACCAACTTTTTTTTCAATGGGAATTATAGCATTATGTTTACATTTGTGTTTAAATATTTAACCAGACTTTTATATTGTATGTGCTTATATTACTGAAATGAGCTACTATAGAGGCTGACAGATGTTTAGASGAAGAGATTCTAAAATGTTCTCATAGTAAACTTAGTTAGTCTTGCTTTGCTTGCATAAAGTCTGTTCTTCTTAAGTAGCATGTGTTAATTTTCATAAAGGTTTCTCTAAAGCTAGCTTTCAGTAAGCTGGTATTGCTTCCATAGGGAAATGAAAATCAATACTTTCACTGCATGTAGTATTTTATCCTTAGCTATAATCTGTAAAACACAGATAATATAAATATTCTTCCATGCATATATATTTGATGTAAATTCTAAAAAGAGTTTAAAAAAGCATGATTTCATGTAGGGGTGGAAATCAAATGATATTTTAATTGTACAATTTACATCATGCTTCTMATTTATAAAATTAAAACTGTATATCTGAGGTAAATTCATGTACACTGTAGATTTTTTTCTCTCAGAGAAAAAAACAATTATTTAATTCCTAATAGAAATATGCTGGGACAAGTAAAGCCTTTGGCATCTGAGGGGGAAAAGAAAAAAAAGGCAGACTTTTCGGTGGTTTTGCTTCTTTTATTTTTCCTGAATGCTCGTAAACACTGAATTGCAAATGCCTTATGGAGAACAGGAAATAGTGCACTAAGATGATTTCTCATAATTTAAAAAAAAAACTTCATTAACAAAACCTGTTATGACAGGCATCATAACAAACATGGTCTTTTCCTTCGTTATGGATTAGCTATCTACTTTAAAATCACTATGTAGCATGGAGGTTCAGCATCAAATTGAATTTTAGTATTCCTACAATAAAGGCTTCTTAAAAAATATATAGTGAAAATATTTCTAGAAAACAATATTTTTCTGGATTAAGTAAAATGAATCTAAATAAGTAAGGTCTGCCTTCTCCAGCTATGGTATTACTGTGTTACTCTATTGTCTCCTATCTTACGCTTTAATTCATCTGGATTCTTTTATTTTCCTGCAGTAATAACAAATTCATTTGATAGGGAAAAACAAACAGAGATTTTACACCCTCTCTCCATCTGCATTCTCCTAGATATGGACATATTTACTAAAATCGAGAGAGTAGAAGTTTTACTGTGAGAGCAATAAACAAACAAATACAAGGAAAAGTAAACTTCTGGTATGTAAAATAGCATAAACTATACTAGGAATTGTTAACTGATTATCTGAATCTTCTAGATCTTCTAGATTGTTAACTGATTATCTGAATCTTCTAGATGGTTGTAATGTGACTGTCTTAGTGGAGTATTTTATTATTTCTTCATTTATCTCTGTGGTGAGAGAAAGTATGCATTCACTGAAAAGAAAGAACTAAGAAGGACTGATAATGAGAATGATTGAGATATATTGAAAATACCCGTAGAAACACTAGGTATTTTTTCCTCTTTTTAAGTCACTTGATCTGATGGTAAAGGGCTTGTTCAAGATTATAGACATGCAAGGTTTTGTACCTCCCTTTTGCAGATTTAAAAGTTGAACTATGAATAATGATTTCCAAAATTGTTTGACATCATTGCTATTCAGATGCTCCTTTTTCTTCCAAAAACAATTTCATTATTTGCACCTGTAGGACCTACTGAAATCTATTTGATTAAATCTTTATCAAGATGCAAATCTACTTTTCTGTTTGTCAAATAACTTTCTGGTTGTTAAATAGATTGTTTCTTCACAGATCTATAGTATTTATTAATATACTTTAGAAAATCTATCCATAATCTCAAAACTCTGTTTTTATATGCATACATGCATGCATATGCATAGAAAGAGAGAGGAAAAATATTCTATCAACTGAAAGCCATTGTGGAAAAAAGAATAAAAAATATAGATTCATGGTAATAGCAGTTCAGAGACACCTTAAAATTGTAGTAAATATTGCATTTTTTCTTTGGATTAATGGCTTTTTTTCTCCTTTTGATCTTATGATCAAAAAAGTCCATCATAAAATCTTGGAACAAAAGTTTTATCAACACAAAGGTTATYACTTTTGTACTCTATGTTTTGTCTTTCAGAATGGCAATATTTTTTAAAGGGGAGTGTCACACTAGCGTTATGGCTTTATGTATTAATAGAACAAAAAAAAGGTGAGACCTCTTGAAAGAGGCGAGAAAATAACTTCTCAAGTGCTATATTTTAGTATGAAAGGAACTATTCCAAACCTAAATTTCTTATTTTAGTATATTTTCTGGCTTTACATAAATGTTAATCACATTCCAAGGGAGCTGCAGAATGTCAATATTTTGCAGAAGCACATCTGTGCAGTTTTCTAATTTGGATTAAAATGATATTCACAACAGAACAACTCCATCGGTTGTTCAGATGTACAGCTTGTTAATGAATCCTTTGTTCTCAATAATGACTTTTAATTAAATGATTTAGAAACAAATGTCAATATAACTGTGGACATATTGAACATGCTGTGCTTATTCATGGACACAGAACACAATATCTTAATTCTATAAATTTCAGGGGGAGGAGTGGGTGAGAGGAAGGGTTAGCTCAAGGTTACATTCATAAGCTGTTGTTCAGTTTACTTTACTTACATAAAAATGCAAAGCCAAACAGTGCTCATTCTTAACTGCAAAATCCTGTATTAACCCTGTAATGGAACTGTTATTCTTTTGTATGATTAGCTGAAAGACATTTAAATTGTTCTTTGAGACAAAATTGTTGAGACACGGTGTACACAGTGTATATGCTGCACTGTAAATGTTTTCTTTTAGCTTTTAGTCAGAACAGTTATATTTCAATCTGCAATAAATACCTGTCTTGGGATTGATTTAGTGAGTTATTGAGAAACACTCAATATGCCTGATTTATATTGTTAAAAATCAGAAATACCTGTCAGAAGATCTATAAAACTGCAGCTTGAATATATGTTTATTTTTCAAGTCTCATGTTTTTCATTATGGAACAGGGGAAGAATTGTCACAAGTTGTGACTTTTTATTTTCCTTCACCAGGGAGAAACCTATGAGTAGCAGGGAATCTAGCTTGCTTACAGGATTGACTAGTGCAGAGCAAAGGTGCTGGTGTTTTTGTTCAACACTTGTTTCTTACTGTGTATTAAAAACTGTCTGCATAGCCAACAAAAAGGCATCTGTGCTTAGTAACAAGCATGCATTTTTCTAACTAAGTCCTCTGTTTATATTATTCCATGTCCCTTTGCATGTTGAATATCTATTTCCATTTAGAATTGATACCGTGAGTTATTTAGTACTTACAGCATTGTCAGCATGAGAAGACTTTTTCTATTTGTGCTGCATACTTGTGCCCCGCAATGGTGGGCACATAACTCTCTCTGTCCATCCTCACTGTCCTTTTAACCTGTTATTCTTATGAAGTAAGCATCAACATCACCATAAACATGTGGTTGCATATATGGGTCTGTGACTGAACGTTTGTGCATGTGTGCAGCGTAGGCTGAGGAATGATCCAAAGTTCACTGAAAGCAGGAGAAAGGACCCAGTTAACTCTGAAGTGTGCTCCTGCAGCATATATATATTGCAGCTATATTTTAAATAGCATACCTGTACTATTCCATATCCTTATCCATAATATTCAAAATATAATTAATATTAGTGTTTCATGTACTGTTGTGTATTTTTTCTCCTTTGTGATTTGTCTGAACATGTGTTTATGATCCAGCAAATAAATATACTATGTAAGATGTGGAACCTTGTTAGATGTGATATTCTCTAGGATCTATAGAAATCTCATGCAACTYACAATAAAGCTGTTTTTTTCTGTTCTGAGGTTATCTGTCTATTCTTTCACTTTCCTGTTTTAGCAAATTTCTTACTTCCTTATGGCAAAAATACATTKTGCTATAGTAAAAAAATAGTTCAGCAGTTAGCATTTAAGATAGTTAATCTCCAATGTTATTTAATGATATGTTGAGTCAAATTTCTGGTGGGTGTTTTTTGGTACTTTGAAACAGATAGATTTAAAATTTGATCTAAACTGGAAACACAACTGCAACATGTTTTCAAGAGCCTAATGTAAGCCTAAAGATTCAATAATAATTGCGTAAGGCAACTTAAGTAAAGACTGTGTCTTAAGTAAGATTGTATCTTAAGTAAGATTGAATAAAGCTCTTAAGTGAAGTAAAAGGAAGACCTGAAACCAGGACAGGTTCCTGCAGTGTTATTTTACAATTTAAACAGTACAAAATTAGAAAGGGAAGTTATTGAAGAGATGCTGAAATAGACCAGAACAAGCGAAGATTCACACAGATATCTTATAGATATCTCAGATATCCTATGATGTACTGTACTATTATTTCATTTTTTAAGCTATTCTTTCCCTTATATATTTCCATCCACTTTGACACAGGTACTTTCAAGGAGTTGTAATTCAAAATATTCAAAAACAAAACTGACTTTTTTTTTCATTAAGTAAGAAAGGCCTAATAGGCCAATCTTATAGGATGGTCCTACAGAAGTGCTTGGGTAACTGTACAGAAGCACACTTAATGTCTTCCATATACACCCATAGAAACCATAAGCTTACTTTTTGAAAAAAAAAAAAAAAAGCTTCTCTTCCCCTAAGACAATACAGTGTTTCATATTTCACACTCATCTGCATCCTTCCCACCTCCAACACATTTCCAGAACATGACTCTTGAATCCTTGCCKCATTTGGCTTATCATATGTTGCAAATGTGCTGATATTTGTTGCATTCCAGGCCTACAACTTTTCATGCCCCCTATAAAGCGTGGGCAAATATTTGAGAAAAGTAAAAAAGTCACTTGCTAGAAGATTGCTAACACCAGCTGTGGTTGACATAACGTGTCTCACAGCATGCCACCAGGACAGGGAGCAYGTAACAGTAAAGACCACATTGTAAACAAACAGAATCAGGAATTTCAAATCTCTGAAACAGACATGATTAGAAAACAATTTGTGATTTCTGTTACAACTGCTACTAAAAACTCTACCACTTTGTGGAATGATATAGTGATGCCATTAACTGCCTTTAAAAAAAGCTGCCAGAGCTACTTTGAAGTCTCACACTCAACTGTATGTCTTTAACATGACTAGTCCCTCAGAATGCGATGTGAATATTCAGGTCATCCTGTCCCAACACACTGAAGAGATGTTTGCTCATGCAATGACAGAACTCCTCTAACAGGCAGAGTTTAGTTCAAATTGTCACTGTCAAATGATCAGTTTCTCAAAGATACTAAATRTTGTTTGGGGTATGTTCAATTTTGTATCCTTTTAAATGATCATTCAGTTCTCMGGGGATCTCACAGAATATAAAATCCTAATGGAAATGAATGGAAGTCTCTTTAAGAAGAGACTGTGCTCAGAGTTTAAATCCAGGTGTGAACTTGCCAGTGCTCAGGAAACGTGATGTATGCCTTTTGCTTTCTTCTGTAGAATAGATTTGATCCAGTAAAGTGATGTGATCAATGAATGCAATGAATGCAATGAATGCAATGTTCTACCTCTAAAAGTAGTCTCTTACCAAAAGCTGTGGTTTAGAGGATTAGGAATACAATGCAATGCATATCTTCCCCTTAAAAGTGGAAATCGGTATCAGAACAGTTCTTCAAGTATTGAAGCTTATAACCCAATCAGTTCAGCATGTGAAATGCTTCCTCCTCATATTGTGGCATTGTAATGATGTCTCATTTAGACCTGTCATATTCCGTTTGTGCTTAGCAGTGTTTGTTTATTCTGACTATCTCTTTAGCTGTGAGGGCGCCCTGCTTTCATAACCCTTTTAAAATTCCCCAGTAGCTAATGTCAGAAGCAAGCATCACCGTGCTACCTCACAGTACAAGTCAACCAGGTTTCAAAAGGAAGGCCGGTCAGGTTTTTATCAGTGATGGTTTATCAAACCATCTCTGCACACATTCAGGTCATTTCTTACGCAGTGTTAAGCACGGTCTCAGCTTCATAGCCATAATATTGCCCTTAAACATATGTCTACAGATCAAGGATTTCTCAGGTGTGTCTTTAAGGATTTGGAGAAATTTTATTGTTGGGTTTTTTTTTTTTTTTTGGCTTGCTTTTTCTTTTTTTCTTTTTTTTTATTTTTTGGCCCAGTAGGGTTTCTCATTTCATCAACTATCTTTCTCAGAGAAAAGTTTTCTCCTAAGGGCTGTAATGCAATCAAGTGTGCCTACGATAAAGAAGGGAAAATAGATTATGTATTAGTCTACCTAAATACCTTGCTGGTTATTAGACCCATCAAATTTGAGTGCATTTTCATGGACAAAGCCCTACAAAAAATATCAAATCTATGTGTCCTGGACACTGAAATATCTAACCACATGGCATTTATGACAAAAACGTCAGGTTTTCATTTTACACCTGAACATGGAGCATGTACTGCAGCTCAACAGGAGTGGAGTGTGATCCTAAAATCATGTATTTTCTGTCCTTGGCACTGATAATTAGCAGGTTCAAGTGGTGGGGTAAGCACAGGACTTGTGTGTTGCATTCTGAACTTGATTAGCAATTTGTTTCATCTCAGCTGTTCTTGAAGTCTTCAGTGGGGATCTTACTTGATTTGACCACCAGCACCTGAAAACATGTGTCAGTGATCCATCCCACTTCAGATTCATGATAGAATTCTGCCATAAAAATCTATTCTTTTCTACCAAACCAATTTTGAACCCAGAAGATTATTTGAACCCCTGCTTATTTCTGTGCGTCTGACTGACAAGCGCTGGAATTGTATATGTGTTATCTGTATTTTCTTATATCCCAAGTGATAACACAGTGCTGTGTCACTGGAAATTTCCAGGTGTCTAGTGTGAAGACTGTGCCCTCCAACACTCTTCTTGGTGACCGTTTTCATAATCTTTATATGATACCAACAGCAACAACATGTCTATACAGAAGCACTWAACATGACAACCATGGAGGAGAAAACTGTCATCTCTGCCAACTTTACACAGTTTTCCAAGTAGGCTTGATTTAATGTTGCACTAGTTAGCTCAGTGCATTAAGGAACAGCCTGTGTAGACAGAGCTGCAAGACAGTCGCTTCAGACAGATGTGTCCTAACACAGAATTTTTTCAAAACATTTCAGAAGTCCCTCTATGCTTTTATTGAACTCTTTTTTTTTTTTTTTAATGGCATGATAGTAGTGCTTTTCTGGAAGAGAAGTAGCCTTTTGCAGTAACATTTGTTGTAGACTTCATATGTAGACTTTAGATATTTTTTAGATATTTTTACAGTTATTTACAGTTATTTGCATTTTGTCAGCATATAAAAATCAGTATGAAAAATGTCTTTTTTCCTTTCAAATTTTAAGAAACTTCAATGTGTACACAGAAGAAGTAAGAAAAGGRCAGTACGGAAGGTAACTGAAAAGTTTTCTGCCATTTTAAATATTTTGTTTACTTTTATATCACTACTAAAAATATCTATGCCTATTTAAACTGATCTTTGAAAGGAAGTGAAAGGAAGGTTGGTTTCTGAGGGGATATTTTGCCAGGGGCTAGTATCAAATTCCACAACAGCGGCAGTGCCCTTAAGCAGACTCGTAAACATCTGATGCTGTGGGTAGGCAAAGACGGACTGTAATTTTAGCAGAGAGTTTGTCACATAAAAAGAAATCGACCAGAATCTCTCTGCTGCTCCTTGATTCTGTCATACAAAATACAYGGGGTGATTTACTGGTCTTTTACACTCTACAGATTGATTTGCAATTAACTTGTTACTTGTATCTCGTAATCAGAAGGTCTAGATTTACAGCGATGAATGTATCAGAGCCTTTCTTTTCCCATCAGTGTCCTACATTTTTACTAACAATAATGAGCTGTCACAGTGTGAGTTCTGGAGACGAGATTAGTGCATGGAAGAATGAGTAAACCTGTATACTAGCCACATAATTAAATTAAGCAGAACATAATAATAAGCATGTTATAGCAGTTTGACACAAAACAGGGACAACCTCGAACAGGCTGCTGAATTGCATACATCTCCCAAACCATACTTAGTTGTTAAACTTTAAAGATAAGTGGTCTTGGTGGTGCCATGTTTGTTGTGGTCCAGCTTTAAGACAGTCTGATGTCTTTACGTGCATGTCTAACAYGGAGCAAGAAGCATTGTCTGGTGCACTGTGCTGCACACATGGTGCATTTTGGTGGCACGTTGCTGGCACCAGAGCCACAGGGACGGCAGCAGCAGGGCTCTGCAAACGGACCTGAGGTGCCATGGCCAGCAGGTTTGGGTCTGACCTGGCCTCCCTCTGCAGCAGAGAGCAGAGGCTGGGCGAGCGATACCTCCCGGGGGAAAGAAAACAACACAAACCAAAAAAGACCCAAACTCAGGTTTCTCCTGCATTCCACACCAGCCATGGAGGAGAGAAACTCGAGGTTAGCCATGGGCCCCTGAGTGATGACTGCTTTGTAATGGAAAAAAATGCAATTAGATGAAATGTTAGACTCCTATCTCTGCCTTAGCGCTCCTCAATCTGTTTAGGGATAGTCAGTAAAAAAAAAGGAAACTTCTCAACAGATGCCTGGCTGCCTGGGTACAGAGAGGAAAACCATAATTTGTCTGTAATCCCTAATGCAAACAGTTGTTCATTAAGAAACAAAACTAATGTAATCTTGATGATTTGCTTGGATTTCTACTCTATCATGTTGTTTTGTACAGCTGGCAGGCTAATGTAATTTTACTTAGAAACCCAAAGCAATCTGGTACTCAGACAACACCATGCAGATTTAGGTAAATTTGGGGCTCAGATTAGCATAATACTAACTAATCATGAATATCATTTGCATTAATTAGAGTATTGGGGAAAGATTGTTTTTAAATGGAAGAAAATTGAAAGAAAGATTAAGGGCAAGGGCTTACAAACCCAGTTTTGCTGGATGCAAGAATATAACAGATGATTTCTGTTATAATGCCTAATATTTTAATGTGTAAGTATTAATTAGAGTATCAGGAAAAGATTGTTTCTAATTGGAAGAAAGCTGAAAGAGAGATTAAGGGCAGAGTTTTTGAATCTGCTTTTGCTTGATGCCAGTATGTAGCAGATGATTTCTCCTATAATGCCAAAGAGCTTAGKGTGTAAGGGATAGGGTGACTAATACACTACACGGTAGATACTCTTCAAGGATTTTTTTCCAAATTAGGTTTATTTCATGATAAAAGAAAATTGAATGAAGATGAGTATGTATGTGATATTGCTGCCARAATTAAATTAGTAGGATATAAAAATTACTTTTCAAGAGATATAAGGTAATCTAAATATTAATGACTTTTAATATTTTAACATTTGATGGGCTGGCTTCTTAATAATTATCATATTATGAAGTTGTCTGAGAGTTTTCTTTTCAAAAATGAATGTCAAATAGCTATACTTTAGACCATATAATAAGCATAATCTATTCTTATTTTAGCTAGCATCCAGATAYGCAACTTTTCACTACCCTCCATCATTCTGGTATCTGAAGGATTTGGAAAGAGATTTTAGGGACATTTAAAATATCAGAGTAGGCAAACATTTGCCAGGTGTACTTTGGTCTATCTATATTGCCAAAACTTCTCTGTATACTAAGTGTTACTTATTACTATTGCACTTCAGTATTATGGTAGGTATATAGTAGCACCTTTAGTAGTAGTCCTTTAGGAGCACGAAATCTTCCTGATTAGACAGTTCAGTTTCAAAAATACTGTCCTTACAGTCACGTAGAGCTGGATTCATTATGTGTCATTACAGACCTAACTTAGAAAAGCATAGGGATACTACATACCAGGGCAGTATGCTTGTTATATGCATTCCTCACATGTATTACCTGCTGTTTCAGAGCCAGGTGAGTAGGACAACTAAGCATACAGAAATGTAATCCAGAAAATAGAGTGTAAATCAATCTTAAAGTGAACTTTTATAGTTTAGTGTTGCCTTCCCAATGATATCTCATGAAGAATTTGACACAGTTATCTGCTCAGTAATTTTTGGATTCATTTTTGAATATTAGRAACTGTTTAGCCTTTTGTGATTATTTCCTCCTGTTTTTGTGAGAAGTATGTCTTGCTAGTGCTTAGCTTCAATTGAATCTTCCTTTGCAACATGATCTCAGAAGCATATTGGAAAAACTGGATGACAGACTTTAGTGAAATTCAATTTGTAAATACCTTAGAAAGCATAGCTGACTAAATAGAAAACTAACAGATATGTAGTTTTTTAGTGTTACATAGCAGTATCACTTGTATGTGATGATCTCCCTATTTCCAGCCAGACAAGAAATGTCCATTTTCTAARTGCGTCAATGAAAAGAGAAAATATTCAAGCAAATATCCTTGCTTAAAACAAAGCAAAACAAAACAAAACAAAAAAAACACAGTATTAAAATTGACCCCAGAAGACTACAGAAGACTATTGCCTAACTGGCCATTATGGGAATATGAGCTATATGCCTTGAAACATAGTGAAATGTAAATCAAGATCTTCCTGAATGAAAAGTAGGTTAAATTATCATATGGTGAGCTCTATCTTTTGACAGTTATTTGTTTCCTGAACTCATGTGTCTTGGTGAAATCTGGACAGAGTGAGTTTGTACCCATAGCTGTGGTATGCAGTACAGATACACTCCATGGCAGAAGCTGAGTGCTGGAAAACATAACGGTAACAACTACAGAGTGTCCACAGAAAACATTAGCATGCATGTTTTGATGGCACTTTTACACAGGAGCTGAATTGTAAATTGGTTTTCCTGTCCAAACTTCCCAGTGTTCTAATACTTTTTCTGCTTTACATCAGGGAAAAGTTCCTTTTTGTTCTTTTTGTTTTGTTTCCATTCTCAGGAATGGAAAGGAGGAGGGAGACAAAGGTGAAGATACTGAGAGCAGATAAGTCATAGATGGGTAGACAGTAACTTGTATGTTGGGATTATATCCATGAAAATACATGATAGAGTTTTAGTTCTCTCCTCTGCCCTTTCACAGAATCACAGAATGGTTGAGGTTGGAAGGGACCTCTAGAGAAGATCAAGTCCAACCCCCTGCTCCAGCAGGGACACCCAGAGCACGGGGCACAGGGCGGCATCCAGGTGGGTTGGGAAGATCTCCAGAGAAGGAGACTCCACAGCCTCCCTGGGCAGCCTGTGCCAGGGCTCTGGCACCCTCAAAGCAAAGAAGTTTCTCCTCATGTGGAGATGGAACTGCCTGTGTTTCAGTTTGTACCCACTACCCCTTATCCTGTCACTGGCCACCGCTGAGAAAAGCTTGGCCCCTTCTTCCCTACATTCCTCCTTCATGAGCTTATACACGTTAATCAGATTCCCTGTCATTCTTCTCTTCTCCAGGGAAAACAGGCCCAACTCACTCACTCTCTTCTCGTACGAGAGATGCTCTAGTCCCTTAATCAYCTTTGTCGCTCTTCGCTGGACCCTYTCGAGAAGCTCCACGTCCCTCTTGTCCTGGGGAGCCCAGAGCTGCCCCCAGTGCTSCAGGTTTGGCCTCCCCAGAGCTGAGCAGAGGGGCAGGATCCYCTCCCTSCCCCTGCTGCCAACATCCTCCTCATGCAGCCAGGAGCCCATTGGCCTTCTTGGCCACGAGGGCACTGCTGCCTCATGGYTARCTTGGTGTCCACCAGGACTCCCAGGTCCCTCTCTGCGGAGCTGCTCTCCAGCAGGTCAGCCCCTAATCTGTGCTGGGGCCTGGGGTTATTCCTGCCCAGGGGCAGGATCCTGCCCTTGTCCTTGTTGAACCTCAGGAGGTTCCTCTCTGCCCAGCTCTCCAGCCTGTCCAGGTCCCTCTGGATGGCAGCGCAGCCCCCTGGAGTGTCGGCCACTCCACCCAGCTTGGGATCAACCGCAGACTTGCTCAGGGTGCCCTCTGTGCCCTCGTCCAAGTCACTGAAGGACAGGCTGAACAGCACTGAGCCCAGTACTGACCACTGGCCACAGGACTTCAACTGGACTCGGCCCCATTTATCAGCACTCTCTGAGCTCTGCCATCCAGCCAATTCTTGATCCACCTCAGGGTGCACTCATCCAGACCACACTCCCAGAGCTTCCCTATGAGGATATTATGGGAGACGGTGTTGAAAGCCTTGCTGAGGTCAAGGTAGACAACACCCACAGCTCTCCCCTTGTCCAGCCGGCCAGTCATCCCATCATAGAAGGCTATTAGGTTCGTCACCTATTTCTGAAATAGGCGAATAATGAATTGAATGTTTGTATTGTTTTTCTGCAAGGTGGAGGAGTTSTGAGCAGGATCAGAGACCTAAGCCAGGTTTTCTGGCTTAGATAGATAAATAGAGAACAAACTGCAGGGTAGGAGGCACATATGCTAGTCTAAGCAAAGGAGAATAAGGGCTAGAAAGAGGGTTTCACATGCCAAGACTAACTCCAGCCATCAGGCTGMCAGTGCTACTTTTCTCTGTATCTACTTATTTTCTGAGAAGCTCTATTCTGCTGCTAAGAAATTTCTTCTAATTTTACAGGTTTTTTTAAACTGTTATTTTTTCATTGAAAGTTTTGATTTTGACTCATTGGCCATTTTGGATAATAATGGTGACAGAGGTAAAAATGTTTGTGAATGAACAAACACAATAGCACACTTTTGAAAAAGCTGGCTTCTTTCCAATCTTGTAGCTATAAATAGTAGATATAAAGTAATAAGTGAGGTGATCAGATACCTGTAGACAACTGTTCTAATGCCCTTCAGAAAGTTGTAGTTCCATATCTGCAAGCTATATCCTCAGCTTGGGTGTAGTAACCAAAGGTGTGTGCTCTCCAGAAGACAGATTACTGTTTCTTTGCTTAAAGCAAGCCAACTGTTGGACTAAAAGAGGAGTGAGCATGCCCTAGCACATGCTGTCGTGAAATGAGACATATTGCACAGAGCTTAGCACTTTGGTGTACACAGCTCTCTTTTGAATACTGATGGGTTTAGGTATCTGTAACTGTGAGCTTAATATAACAACAGTTTGAAAGAAATAATAAATTATGTTTGAAACAGCTGAGTTGAAGTATATGTTTTAAGAAAGGAACAGTATTTATGACTTTACTCCCCAAGAGTTCTCAGATTTCCTCCTTTTATTCGCAAAGTATGACTGGAGAAAAGCCATGTCTATAAAAACAATGTGTCAGGTGAATCCCATTGTGGTAATCTGATAATGTCAATCACCACCATTTGTAGGCCTTCATCCCGTGATTTGTCTTGGAGACAGGACAGACCACAAGGGTTGTCTGATAACTGCTTTGACTCCATCCCAGTGACACCCAGGGAGGGACTTGGGTGGTGAAAGTAGCTTGCTATAGTGTAGATGTCTTTGTGTGGGCAAGGGGCCGTAGGCTCCCCCCATAGCTAAAAGCTATTAGATAATTGGAGTCTAGAAAACGATTTCTCTTTTCTTTCAGGGAACACTTAAATTTGGCAGGTTGAATGGCCAGTGTACAAATCTGGTCTCGCCTCCAGTGTTCTTAGGGAGTTGTTTTGTTCTGCCAGGTTAGGATCATTTCAAGTATCATTTCATATAATTTGTTTTTGGCTGCCTKGAAAGATGTTTGATTGCAACTTTCATAAAACTTCCCCAGAAATCTGTAAGATTAATGTTACTTTTGTTCTGTCTATTGACACATTCCTTTGAAATCAACTAATTGAACTTTCAACTGAGTGATTTATGTGGGTACTGAACTCTAAAGCATTTTTATAGGAAGTGACTGATTTAGGAATTATTTAGCCATGACTGAATAAAGCATCAATGGATAATCTTTGTCTGTCCAGACAATACTGTAAACTACTTTTAATAGAGACTCATGAATAGCAGTATTTCTACAGTTCTACAAAGCTGGATGGTGCTGGATGGTCATGTCATTTCCTGTTTCTAAATGAGACTGCTCACTGCATAAGTCATGTATTCTTACAAATGTTTAAATGTCCCCTGTTATACAGAGCTGAGGTATGTATGAAAAAGAGTGCCTAAAAATTGAACTAGTACATAACACAACAGACTGTCAGGAGTGCAATTTTGCAAGAAATTTRAGACAGAGAAGACTCTGAATGGCCTATGAGCTGGTTTGCTGTGACTGAACCAGGGGGGTTAAAGCCCTACTGTGAGGAAGAGGAGGGCAGCCCGCAGAGCTCACTTGTCTGGTTAATCTGAACCATGGACAAGCATCAGGTGAGCAGCAACATCTGTTTCAAAGACAAAGCTGCTTGCTCTCCACTTCCAACTTGTGCACAGAACACCAGGATTAGTGAAAAATAAAGAGATTTTCCTTAATACTGTGAGATTACCTTCAAGCAGTATTGCAAACAGAAGTTTAAAAAAGGATACTTTTTGTCCTTTTGAAAAGGATTTTTTTAAACTGCACTTAATTGTATGGAGTTTCTTACACTTTCGGTGTGCATTTCATTTGACACACTTGGTCCCCAAGAGGTAAAGCTGGTTAATATAAAGAAGAGGTAGGTTTATATTAAATGAACCTCTGCGACCAGACTGGCACTAGTCAAGACACAGCAAAGGAAAGTTAGGATTTAACATYTTCCCCAGAGATCCTGCACTGCTCTGAGACTGAGGAAAAGCAAAAAGAGTAATAAGGACCACCAACATCTAGTGGGTGTCCTGCTGTGCGGATTTCTGGAGACAAATGTTGCTCARTGTTCAAGCCATCCCTACACGCGGCAGTGGGACAGCAGGCAAGAACTGACCTCTGCAGCCCAGSAGATCCTGAGCATCCCAATAGGAGTATTTAGAGCTCTGACTTCTTTCAATGAGTGCTRATGAACAATATCTCATGTAAACTTGTACCCCTTGGGTACAGAAGAGATCAGATAAGTGATAAATGAATGTGATCTGAAAAAGAAATACAGAGGAAGCACTACGCTGTATGGTGGCTACCAGGTTAGATAACTGGATTTGCTGCCAGCATTGCCTGCCTTTTGCAAGACTCTTTCTAATCGTAACATTTTGAAAAGAGCARTCTTCCTACTCTGAAGCAGTATAGTAACAGTAAGATAAATAAATAATTTCAGATACTCCTAGGAAGCAGGCAAGTTGTTATGCTTCTYCATGGTTCTGCAACAGCAATTGATACGGCCTAGCAGGGAAAAACAGAACCCACCTTTCTATCCCATAACACCCCTGTTGGAGAGAAAACGGTCTAATTATTTGTGTAGGTATTAAATGCTACAATAATGAATACTTAAATCCCGGAAAGATAACTAAGATGCAATTTTAAAATTTGTTTTATCTATTTATTATTTGATTTATCCCTTATTGACTCAGACTCTTCTGCCTTCTGGCATACRTATTTCTCATGCTCTTACTTCAAGGGGCAGTTGTTTGCAGCTCTACCAGGGTAGAAAAAGACCTCATATATTTCTTTAAAACAAACAAACAAAAAAGTRAAAACCTAACTGCTATTTTGTACTGTTATTTCAGATTACAGCTTAGTGATGCATTGGGCAAAGCTACTATGAGATATTTCCTACTTTGGTTATTTAAAGACCTGATGGCAATAAAACAAGTTCACTTTTCTCTGGCTGAACGTTAACTTTTTAATAATGCACAATGAAACTATGGCCAAGAGCAAACCAAGTAGCTAGCCTTGCTTTATCTGTCTGCTAAAAACTTAATAATGAAGCCTATTTGCTTATTTCCACTTTGAATAAAATAAGAGGCTCTCCTACTTTTGCCTGTTTATTAAGGATCTAGGTAAAGATGAACAGGTGGATTATTCCAGATAGGTGGTGAATTTATGAAAAAYGCTTTCAAGATGGTAATTTTTACTGACTCCTTTAAATTATTCTTAAATGCAAACTGGTGTTCTGTGCACCAAAAGTCACTATGGCTTGTGTTGGTATTATCTCTAGTTATTCTTAGCACTCACTCACACGCAGAGCTGTTCATAATCATCTAATGACTGGCACTAAGGAGGATTTCTTTTCTTTTGCTAAACCTCTAAGTCTGCAGAGAGGAAGGCAAGAGCTGTTCTGGTTAGAAAAGCACTTGCTGCTTTTCTCCCTCTGTGCCCAAAGTGTAAATTATACAGCCACAGGAGAGCATGTCAATTACAAGAGGAGATTAAAAGGACTGAGATTACTTAGTTTGGAAGGCAGATGAGTAAGAGGATATATGACAGAAATATAAATGTTGCCCGTTGTGAAAAAAAGCAAATGACTTAGTCCCATTACACAGGACTAAAGCGTCACTCAGTGCTGGTGAGATGCATTTACAAGAAATACGCAAAAATACTGTTTTGACATAATAGGTAATTAACTTAGAGAATCTGATATTTGACATATTGTTTGACAAACAGTCACAATTCCATGACGCTTTGGGGTTTAGTACGTAAATGAGCACCAGAATTAAAAATCAATGGCAAGACTTTAGTTCAAAAAACCTGTCTTTATATTATGAGCTCACAGTGGAGGTGTAGTTCACAACATATTTTGGTGGAGCTGGGTTTATAAGCTGGAAGAAGCTTATCCTCCAAATATATATTATGCTGAACCTTTTATGGGTCTGATCTTTGTTTCATAAGTCTTGTTTTGTAGTTAACATGTGGCTTATGACCCATTCTTTTCACTGTGGTTTTTTTTTTGCTCCCATTTTTTTGCTCCCAGTTTTCTCCCATTTTTCAAGCAATTAATGAYATATCTTTTTATGTACAGAGAAAAATCGTTCTCAGACCCTCACATTAGCCATTAGGCTTGTTTCTTACTATTTTATGAGGAGCAGAGGATTAGATTTTTTTCTTTGCTGTRTATATCTATGTAATCTGTGCAACTTCATCCAGAACAGCAGATTTTTTGGAATGGCAATTTTATATAGGCAGTATATTTTTGTCTCAGCATCATAAATGTATATGTGAAGCACTATTTAAAAATGCTGCCCTTGGGCTGATGTCCAAATTAGGCTGCAATGTGATTCCTCCTTGGTTGCTCAGCATGCGTGGTGTCAGCAGTGAGGTACTCAGGCATTTTAACAGCAGGACTAGACATACTTGCTGTCAGGGCGCTCCTGTGTTTCATTTACATTATATTAACTGGTGTAGGATTCTCCCATCTGAGCAGTTGTTCCTCTTTGGATAGCTCTCCTTGGACATATATCACAGAATTGGGTTTTGGGTTATATTGTGAAACTCCACAATTACAGCGCCTCCATTTGTGTGTAGAAGCAGAAGTGCACTTTGTCTTAAACCATGCTTCTGTCTTCTCCTTTGTATGAGCACTGTGAAACTTCTCGTCTAAACCAGATTATTAATAAGGACCTTATTAGACCAGTACTTAATCATCTGCTCATTAAAAATGCGAAGTGTTATTATTCCTCTCTTTTWAAAAAAAAAAGGCTTGGCATTCACAGAGAAATTCCAATTTTGTAACTTCTGCCCTTTCCTCCAAAGTCAAAATTATACAGGTATTCCTTTATTAAATTAAAACAAAGCAATTTCAGAGAATTCAACCACTGTAGCCATCACTGTCACTCTAGAGAAAAAGCTTCTATTCATTTAAGCAGCAAAAGAAAGCTGAAAGCAACAAAGACAGTATTGACTCAGCAGTTGTATCAAGTGTCCTCAGTTCAGGTATCTGGTAGTTTATTCCAGAACCCGTCTGATTTTATCACAGAGGTTACCTTATTTCTTGGAGTAATGTTTTTTTATCAGCATGCTGGACAGGATGTAATTATCTTGTCCTTTACTCACTGCACAATAGCACAAATGTATTGTTATTGTGTGCACACATGTGAATAAGCTGCACATTGTTCTCTCAAAAACTAGAAATGACTCCACATGTGTCTTTTTACTTAGAAAACAGCAAATGGATAACCTAAAGTGTTCACAGATGAAAAAAAGCCATGCTGTGTTTCAGATGTTCATTTAAATAAATAATGTGGAGAGCATAATAGAACTTTAGGCACACAACTGTCCACAAAAATGAAAACAGGCTACAGCAGCAACTACTTTGATTTTGGAAAAAAAAAAATGTATCAGGTTTTTGCACAGCTTGTTTATTTTGTTTTTGATCTATAGAACAGATAAGGTTTAGGCCAGACTAAGAGGAGCTTGAACACATCAGTCTGTCAGCATTTCTCACTCTGACCTACCAGAGCTGACACCAGTTCAGCAGGCACCGTCTCCCCATGTCAGCCAACCAGTTGCTGATGTAGCACCGTTTTGCCAGGACTTGAACTGAGGTAGTCCATCTAAAGAAACAACGACATTAGTGGTGACAGGTTGCAGTCACTTCTATTCCCTCATTTTGAGCACAGGTAGTGACATAGCAATGGAGAGAAATTCACTCCTGAGGCTTGAATACAAAAGACCATCTGCAATAGCAGGAGTCCAAGTTGRGAAACCTGGGAGGTTTCTTTCAGTCCTGTTGTCCTCGTAGCTTTTCTTTAACTAAGACCCTTTTTAAACTAAATGAGGTTTAAGCGCTATAGTTCAGACTTTCACAGAAATAGTCATTTATTCCACACTCATCTTCTTGTTTGTTTCCCCGCTGATGAGATTATACCCCATAATCTACCCTGGCCAATGGAGGAAATGGGATATACTCTGTTTAACAGTAATCTTGTTTGTTAGCTKTGAGTGAAATATGGGAGACCTCAACCAGTAGCATGAGCAAGGACAGGATGTATAGCTATTATAGTTCTGCATGACAAACATCCCAAATAAATGTCACTCTTTGCAAATCTCTATAAAACACAACCCCTTGCCCTTGTGTTCCTAGGCGGAAGGGTACAAAATGGGAGGCTTCTAAATATTCTGCCATCAGACTGAACAATTTCTTTGTATTTAAACAAAACCCCATTTGAACACAGATTTTAATTCATGTGTTTTGGTGTGATGACTTAACACTGGTGCTGATAAAACACCACTAAACAATAAATGCATTTGTTAAGTATTTTTTTTGCCCCAAAGGGGCAAAGAAAGGAGGAATTGTTATGGGTCTTCTAAAAATCTTGATCATCAGATCTCCCAGGATGAGATATAATACCTATGACTGAAGCCAGCTAAGATAGTTACAGTATTGCTAACTCTGTAACTTTAAATAGAGATTCTTAGAGATTTCCAGAGCAGGAACTTAAAGAAAAATTCAGTGTTTTCAAGATATGAAGTTCACATTGCCAGAGCTGATGTTTGAGTAAACAAACACTTGTTCCTGGTAAGACAAAAAAAGTTCAATCCTCAGCTGTTGCACTAGCATGGCCAGAAATTACAACTGGATGAAGATCTTGTGACTAAGGCAGCTTTCATATTTGCCACAAAAATGGAGGTCATCTAAAATTAGAGGCTGTTGATTACTTGTAAGGAACTTGTAGTATTGATTTTATAAAAACTACAATACTCAACAAGATAATAATAGTGTGAGGTTTTTTCCTTAAAGTGGTTCTGTTCACTATGTCAAATGCACCTGTGAAACCCCACTGTTGGAACTCGACTTCATCATCTTTCTCACTTACTKTCTTCTTCTGTGTTGTCAAATATCTTGAACTTATCCTTGAACTATGTGCATTTTTACCTCATAATTTCTTTAAATCTTCTACTYGTGTGATTTCAGTGCAGCCTGATAGATTTCTCTGTGGCTTCTCAATCTGACTGTTGTATCCAAGACAACAGTCCCTTGCAGCCATCCTTCACATCTCACAGCCCGAACTCCTCTTGCTCTCTATTCCTTGTCTTAAATATTTGAGTTTACTCCCACGTATCTGTTCCCACTATCAGTCCTCTAAAAATTCATCATCCAACTGAAGCCAGATTTCCTTCAGGAAAGATGGAGACCAAATGATTGAACTCATTTCTCAGGCATTTTTGATGCTATAATTAATGTATAATAGTAGAAATAGTTAAGGCTATTCATGGAGAGCACAAATATTCCTGAGTTTGAAAGCAGAGAATGGAAATTTATAGGTAGCTTTAGTGTATTTTTCTTTTTTCCTAAGGTTCACAATAAAAGCACAAACTAGCAGGCCGGTTGTATTGGGGGAGTTTCTGCTTTGAGGGACTGAGTCAAGACAAGGCCAGGACATTAAACAATTGTTAGGACTCAGGGTCAAAAATACTTTAAAAGAAAATGAAAAACTGTTGGCCAGAAAACTAGAGGAAACATCTGCGTGGAGTAAATGAAACAAATTTGACAGGGAAGGAAAATGAGAGAAACAGGTCTCTTGACTATTTTCATGTTAAAGCTCATAAATTGCTACAAATGTACTTTAGTTTTCTTTGCTCACAGCCTTTGTACCCCAGATGTGGTAGCTAAAGAGCTAAATTATTTTTCCAATGAGAGGGAATGAGAAGCTAAAGTTTCATCTTTCCTTCTGTAAGAACAAATGTCTGTTCTTTGGTTGACACAGAGAACAATATAGTCTTGCCAACTTAATGGAACAGGACAAGAATATAATTTGCCTGCTATAAAAGAAAATAAAATAAATACCACCATAGATTCTGTCTAGAGACATCCTCCTAGTATACCCCTTTGCTGTTTGCATTGTTTTCCTATTACCCATTTTCTCAGAGAAATGCTCTGCAGCAATGCAGCCTTCCTGCAGTAGTTACAGAATGGTTGCTATTTCCAGCCACAATTGTGAGGCATTTGTAAAACAGCTGCAAAAACTCTCTTGTGGTTGCGTTGTAGGGAAGAAGGTATCTGAGGAAAGCAAAAAATGTTTCCATTTTAAATACAAAAGCCTTCTATATGTGGTTTATTCAGTTTCTGCCAAGATCTTAAAAATTTTGTGCTATTCCCCTAAGTGAAAAAATTTTTTGTTAAGTCTCATACAACTTTTCATCCTCAAGTCACCAACTTTGTGCATTTCAGTTGCCCTGTATGCATTAAGTATTCTGAAAGATAGCAAGATACCTGCAAAACCTGGGCTGCTTCTGGAAATCACATTTCAGTCCTCATTTGTGAACAACCTGTGTTTATGTGAATAGTCTTCTGTTTCTGAGGCTTACCTGAAGGGTCAGAGGATCAGAAACAGTAGAACACAGAGAAATTTACCAGGGTGAGGGGATTCAGCATAGCTTTTTTATTAATAGTCTACATTTTTCAGATTGCTTTTCAACAAAATTACCTCCGATAAATCCATAATAGGCAGTAAACTGGAAAGATCATCTTAGTGTTGTCTTGATCATTTTGATCCTCTGCTTTATAAAGATTTACTCCTAGGAACTGATGTGAACTTAGCAGTGCATATTAATACCACTATTCCAAAAGATTCTCTTTGTGTTTCATACAAGAAAATACAAAGATCAAAATAATAAAAGTAAATTAAGAGGCGACTTGTGAGTGCTAGGTGGACATCTAGGTCATCTTGAGGCAACTATAAATGTAATGCGTTTATTTTGATGTCAGCTGTTTTCACCGCTGTAACGACATTGTCCTTTGGGAATACTTATCTATATAGTGTATCAGACTTTTTTTCAGTGATGATGCACCCTTTCACTCTACCAAGAAGCAGTTTGCACATAAACACCCCTGAAGCATCAGGCTTTTTAATAGGACCGCATATTAAACTACATATATGTAAACCTTTGGCCTTAATCTCTTCTTTTTTCTTCTCTGCTCAGTGGACACAAGGCTTGAGTAAGAAATTGCTTCTCTATTTCAGGCTGTTAAAAACTGCTATGGACCTTTCTGAAATCTACTCTTCAGGAAATACTGCTCCACTGCTGCAGTGGTATAATRCTTATAATTCAGCTGCGTATTTCCTTGACTTCGTATGTCTGTGGGATAATAAAGAGGACTCTGAAAAAAATATATACATGTAAAGTAGAGATGGAAAAGATCTCTATTTGTAGTTAAACATAAACAACTTTGAAAAGATGGCAGACCAGAGGTCTTTCTTCATCTTTTTGGAATAGGTCTGCTGAACACCAAGCACATGTTCATACAACATGGTATCCACTTAATGCATGTTGAGACCTAGTGCACATTTCACTGCTTATTTATGATGGTATGCTAAGTAAGTTCACAGGCAACAGTCTTTTGCTTGTTTTTGTGGAAGTTTTATAGCATGTTAAAAGCATGAACTGTAACAAATATGCTTCAGTTACCACAGAATGAAAAGATGCCAGCACAAATTTAAGACAGTTTTCAGCCAAAAGGTAATCCAGCTAGCTGGTTGTTATGTGTCTCCTTTCATTTACATCAGGCTTAAGGCTTCCTTACTTTATGTTGTCCCCTTATGGGACATTAGAGCTGGTAGAGGAGCATTGTCACTGGGTGAGGACAGAGAAGTGGTGGCCAGGTACAAAATGTAGCCTCAGCCATGTCCTGTTTGTGCTCCTGCTACCATCAACGCTGAGAACGAAGGAAAGGAAAAAGATGCTAGCAGYCTTACGCAATCATGTGACAGTATGAAGACGCCACTAAAGATGAAAGACAAAGATCTAAAGACAGATGAAAAATCTCTAGCAAATCAGTATTAGATCTACCTCATGAAGAAGCAAAAGCAACTCTACCAGAACAGGATTATGTGCCACAAAATCTGTATTCTTTATCTCTGAATTTTCAGAGAAACTCCAATAGCTTTTTGTCAGGTCCTTGTATTAGTCTTATGACTCTTAAAAAAAAAAAAAAAAAAAAAAAAAAAAAAGAGTAAAATCTCCACCTTGGCTTACTTGCCTGAATGCAAAATAGAATAATTGAAGGCCAAACTGGCAACAGGGCTGTCCATCAGAAATCACTGGAGTAACTCAGGACATACGCAGTAAATCTAGGGTTTTGGTGTGTAAATTTTTGTCCCTCATTTCTCTAAGTGATTACATTACTACATCTGCAAGACAAGATTCTTCATGTTCATGATTTTCAGTTGCTCCATCTCTGAAACAAATACAGCATTAGCTACTTATATACACATTAAATTAAGTAGTGCAAAGCAATAGTTGTACTGGCTTATATCTCTGCTGCAGAACTCAGCAAAATCCCTTGTAATTCAGGGCAGGTGTGCCAACACTTATGTTACAGTTCCTCCCCAATGCCCATAAGTGGGGGTTTTCTAAGCATTTCTAGAGAAATACTACCTTACAATAAGGTTGCATTTCTCTGCCCTGCAACCCCAGGCTCCCAGCTTTTCCTGTGCAAGCATAGCAGCTTAATATCCAGGAGTAACATGAAGCTGCAAAAACTCATTTTTATCTTTCAGGGCCTAAGTAAATTTGCCAGTAGTTTAAACATCTAGATCAATTAAGAACTTTCTTTACAGGTGTGTGCATGCATACATATTCATGTTATACACACACATAAATATGAAGATATACAGGCATGCGTGTCGCCACGCACAAGAGAGGAAAAACTTAAGTTTCTAAAATCATATATTTGCAACTAAATTTCTAATGGCTGTACAATCCCTCTTTTCAAAGGTGTACTGCCCAGCCCAAGCCAGGAAACAGAGCTTGCCTTTGTGCATTATACAGTTTGCAGAAACACTCCTGTCTCTATTCCTTGCAAGAGTCAGCTGCCCAAAGGTTTTCACATGGCATAAATTGGGCACTTTGCATCCCCCTAATGCAACTCATGGAAGTCTCTTGCTCACGGCTTTGGGCTCCTGCACCACCACTCACAACCTGCCCCAAGCTCCTTCTGCCCCAGCTCATCAGTTGGGACTAGAGTCTTTCCCACTCTAACTCCCTTCATCAACCTTAATGAAAACGTACATTTAACATGCTCTACTGTATTGCATTGTTCTTGCATTGTTCTTTTTTCCTTTTTTTTTCTTTTGTTGCATATATTTATTTTTGTTAAATATTTTCCATAACCTTGTATGACTTTTAGCACCAAAAGAAACCCATGTGTGTCCAGTCAATCAGGTCATAGTCCTACAGCAATTAATAGCAATTTCACAAATTTTAATGAAGCAATTTTATAAATTTGAGAACTTGAGATGGACTTGGAAGTTTCTGAGGATGAAAACATATTTTCTTTTTTGACTCCATTTTCTTTCAGCTATTTCCCTCCTTTTTCCTTTTGTTTAATTCCTCTGGAAATGGGCATCATATTCCCATTTCTTTGGACATGTCCTCAAATTCTGTCCTTCTCTCTTTCTATTTGTCTCAAAAGCGATTTCTCCACACTGTTGATCTCTGCTCAGAGACTGAGTAGCCTCTAGAACATTAGCCCCATCTCCCTATCATGTGAACATCATGCTCCAAGCCAGGCCTCCACTGTCACAGAAGTTTCATCTTCATCTCTGGAAGAGCACCAGAGAAGAATGTGCCAGACACTGAAGGCAAAAAGTATTTATTATTTTTTTCTTCTAGAGTGTCTGTATATATTTATGCTAATCTATGTGTTTATTATTCACTTTAAAAAAATAGTAAGGAAATATGTTTCAGATATAACAAAAAGAGCTTTTTTACTCTACTGATGGTCTAATTAAAATGCCATTGAGTGATATTTCCCCTGGAATAAGTAAGGTATTATTGGCATTGTGTGAGTAAAAGTAACAAGACAGATTGTGTTTTAAGAAGAATGATAAATGTGATAAGAAGAGAAAATAAACTTCACATTGATCTGTCAATGGAAAGATCAAACTAAAGTAGGCATCACCTTTCTTGCCTTGGGGAAAAGTTACTTGATTGTTGCAGCTTGTCCATGGTTCTTCCCATGTTTATCAGCTGGAGAGTGGGGACTCTCGGGACATTGCTCCAATCTTCTGCAGGGGAACTGAGAACGGTGAGGAGAAACCAAATCAAAGACCTGTCTGAGTCTTTCATTCACGGGCACCCCCAGGTCCCGAGCCAGGCATTCCCCTCCCCTCTCAAGTTCCTCTGCCATGGRCTGCATCAATATTCTGCCATTGCAGAATATTGATGGCACTCAGCATTCCTTATTGGATCACGCCACAAAATAATCAGCAAAAGCAACAGAAGGATATAACTCTGCGGGTTTGGTTAAATAGCAAAGTTAAAATGGTGCACATGAGAAATTCAGGCTGAGCATAGCACATGGGCAGCACAGACTTGTAGCCAAATCTTTATTGGCTGAACAAGAAAAAGCAGATGGAGCAAAACAAGTAAATGATTAAAAACTACTGCCACAAACACATCTGATTTTGCATCTACCGTATTTTAGCATTCTGTTGCAACTACAGGTCTGCCAGCACTTGATGGAGTGTGTATATGCACAGCATCTTCAATGCTTTATTTGTAGCATTGATTAGATATTTACTCCAGGTAGACAACCCAAGGAGATGTGTGATAAATATTTCTGTTTGTGTCAAATTCTAGCAATTTCTTGTGGCCTCTCCATATTAAAAAAAAAAATACACCATATTGATGAAATGACACTTTCCTTTCCCCTTAGCTTTGTTTAAACAAATCTGGGCTGACATATCATTTTTAGCAATTGCAGAATCTCTCTAACACTATTGCTTGGTCTTAACTGCATAATATGTTCCATTTAAGTATCTGAGACTATCAAAGAAAACAGATTGCAGCATAATAGACTAATCTGTTGACAAAAAACATATAAGCTTGAATCAATTTCCAATGGATCCCTGCATGTATGAGGTTATCTACATTAGATACACCTCTTGAAAATCTTTCTTCCTCATGTCTAAGGAATAAGATATATCTTTTCTGTCTTTAAGTATTTTTTTATTGATAGAGACAAGTGCTAGTAGTAATAAGTATTTATACCTGAATAGTAAACACAAGTCAGCTTAGCACAATGCCTCCTTGTGCTTGGTGCTGAATATGAGTAATAGCTCCAGCACTGCAAAGTTTATAAAATAGAAAGAGAGTGATTCTGGCAGTGTTTGAAACAACTCTACAGATAAATTACGGTTGTGCCTGTCTATTATTTATTTTTTCTCAGGCAGCTGTATTAGGCTGTATAAGTTTCAGCTCCTTGTACCCATGCTGGCCATCTGCTGCAGTGGGAGATCAAAAAAGGCACACCTCAGTAGTACAGTAAAAGAAATCAGTTATTTGGAGCTATCCTGAGAGCCTTTCATGGCCTGGGTGAATGGCCTGGACCGTTCACGCTGTGCTAAAGCAATGTGACATCCGTACATCCTTATGTTTGCTTTCATATATATTAGTTTATGTGCCTATCTATATATAAACATACTGCACTTTAGCAAGATAATGATGTAGTTTTTCACTAGTGATTATTCTCTCCTATTTTCCAGTTGGTTTGGCTTTCTACTCAATTTCTACCCCACTTTCAAGTCATTTGGCTATATCTTATTCTTCAACTAAACCATTGCAACATGAGAGACTTCCAAATTCAGTTGGTATTTGGAGTAAAATCCTTGGGCTTGTGTTCATGGGAAAAAATTGCAAATTCTTTTCTATAAATTAGCTAATCTACTTTAAATCCTAGAAAAACTAAAGTACTTTTTTGTTTTCAATCAAATGTAGTAGGTCAAATTAAAAGCACTGGAGATCTATCAGCCTTTTTAAGCATCTATCAGCCTTATAGGAGATCTATAAGCCTGGAAATCTTATCAGATTTAAAGGTGAGCAATATATATTGCCTTTTCTTGGTAGGATATGACTTCCAATTAGTTAGATTAAGGAGATAGCTTTTTAAGACAAAATCAGTTGTCTAAATATAGGCTTGGAAATAAAAAGCATTTATCTTCCATACAACACAGCACAGCATGGTMATTTGTCAAATTTCACTAAGTAGTTTTCCTCTGGACCTGGAAGCAGTATAACCACAGGAGCATCACATTGCTATTCTGCTTCTGACATATGAAGTGATATTCCACTCATCCCCTATTATGCCTCCGAGTTGTCATTAAGAACCTATTGTCTGTYGTTTAACTCTGAAAAAAAATGATCATCTGCTGCATATGTTGAAATTCTTGAGCCTGATTTGTGATGATACAAGTACGGAAATCTTTGCTTTTTCAGTGTTTTATGTGAAGCTGTAGTTTGGGAGCATGATTTGAGAACCTTCAGATCTAATCATATTTAGTCTTACATCAGCAAAGATTCCCATGAGGTTTTTTCTCTTTGGTTTAAAGAAAGAACTCTGGTCTGTGAAATGGATTTTTACTGTCATTTTATGTGTTGTCCGTAGGATTTTGGTGCTCAGAACTAACAAAATATATGCGTTGGAGCTCTACTATGCAGATAAGGAGGTGGAAAATTTCCTCTGCTTAGACATAGCATAATAAGGATGATTTTTATCATTGAAAATATTTTTATTCAATAAATTGATTTCTTTTTAAAGAAATATTGCTTATAAAGTTGCCATCTTCTACCTATGCCTTTTGACAATCTAAATAGATTGTTCTAATTTCAAGTAGTAGGATCTTCCCTAGATTACGTAAATATTTCTCTGATAAAAAGTACACGGASGCTTTCCTAAGATGCTTTGTTTTAGCAAACCAATGGATCCAATGCACRTGTAATTCTCAAGGAGGCAACACAAGACAGGAGAGTCTTAGGGTCCCTCAAGTGGTAACTCTTAAAAATTGCAGCCAAATGTGAAAACCTGCTTGGAATTCAGAAAGGAAGCTTTTGCAAAGGAGAAAAAAATGAATGTGGTGTTGAGTAAGAAAGCAGATGTTATAAAATTATATGCATTGGCATACTCTATTGCTTTTCATCACTGTTACAGCCAGACTCTTAACAGTGTAAAGTTGTTGATTTCAGAGTTCTGATCTCAGAATTAAGGGTCCACTTTTATTTTCAAAACCATGATATTGGTAGCAAATTATGATCYGTAATTTTAAGTGTTTTGATGTCTATGATTGTCTTTGCAATTATATTGTATTTCAGAATAAATTGAAAATAGAGCCCACGTTTTGTTTCCTTTAATAACAAACTTGTATGCATTTTCTCAGAATGTTCATGCTTCAGAAAAGCTGATGTTATGTGTTTTTTTTTTTAAGTTTCTGTCAGTAAATACCTTGCTGATAAGGGAACAAGCTCAAACTTGCTTGTGTCTCTAGGTATTTTCATTATCAGTCTGTGTCCTTTAAAGATGGTACATGATACTACTTTTCCACGTAAAAGTAAGTAAGTGGGTCCTAGTGGTAAACTATTTAAAGAAGTGGTGAGTGTATTTCTGTTTTACCATATTTTTATTTTGTTAATGCTGGCTATAGTGCCACCACTTCCTATTATCTTTTTTGCAGCTGAAAGCTGGTGTCCTGGATGCAGGCTCCGAGCAATCGTGGCTAAGCACAAGTGAACAAAAGGCCATCTGATGTTGCTGAGCCACTAATAAATGCTTCTGTAGCGGAAACATGCCTTTCTGTCACATGCCTTTCTATACCAAAGATGGTTTATCATTAAGTTGTGGATTTTTAAAGACTCACGTACAACTACCGTCTGGTAGATTTCTTCACCACAGCTGCTATTCATCCCCTCAAGTCTGTTCTTCCCTTCCTCCTCATTTTAGCCTGAATCTTCCCCATAACCTCGCAAACAACTAGTGCACAAAATAGAGGCTGTGAGGAAATCCAAGTTCTTCAAAGGGAGAATCAGAAATATACATTTCTCCTGTATTCTTATAAGTTCTTTTCTTTCRTATGTGCATCTCTTGACATGACTCCTCATGCATGAATTTGATAGTAGAATAAAATTGTGTCAGGTAAATTCTGGTTCAAATTCTGCCTTCATTCATATGCATACAAAAAATATGTTTYGAGTTTTTGGAAAAAGTACGGAAAGCATCTGATATGGCTGTTACCTTAATTAAAATTGCAGATGTGGCAGGGACAATATATGCCCCCACAGTGGTGTGACATGCATTGATGTTATCCAACTACTTTTACTGTCCATCCTTTTTATTCTCCAAATATTGATGGAATCTCTGCCTCCACAGCCTCACAGCACCTTCAGCAGTTAGGCTTGTCATCCAAATCAACCACACTCTCGTGTGAATCACGAAGAGGAGGTTGTGTTGATATTTGTAGCCCTCGAGAGTTCATAGGAATCTGCCTGTATGGGACAGAGATCAAAACAAAATCTGAGCTGTCCTGGCTGAAGTGGCACAGAAGTCTCCAAGTTCTCAGTGGAGACAATTCCTCTCACAGTCCATGGCATCCCTAGCTGATCTCCTATCCTGAGCCACAGGTCGGGGGACAAATCAACCGGGATACGTTTCTGTGTGTGGCTGATGCTGAATACAAATTGAGGACAGAAGCTGGCTTTGCAGTCTGGCATCTAATGATCTGCTGTCAGCCAGGATCCTGCCGAGACCCTCACTGAGCCTTGGCTGGGAGCTTGGGATCTGCCCTAAGTACATRCATTGCAAATGATAAACAAAACAAAACCAGGTGAAACCAGCCAAACAAAACAGGACTGTGTGTGTCTATAGGAAGATATGCAGCAAGAAATGCACTTTAGGAAGGTTTTACCAATCTGTTCTGCACTATAGTGCAGACAGTTCTTAATATCACTTTTGTAATGGCTAATGTTGCGTAACATCATAAACCTTTCCTTTTTACAGCATTTTTAATAGTTATCTTCTGCTTTGCAGAGCTTTTGAGAGTTAACACAATTTTAAAACTGGCTTTTTTGCTTCCTAGCTACTTAATAACAATACTATACATAGACGTCTATAGCCATTAACAGAATGTACATATATGTAATATCTTGTGAAAGCAAAGCAGATTTTAAGCATTCCTGGCCATATCAATAAGCTTTCATAGGAAACCACTTATGATCAGAAAGGCAGGAATGTACTTCCTACCTTACAAAGCTGTGAAATGTTATGCAAAAGCATTTAGTGCATGACCTAGGTAGTGAATTCACATTGCTCCTGTGCACAGTCTGCATGGAGGAAAATCCTGTCTGGCCCTTCAAGAGATTTGTGGGCTGAACTGCACTGCATTATTTTATCTCTGCAATCATGCATTTTGTACCTTGCACAGCAATGGGAGTAGGAATAGCTTTATATGACAGATTGCAATTACTTGAAAGAGACATTTAGCCTGTGATGAAGCCCTCAGTAGGTTTATGGTTTAAAATGATAGAGCAACTTTATTACCTAAATGTACATTCCTTAAAACTGTAAGTGCAAGGTGATTATAATATTATAACAAAGCATTGTGGTTTATTTTAGATATGCCGTAAAATTTAAATACATTATTTCCTGCCTCTTTTCCAACCTTACACAGTCAAAATAGACCGAGAAACGGTTATATCAAATCTATTTATAGTTGTATACCTAAACCGACTGTCTCTGGAGCATATATGTTTTTGGGTTCACTTTGAGTGACTCTTTATTTTGGTTGTATTCTTTGTGTTCCAAAAACACAGTCTCACAGGGACTGCTGTTTCAGGTTTTCCAAATGATGCTGCATGAAATGTCTCTAGTACATTCTCCTCAGCACCAYACTGACATTAGGAGCAGTGGAACCTCTTCAGAACAAAATATAACTTGAATTCCTAACTTTCTATATGATAGATATGGTCAAACATTGCCAGAAATGTTGTCATAGATGCTTTCTTGGAAAAGAAGAAGAGTAATACCTGAGTAAATCAGGCCAAGGGCATAAGTAGTATGCTTAATAAATATTAGAGAACTTGACATCTTTGCTGAATTAGTATTATAGTTACTGAATTTGAATACATAGTGTATAATTTTTTTTTTCTATTGGTTTAGAAAACAGGGGTTTTGCAGATGAGCACAGAGGCATAAAATATAGATGGGGGAGATTTAATCAGTGCACGCGGGAATGTAGTATGCCACCAGATTGCAATTATTAGACCATTTCCACTTTCTTAAGAAGATCTTACTCTCAATTATTTGCTATCAAATAAATGAGTAAACTAATAATAATTCTGGGGTTTTAGTCTTGCTTCCGTAATAGATGGCTCAGAAGAGATCCTTTGTAATTCAGTCTCAATACCATATGTCTCTGTTGACATTAAAGTGCTTAGTTCCAAATGAGTTGGCTTCATTCAAGCATCTTAATTCAAGAGTGGATGATTAGATCTTAAGCTAAAAACCTATTAGGATGTAAGCACTTATGTTGCTGAAAGGTATTAAAGGAACAGCATAGTGTGGCTGCCGATAAATCCTCTGTATCTAGTACTGATTGGTTAAACCTTGTTTGATCTTCAAACAACATTAAAAACTAGCTTAAATGTTCAAAGTTGAATGTGGCATAAGTAAACCTCCAGGATACATTACGTGGGGGAAAAAAACATGTAATGGCTTTTTAAAAAGTCAAAGCTCAGGTATGAAAACTTGAGAATTTAAACACAGAGATAAACTAAGGTGCTTTAACCATACAGACAAAATATCTTTTAGAAATGAAAAGCCTCTTTTATACCTTAAGCCAGTAAAGCATGGCTAGACGCATGAGCAACCGACATTATTTGGTCATCCTTGATGTGGTCAATAATCTTTTTAATAGTCTTGGAAACCCTGCATAGTATTTTATTTTTCATCTTCAAAACTGTGGAAATTATATAGCAAACTGAAAAAACAATCATTGTGTTTAAAGTGAATGGAATTATTCTCTGTTTCCTTACTGAATAAAAATCAGATGACACTCAAAATGAAAATTGATAGTATGGCTTAATTGTTTTAACTTARCTGTTTAATTCTGTTTGTAACCCAGAACACTGTAAATTTATTTTCCTAATGACATATTTTGCTTCAGTCCTATGACAGCAGTATAAGAAGGTAAATATAAGACTAACTTTCACATCTTAGGTAAATAATATTTTAAGAAATATTTAATAAAAGTATTGTCTAATACCTAAAAATTATACCTGATCTTAATGCCTATAAAATTCTTTCATGATATTGCCTCTGCATGGTCTTTATTTCTCATGAAGTCCTGCTMTTAGGTTTGCAGGAGACTTCCCTCCATGAAAACTGCTGAAAACAACAGTAGAAATGTTGCTAGCCCTTACATATTTAGCAAATTATATGACTGACTCAAGCTCTTAGAAAACAAAACAGAAGAAAAGAAAAAAAGATGTAATTTTAGCAGGAGTACTGGTTTTCTTATAGGATTTCGTAGGTATCTTTCTTTGAATGCTTGGCTTTGGCTATGCTGCTGTGAAGGTTACAGGTTAAGATTGTCAGCCAGTAACTATGTGGAGTCGGTGATCCTCCCCCATAATTGTCTGAAGAACAGGGTGAATCCTCACATTTTGCTAGGGGTCACATTCCMTGAAATCATCCAATATCTTTCTAAAAACCTGATAATCACTTAGTGTGTTATAGCCATGGCAAATAGAGATAAAATATCTCCTTCATCATGGATTATTGCTGCATACATATAGGAATCTTTTAGATGATACACCTTAGGTTTTTTATAAAAAAAGAAAAGTAAACATGGAAAATATGAAAAATGAGGCTCCACCTGCACACTCTGGAAACAGGGGCTAGCTCAGGGTCCCACATGGGAGCCCACATGGCGCTGGGTCCAGCCCCAGCAGGGAACATGGAGCTGGGGCTGCCTTGAGGTTCATGACTGTGGGAGAAGTCAGAAATAGCTGATCTGGCTCATAGTGATATGTGTTTTGGAGCTCATCTGTGCTGGCTGAGGGAGTTTATGGTATATGAGGACATCGTGTTTTTGGTCCTGCCCACTATGTTGTGAAGCTGCTTTTTTATGTCGTTGGTACATGACCTGAGTTTCAGCAAGGCTGTCTATAAAAGACCTGAAAAAGGTCTTTACATCTTTAGTTGCACTTTGGGTCTTTACTGGTCAGAGTTTTCTCAAGAAAAGAAATATTTTTAATTCCATTTTCAGACCCCTTTTGTTCATATATTTGCAAGGGTCTGGTACACAATCTAGGCTAACATCATGCTCCTCAGCTGCCTCACAGCAAACTCACGCATAAATCCTGCATCCATCTGTCCTGTTTTGATACATATGTGTGAATAAATGTATTCCATCAAAAATCTGTTGCAATCATGAAATGAGSTAAATTGATGCAGCAATGTGAATCTGCTTCCTCACAGATCTCCTCTGTGTTGAAGTAATCCTCCAAATATGTACTAATTTACAAGATGAAATAAGAATGTAGAATAATCAGGCTAATGAAGAGAGAGTAATGGGCACAGGAAAGAGAGGGCTGTAGTAGATAAACTCACATTCTCTGAAAACTATCAAAAGAGAAGAATTATTGTATATATTGTATGCTCCTTGACAGTATCAGGAGTTGATTTTCATGAACAAAATTGGGCCTTGGGAATTTGCTTGTTCCAGAAATTCAGAAAAGAGGTGTTTGGTTAAAGCTGAACATTCCCCTTGGAGTGTGCAGGAATGATGAATAATTCACTGTCTAAGCAATGAAGATAACCTAACAAAGGTGAACATCTGAAGTGTGGGGATATACTCTCCCTGGCCTTGCTGAAAAACAAAAGCCTCCGGATTTTAAATTTTTGAATGGGATTACTGGCTTTCTTTTGTAACAACCCATACATCTGAATCTGCCCTTTGCGAGGTTTTGGTCTTCCATCCTTACTCCTCTTGGCTCTAGTGCTCCCCACCCTGTGCCATTGCACTGTCACCATCACCTTCACGGTGGCTGGTGGCACCACCGGTGGCTGCAGGTTCCTGGTAACCTGCTGAGGCTGCAGCTCTCCTGGTGCTGCTCCCAGCGCCGCTTCCTTTCATAGGCAGCTCTGTCCTGCTCAGCCTCCGATGACTTCCCATCCAGGGTTGCTGCATTGTGCAGAGCTGTGAGGTTATCATGTGTTTTCAGTTCTGGACACACCAGCTTTAGCTGACAGTGTGTTGTTGTGTTACAGTAAATATAGGTATATTTATATAATAAGAAACTTAATATGTAAAAGTCTTCCTTCAGACATGCTTCAGCATTCAGAGATCACTAAAAGCAGAGTGCTAAATGGGAAGCTGTGCTTACATGCTGTTTATAGTTAAGAACATGTGTTTGACAGTAACAGAACATCCTGAGACTTTCCTATTCCCAGTCTTTTTTTGGAGGCATGGGGAACTTCTCCTTTCCTCCCAGGAAATTAGCACGGTACCCCTCAGTAGARTTTAAAGATTCAGGAACCAACAGAGGGATCACTACTAGTTCATGCTCTCCTTCAGGTCAGCCACAGTGCTCATTTTCATTATCCAGTTCAATTTTCCTGTTACATGTGAATAAAAAGTTTAAAGAACAAAAGTCTATTCAGAAAAGAAAAAAGTGCATTCAGTTGTAATGTAATTCATATGTAATCCATATGCATAYTCAGTGAGATGAAGAATTTTGCAAAATAAGGTTCTGAAGAAAATTATGAAAAAATGTTCACTCGTGGCACAAACTTTCRGCATTAAAAGCCAGTGCAGGTTGGAGCTATATAGGAGAACCATCAGACAACAGGGTAGGAATTTTCATTACTGCATCGACTTTGGAGGAATGCTCTCTGGGAGTAGGGACAAACCTACTGTGTTTGACTGTTGACCTACTGCTCTACTTACTGAAGTTTGTGCAAAGTGGGGTGAACATGAGCCACCTATGATTTTATTTCTTTGAGATAGGTGTTGTGTTTCAGGCCTATTACACAACTGTGACTGGACAAAAGTTTTGTTGGCAGTATAGAATTTTGTTCTTCTGAAGGGTCTTACGTGTGTCATGTGCTCTCTTTCTGTTTTAAGTAGATATATTGGAATATATGTGGTTGAAGACACAACTTTCTAGCTTTTGAGATTGTTCCTGTAAACAGAGTTATTTGACATTATCACTCTGGTGGAAAAACATTTGAAGTGTTACTTTCTTAGATTCTTAGCAGRCCTTTTGTTGTGAGAAAGAAACTGTAAACCTGCAGAAAAGGAGAGCAAAATGTTTAGGTAAGAGAGGGGTTTGTTCATGAAGAAATGTTATGGGATGATGCCTGGGAGAAAATACAAGACACCTGTTTGTCACCACTTGTGGGTATGGATAGAGGAAAAGAAATGTCTTAACAATGTAGATAGATTTCAATTAGAAGAAAAACAGGAATCAGAGAGTGACCTTTCTGAAATAGCAACCTTTGTGCTGGAAATCACAAGGAAAATAAGACTGATTGTAATGCTAATAGAGGTAATGTTAGAAGACCAGAAAAAAACAATCTGCTTTTGACAGAGTAGCTCAGTGAATTACAAGAGTCCTTCCAGCTCAGGCTCTAATTCTAATATGCATTGATCGTATCTTCCATTTACGTGCAGATTAGAGTGCAGCTTCGTGCAGAACCTGTCTGAGAATGGTAGAGTAGCCAAACGGCACACACACAGCCRGCAGAGACAGCCCTGGCTCCTCTATAATCCTGTTACAGTGAAAGTCTAAGCTGCCTCAGCATCCTCCGTGCCAGCGGYTCAGGGGGAAGGCAGCCAAAGGCACAGACTAGAGGTTCACCCTTTTCTACTGCTGTGCATTAAATTCCCTCGCCCTCCCCGCACACTTGTGTGCACATGTGGAAATATCAAAACTAAACACTGTGTTGTCCAGCTCTCCGCATGTCCAGTGCTGTAGAACTGTGTGAGTGATGGCACCAGCAGAGAAGGCCTGTAGGGCTTGTAGTACATAACGTAGCTTCATCTCCCCCTGTTCCTCTTGCTTGTTAAAAAAACAACCAGAGAGAACAATAACTAAAATTGGGTGAGCTTCCTCTGTAGCAAAAACTGAAAAGCCTTTTCCTTCCCCTATGAGGGTAACTGTGCCTATTACCACCAAGCTTGCATTTAATGTCCTTTATCTTGAGGCAAAATTTTGTCAGCTAATTGTTCCTGTTCTATTTTCACTCAGACACATCATCCTTGTGCCTGTGTGTGAGGATGGGTTCTTGCCTGAATGTAACCATGAGCAAATTGCCAAAGAAATTGTTTATTATAATAAATAGTGCTTAAAGAGACCTTGTCACCTGCAGATCCCTAAATGTTTTGCTATGGCATGTCATTTGGGCTGTTCCTTCTATACAAATGGCAATTAACCATTTGAAAATCCTTACTCAGAATCTGGCTGGAAGCTGGTGATGACCTAGGAAGGGAGTACTGAGCTGACCTGGGTCTGTGGCCCAACTTTTCCCTGTCGTGTGGACAGAATGGACATTTGAACAGTAGGAAGTTCCTCAGTGAGTCTCAGAGTTAAAGATTCTCATGCCAGAGGAAATAAAAGCAGTGTTCTAGAAGTAGTGTTCCTCTTACCTTTGAGATGAGAAGAAATATCTCCTCCTTAGTAAGGGTGATTGTGAAACAGGTGGAGAAAGCCCTGTATGTGCTAGGACTTGGCAGAAGATGGGGATGTCCTGGCTTACTGGGGCCAGGGTGTGCAGAGGACAAGGCTGTCTGCAGCCTTGCAGTCAAGTGTCATCCTTGCAGCACTAGTGCATTACAGGATCAAAAAATTTAAACTCCGTGGCCTAATACTTCAGGCACTCAGCTAAAGAACAGATGAGCAGTTTGGAGACTGGACTCAGTAAATAATTGTTTATAATCACAGCAAGGGTAAGAGTTCAGACTAGAGCTCTGGGAGAGATTCACTTTAAATCAACTAATAATCTGATAAGCATAGGATCCTCTTGGGAAGTGACAGAGAGGGAGAGATGCACTTGTCTCTACTTCTGATCACTGATCAACCTTCTTCAAGACAGGTCTGTGAATCTGTCTGGGGCATATTCTAATTGTTTGTATTCCAGTTCTGTTTGTTTGTTTTGTGTTTTGTTTGTGGGTGTTTTTTGGCCTTTTTTTTTTTTTTCTTTTTGGCTTTTTGAAGAAGTTCAATCCTGGAGGAGAAAACTTTTCTGTTACCAAAGAATTCTTCATTTCGATAAATTTCAATGTCATTTTCAGTAGAAACTAACAAATGAAAAACAAGTTCTGTGAAAAAAATGAGGAAGCTCTTACTTCACAGAACTAAAAGAATAGGAATTTTGCCTTGCTGCTGTGCTTTCTTGAGCACTCCTCACAGTCTTTATGTGCCAGAGCCACTGGCAGGAGGTTCTCAGCAGGTGTCTCAGAATAACACTAGCTGATCTGAGCTMATAGATGGTAAGTGCTCCATCCCTTGTGACTTCCCCTGTCTGCTCACTGAGGTGGTATCTGGCCACCTCCTTCCACAGAAGATGAGGCAAAGTCACACAGAGGTGGTTTTTTACATTCTAGGTCTGCTGTAGCAGTGAGGAGGAGAATGTGCATTAGTCCAGTTGCTTTGGAAGGAATTATACTTGGTTAGACTGAGTGAATGCAGGTTTTGTATAAGTGGATTCTCTTATTTTGCCTGGATCTTACAGTTCAGTACATTGCTAGACTTTTTTTCCTATCATGACTTCCCCTTCCCCACCTGTTATGAATTAGGGAAAAAAATGWCCTCTCCAAAAAGATTTGGAGAGCAGGAGAATCGTTATTGAAACTCTCTGCCTGCTTTTAGGCACTCATGATTAGCACGTGTCATTAATAGAAGGGAAAAGCAAGTCTGGAAGCAGTTTTTAGATTGTGGCATGTAACTGCTTGCAAAAAGGTTTGTCAAGAGCTGCTGCTAATACATTGCAAACTGTAGGTGGCACCACTCGTATAAAATTTTGGACAGCAKCTGGGGAAAAAAGCTGTGAGTTTCCATGGATTTCGGTTAGCTTGCCGTGATCGTATAGTGGTTAGTACTCTGCGTTGTGGCCGCAGCAACCTCGGTTCGAATCCGAGTCACGGCAGGAAAGGATGCACCTTTTGAAGAAATGTAGCTGCAGATTGCTTATCAGAAATAGCATTATTAATGTTGCCTCGTAACCATATGAGGAATCATTAGCTTTCACATGTGTAGCTTTCACAAGGAGGTTTTGTTAAGCTGGTATGTGATTAGTTCAATTATCCTGCAGCMAATAATTTTTTTTATTTTAATGTTTACAGATATTGTGATAATCTCTGGCATAGTAAGCGTGCAATTTTTATTAATTATAGCTTCTTCAGATCTGTACTGAGCAGTAAAACTCATTTTGGTTGTGATCTTTGCCAGTATACATACATAAATGCATGTATATATGTGTGTGTGTATATAAATATGCATATATACATATGCATGTAAATGTGTATGTGTGTATATATATATATGTRCACTAATAAAGCTATCATGCCTGAATTGCTTGGAAATATGACAGTCCTAGATGTGGAAATCCTCCTTAACCAGGCATAAACTGCAGTTACCCAAAGGGTTTTCCTGACTGACACACAAGAGGAACTATCACTTATTTATGCTTGAGGAAACCCTTTGTTTTAGTGGTAGAAWCTATATGTAGTTTAACTGCCCTACATAATGAAGTAATATAAGCTCAGATTCTCAGAATTAAGACATCTAAAATTATCATTTCAATTTTATGGATTATATTGAGTAATTCATGTCAGTTTGTTTAAAAGATGGTAAGTTAACAGTAAAATTATGCAGTGGGTAACAACTAGATTGACAAAAGCTCATTATTATGAAGTTTGCCTGATTATTTGAAAGCCACTATATGGAGTTTCTTTTAAATAAGTATAAGGAGTTAATTCAAGAACAAGCACTATTTTTTTTCACTGTGACATTTGCTGTGGCATTAGTCCTGTATTAGGTGGGTTAGGTCTCTGCCAGACTCACACAGATTTATCTTCATACAGTGGGACCCACTTTTCACAGAGGTGCTTTTCCCTTCTAGAACAAGGCAGAAACTTTATTTGCCCTTCTTCCTGGTAAGAAAATGAAGCAAAACTTTCTTTGCTGCTGCCAGGAAAGCATAAGCCTTGCAGCCATGCAGTTTTGAGTGAAGCAGTTGAGATCTTACTCCTGAAGCCTGCAGACTTGGGCATCCCAATGCTGCTGTGGGTGGGTTGGCTGACTCCTAGCATCCTTGGACATCCTTCAGACTGAAGACCCTTTTAAATAATTGGTTATTTTTTCTTCATTGGAAAGACCTCCTCTGATGTGGTGTCTAAACACCACTCGAACTTTTAGGACAACTTTTAGCAGAGCTATTGCCTCTTGCTCTCTTTGTCCAGATGGTAAGATAGACAAGTTTCGATAGGACATTASACAAAGTAAAAATGATATTCTTTTAAACATAAACTACCTGAAAAAAAGTGATCATTCTGTTTTCTTTGCTTTTTTATATAGGATATTGATAACCTGAAGCTCCATGCTAGGACTATAAACTGACAGCAGTCACAGAGTGAGCAAATAAGCGGCTCTTTCTTGCCAACTCCCCTCACAATTATTTGTTCTTTYTCCATAAGAGAATCAAAACTAAAAACCAACTGAATATTGAAATAAAAGCATAATAAGGTAGGTGGTTCCTACTGTATTTCCTGCGCAAATATTTATGACTTTTCCCAACTCATTAGGGAAAAAAAATAGTAAAAAACAGTTTCCAAGGAGAGCAGGATTACAGAGTAGGAAACTCAAGAGTTGCAGGCCTGGAGCCAGTTTTGAAACTTGAATTGCACCAAGAATTGCCAATATTTTTATGAAATATATGGCTCTTCATTTTTAGAAGGCGTATCCAGATAACTTTTTCTTCAGTTGGAAACTATGATTTACTTGTTGAAAATATTAGCAAGGATCTGATTTTATATAAACCTTTTATTGAGGCTCTGAAGCACTGGAAGCGCTGAAAGTTTTGGCTAAGAGCACTTGACAGCCGCAGGGAAGAGTTCACTTTTTCAGCCATCTCTGCCTTTAAGAAGAAAGCTAATCTGGTGGGAACTAAAGAAGAATAATATTTTTAAAATGAGACAGGAAGAGAAAGCGGTTGGGTCTCCCAGCAGTTCTTCTGTGTCCTTTTCTGCCTGCAATTGTTCTTACGCATGACACATTTTGTGAAGAATGTAAAATCTTTAACACATAGACCTTTTCCATTCTTCAGATCCGTAACCTGCCTAGGGATCATGTCTTGGCACTGAAATTAATGGAATGCACCCATCAGTAGTTCTTCAGAAGAAAGATTTATTTCTTATTATTGTTCTTTAACATTAGTTTTTGATTAAGTTTAAAACTGTAAGTTTTTTCAAGTTATGGAGAAAAACACCTACTGTTGTTTCCCCAAGAGGGAACACTGAACAGAAAGAAAACTCAAAAGATGGATGTTAATGTAGCCTTCTTTCCTTCTTCCTTAAGATTTCATGAACACATCAGTTGTCTATATCCTGTCTGACATTCGTATCACGTGTTGAACGGGGTAGAAAGCAGTGGCTGTTCTGAATCGGAATTCATCAAATCAAATTAATTCTGTTTTTCATTCTCTTTACAGGGCTGCAGTTTGTATTAAATGTTTTATTGGGCCCTCTGAAAAAACCTTTCAAGGGGCCCTGGTCAAGAAGACTCTTTGAAAGGAGATCTTCTGTGGTAAAGAGAACTCCTGAAAGCTTAAGTAGCTGCTTGTGCTGTAGCAAAGAATGCTAGGAATTCGTTTCACAGGTGGGATGATTTTACCCCTGCAAATTCAGCTCTGAGTTTACAGGGCATTATTGTAGGATGGGTAGGAACTGGGAAAAAAATGTAGAGGGGAATGTTACTGAGCCTCTTGTGCAAACATAAGTGCATAAACAGTGTCCAGTGTTGCTATTCCATAGCTTTTTTTTTTCATCATCTGCTTTCAGCGTTTCTTAAAAATTACCCTGTATCTCTCAAGATAGCAGTATGCGGCTGCTCCAGCGGCTCCTCACAGCAATAGAGGGAGCTGCAGTGAAACAGGTTTGAAGAAGGTGGTGCGTTTTTGAAACGTTCAACTTGTGTTGTTTTGGGCAGAGCTTCAACTTGTGTTTCAAACCCTGAAATTTCTGCAGCACACTCCAAAATTTGCCAAATAGGGCTTGGTTTCACTGCTTGATGAATTGTTCACAAACCCCCAAACTACCAAATGACTTGAGCCTGCCTGAATAACATTTTACCTCACTATTTCTTTTGCTTCCTATCTGTTTTTCCATCTCTTGAATTCTGTCTTTTGTATTTAAACCTGTAGATACAATAGTCATCATATTCCATACTTTCACCTCACATCAGCTTTTACTCAGTGCAAAATGGATATAAAAATACAACAGTTTCACACAACTGTATTTTATACTTTCATTTGAAAAATAATAGAGACCTGAAGAGCATGCCTGTATTTCTTCCATTTCTTTCAGTTCAATTCTTTAAACCACATTAAATTAAATAATTAAATTATGTTGCCRAYGGGGGTCGGCARGCCTYGTTTGCTAGCTGGACTGACCTGGGGTTGTCCTCACCCCAGGGCCCTGGAGCACAGATATCACTATGGGGGATGCGGCAAAATGGYGATTATTGCGCAGTTCAGTCTGCCTATATACTCCAGCTGAATGYGGAGACTCACCTRCTSCCCAATCGGGAGACTAATTTCTACTTTTTGCCTTGTATGGCATGGGGTTATCAGTAAACTGCATAAATTAATTACGCTCCTAACTCCCGTGACATCGCGAGATCTTCCGAGMGCCATGCCCTAAGCTCTATGCCCTATGCTATACTATATCATCTGCTTTCGCTAAGCTCTCTACCTTATTAAGCCCTAAAAACACAAAAACTCCTACAAAATTACATATTAAAAAAAAAAAAAATGTTTATATTTGGCTTTCAGTTCTGGCATCACTGCTTTTGCACAACTTCTGGTTGTTCTGTTCCTGTGGATCCCTGCATCTCCAGTTTAGATCTTGTGGCTTCAAGCTCCTAATTCATTGTTCCTATTTATAGATACTGTCTCATTCCCTCATAAGAGCACCAAAACCTCTTATTTAGCTCTTCAGAGATAGTTTTTGTCCACTGATTTGTTTGGCATGGCAGGTCTGTCTAATCACTGTAGAAAACTCTGGCACAAAAAGATGCGTTTATTCTGGGATCTGGAAAATTGTTATTATTCGCTGCACAGCTGAAGGCGAGAAGGTATACTGACCCTTGTACTGATCCRGAGAAGAAAACATCTTTATGATATAAACATGAAAGCATTTGTATTAAAGCCACATGGAATAAATTAGTGTTTTACTGTTGGCTTTGAGAGGGAAAAGCAAAGCTTTTAGCAAGAGCAAAATATCTAGTATATTGTGGGAAATTCTCTTTAGAAATGTGCTTCAAAGTTTGTTGTGTGTGAGAACTGAACTTGACTTAAAAAAGAAATAGAAAAGAACTCCATAATGACTCCATAATATCAAAACCAGGGAGACAGAAGTGTAAACCCTGGAAAGAGATTTAAGGTTGCTYTGTGGTCTACAATAGTACTACTTTGTTTCACTGTACTGTCCTTCCCATTTCTTGTTCACCGAGAGTTGAGTTTAATGGAATTAAATGTTCCCTGCTGGTCTTCATAGTTATGTGAGTCTTTCTTTAAAAGCAATTCCTTTTCATCTTAATAGCTTCAAGGTAGTTGTGCTTCCTTTATGAACCCGAGGCAAACACCTGGAGAAAGTTTGCCAAGAGTTGGGAAGGCTGTGTCTGGATATCTGACTGAGGTTTGACCTCAGAAGGAGAGACATCATCTTCATTAATGGAAACTTTCCCATAACAGAATATCTGCTCCCTTCTTTTTTTTTCATCCCTTGTTTCCTTTTTGTGACTCATAGTCAATCTATGTGCTTAGATATGAAGAAATCATCTGGACAAGATATAGTGGGTTTTATATCACTCAGCAACATCTATAGATATCTTCTGATGGAACTAGAATTGACCGTGTTATATAAAGTTCATGAACAAATGTTTAAACATCTAATAGCAATATATTAGAATTAAAACTACTTTATATAGTTCTGTCAATAAATAATGTGCCCATATGTGAGCACCTTAGAGTATATCTTGAAAACTTTCTCTTTTTCTCTCTGTCTCCCTGTCTCTCTGTCTCTCTGTCTCTCTTTCTCTCTCTATTTTGGCCAATCTCCATTCCATCCAGGCCAATATCAGAGSACGATTAATTCCTAACCTTTCCTAGCCTGACAGTGAATGGCCACATTCAGGAAACAGTGGAAACAGCAAGGATGCTTAGCCAAAGAGACAGTCATTTTCCCCATCTTCTCAGGACCACCTCAGTCATGTCACCTCTCTCCACAAAACTGCACTGCATTTCCAGGAATATTTTTCCTCTTTTTAATCAAATTTCAGACCTAGACCTGATGCATCTCATTTGCTGGTCTCATAAGTGCATCATTCTTAGAACAAAGATTCAGAGAAAAAAAAAGGTCCTTATATAAGTAATTGCTTGTAATTTGGTTAATTTACTGCTTTTTCCTTTCTTTTGGTATATTCCTTTCTCATGAGGCAATTCAGAGAAATTGTGGACAGTTCAGAGAAGGAAAAAAAAAAAAAAAAAAGGAATTTCCTGGGGAGAGAGAAAGGAGATGTATTAAAAAACTGGCAGAGTGAAGTCATGAAAACAATGTCCCATACAACCATTGTACAAGATCTGTACAAATGGTACGAAATAATGCAAAAGGAGACTAAATACAAAGAGTGTCAACCAGAAAGAGACCGAATCAATGCAAAGAGTATCAAGCAGTTCACTCTAGCAGTGAGCTACACGGCAATATCAATGTGTCCCCACCGCTGCGGACACTGCCCGTCCCCAGCACGAAGCCCCTCAAGGTGCGCACTAGGACGAGCATCACTGCCGGCTCCTYGCCGCTCCGTGCCGCGATGCGGGTCCCAACCGAGGCTGCTGTGGCCATGTGCACTGACATGTGAAAGTCCGTAAGATTTTTAAAAATTGATAAAAAGAAAGCATAAGGACACCCTCTTCCCTCCTTTTGTGGCACAAATTTGAACCAAGGTGAAGGCAGCTGCGACGTGGGGCACTACCAACTGTGTGGTCATGGCAAGCCAGCATTTTGGGGAAAAAATTGGGGAAAGCCAGCATTAGGGGAAAAAAAA
>NW_020456199.1:2636228-2669183 GCF_003342845.1 Nothoprocta perdicaria | reverse complement strand
AAGGAAGGAAGGAAGGAAGGAAGTTTTCAAGATATACTCGAAGGTGCTCACATATGGGCACCTTATTTATTGGCAGAACCATTCACCTTGATCTTCACCTTGATCGCTCTGTCATCCCACAGATGATGGAGCAATTAATTGTGGAAATCTTTTCCAAACTTATGACAGGCAAGAAGATGTTTGGAGATAGTCAGCTTGCATTTTCAAAGGGGAAATCATGCCTGATCAACCTGGTGTCCTTCTGCAAAGAGATAGCTGGCTTTACAAATGAGAGCAGTGGATGTTGTTAACTTGACTTTTTTGACACAGTTTCCCATTATCTCCTCATAARTGAACTTATTAAGCATAGACTATATATGTGGACACTGAGATGGACTGAAAACTAAGTGAACTGTGAAGGTAAAAGGTTTTTATGATAAGTGGTATGAAGTCCACTTGAATGACTAGTGGTGTAAAACATGAAAAATAAAAACAAAAACAAACAAACAAAAACCCAGACTTGTCAACTAAAATAAAAAATCAGTGCTTGCAAATGGCTATGTTTTAACATTTTTATACTGACTATACTGATATTACTGACTGACTATACAGTCATTCTAGAGAATGCACATCCTAGCTGGTACAAAAATATTTAGGACTGCTTTAAATGCCTGTACCTACACCTTCAGAATAGTCTAAGCCTTTGAAATACGGGTCTTGTCTTGTGCATACAAGACAACAATATGTATTATATTTTTGCTGGGAGTTAGAAACCCCAGGTCATGAGAGTAAATGTAGATTTTGTAGATTGGCAAAAATGCACTGAACTTCTTTCTTTTTCGACTGAGGTGAATTAGTCCAGATTCTGTTCTGTCAGCAAAACTCTGTGTTTCCGAAAAGAAAAAGGAGCAGGCCATTCGTCTTCTACTAACCACAAATAAATAAAAAGATGACAGCATGCCAGTCTGCTCAGATTGTTCTCTTTTTTTCTTTCTGTTCTTATAATGACTCCACCCAGTGTGGTTAGTTGCATGTGCTGGTATAATAATAGAAATATCCACAGTTGTGCTGCAAATTAATTCCATTTCATACAGTTTATCTTGTCCCAGCATTTGCTGTGGTTTGGTTGTGATTCAAGGGTCTAAATTATTTTAATTGTGCACAAATCCACATTTCTGCACCTAAACACATTTGTGCAGCTTTTTTGTGGCATGAGCTTGTGCCAAATAAAAGACTTTTAAATCTGCAGTGCTAATGTAAGGTCTTATGTTAATTAAATAACTATCTGCTTCTCTCGTAAGGCCTACTAGTAKCCCAGCAATCTATTTCTCTATCTCTTCAGTCCTCTGTAGCTCTTTTGCTGAAGACAAAATAGCATATCCTTGAAGAACCAGATTACATCAGAGAGCCCAATGGCAAGCTACTGTTCACATTATGCTAGGCTATTTGTGTTATATAGCGTGTCATTGAGAAAAAGAGTGAGCTTTAAAGCTGCTGACGTTTTAAACTCAAAGGCACATTTATGAAATTAGTGAGCATGTGTCTGCCTTCGCTTCAGCTTTTGCATTTGTTGCTTTTAAACCTGATGGTTACTGCTGCTCCAGAAGAGCTTGTCACATTAGACTGTGTCAGCATGCTCGAATACAAAGCATGTGCCTCTCTAGATTTTTTAACATGCTATCGCATGTGAGTTACRTTTCTTTAACAGATTGTGGTTGCTAAAATGTAGTTGTCTTAAGACCGTGATTAATTGAGAAATCTTGTCCTGAGGATGACAGGAGTAGGTGTCCTTGAAATGCTCTGGCATGATGAATTTCCAGTATTTTCCCCATTTAAAGGTGATCCTTGACAAGAATCAGTCATTGGGCCTAGTTTGGTAGCAGAAGCAGAAGAAACTCAATTACATTCAGAAGTGGTAGGTTTGATGTATATTAGAAAAGGTAAATGCAAAGCCAAGCTAAAAAGAGTGTCAGAATAAGGTAAAAAGCAAAGGCAGGACAAGGCTCTTGACAAAAGATCCACAGTACATGAAATTTGTTTGTGTTCAGTGCATTGGCTATTTGGAGATATCAAGTCATCTTACCAAGTCACTCTTTACTGTGAGGGTGCCAGAGCCCTGGCACAGGCTGCCCAGGGAGGCTGTGGAGTCTCCTTCTCTGGAGATCTTCCMAACCCGCCTGGATGCCACCCTGTGCCCCGTGCTCTGGGTGTCCCTGCTGGAGCAGGGACTAGATCCAACTAGAGTTGGACTAGGTGATCTCCAGAAGTCCCTTCCAACCTCAACCATTCTGTGATCTCAGGCTTTTCTTCAGTTAAGCATCTTAAATCACTCACAGAGCAGACTGTTTCACAAAGTTCTTAGTAACTGCAATGTAGTTTTCAGTCTTGCTACAGTTCAGCAGCACCATACCTTAGACTATACCAATACCTCCAGTATCCTCCTGTTGCCCTGTCATCTCTCCTCCTCTTATGTTATGGTTTCTCTTTCCTAGTATCTCACAATTTTGATTTACACTGGGCTGAGTTTCTGTTTATGTATTATTATACCAACAGAGAAGGGGCATAGAGGTGGTGATGCAGCATTTCTCTCTTGAATTATGACAAGGTTCCATGGAGAAAAGACCTTTTTCGTGTGCTCTGTTGAGGATGCAGGTGTTCTAACCCAACTGCTTACCCCAGTGCAATCATCCAAAAAGAGATGCAAATCCTTTGTTAAACCGTTTTCAACCTAATGATAGGTTGTCACTGAATGTACCTGACAAGTTCTTCAAACTGAAATAAACTTTTGCAAAATAGTATTATTTTTGCAATGAGGTAAAACCTAGAAATAGATATCTTTATGATTGCCAATTTTCAATTGTCTGTGTTGTTTTATATGGACAGACTGTATGAGACGTCAATCTTCCAAATGCTTAGAATATGCATAYAGTATATTATTATGTAGTAAAAATACTTGGCTTGGAAGTGAATTAAGGCTTTTCATTTTAGTAGACATTTAATAAAACATTCTTTAGCAAACCTGAGGTTAATGATGGGTATCTTAGTATTTTAAATCACTTTTAAAATCAAGATTTAAACGAGTCTCTCATTATTAGCATGAGTTTAATTTAAGAGCTAATAAAGGTTTTGTATTTAGGCATGAATTTTCATAGTATCCATGAAACAATACACTGTTTCATTACATATTAAACTAGCCTTGAAATAAATCTAGTCAGCATATCAAACAATTGTTAGCAAATCACTGTAGTGTGCTTCTTCATCTTACAACTATGCTCTGTGGGGATTCCTCTGCTGCAGGACTTTGCTCCCACAGTGCTGCAAGGAAACCAGAGGGGAATGGTAACACTGAGTTGCTGCCAACACTTATCTATGCCATTAAGCTGTGCTTCACTCTGTCAGGTAAACATACGCCAAAACCCATCTTCATTCATGACCCATGCTTATTTTTTTATTTTTCAAGTGTCAGCCAGCTCAAAGACTGATTAGAGGTGGTACATACCCCAGTGATGGGTATGTCAGGTCAGACCACTGTTTGTGGAGTCTCCTGGTTTGAGATCCTACTTTTTATCCTCAGATTTGTTGCACATCTATGGGTGGCTACAGTGAAACTCATCTGTTTAATGAATAGCAATGTCTCCCTCACAAAATCCTCGGCCCTTTGGTTGTCACAGTGGATAGGGGCCAAATAAATACTATACATGCACCTACTCAGCAGAAACTCTTCCGTCAAGTAACTTTAAGTTAATGATGGATGGTTTTTATGATGGCCATATTTAACATGATTGCTTCCTTAACGTTTCACTGTTTAATCTATGGGTAAGGATAACAGAGGCAAATGAGATTTCATACACACTTCTTCATGCAGCAGCACTTAGGAGAGTTATAAAAACCTACTTGCAGAGGTATTTAAATGTACATGGTCCCCAAAGCCTCACCATTATTTTTATAAGTGGTATCAAGAACTAGGTACATTTCCTATTTCTTTTAATATATGTTTTTTATTTGTCATTCACAATAGGACATACAATAACATCTGCAGGGGCCATGGCACCCAGCTCTCCCAAGTCTGAGCTAACTAACATAGGACAATTTTTGTCTAAGTACCAAGCTTCAGATTTAATAAAATATTTCTTCTTTACTCATGGCTGGTTTAATTGAACTTGATATTTTTATTGATTTGGTGTCTAAGAGAACTTTATTATAATAAAGGTAACCAATGTCTCTTTCTAGACAAAGCTGTCTGTCTTTTTAATCAGCCTTCTAAAGTGCCATTTGTGGCAAGGGCTCCACAGGAAAGAGCCTGCCTATTTGGAAGTTTGGTCTTTTAAGACATGTTGCCGTGAGTTGGATTAGTCCTAGTGGTTTCAAAACACAGGTTTAGGCTCATCCCTATAATTCTGAAATATAAAACACAATGAAATCATACAGAAACAAAATGATCAGGGAAAAAGAGTGCTAAAATTATGACCAACCTGTAATTTTCTAGCAGCTTTGATGTGGCAGAAGAATCATTGGGGAGTAGATATGGAAATTACAGCAGATATCATGGAAGGTACAAACATTTGTGAGTACRCTAAGGTATTTTTTAATGACTTCTTTTAGCTTGGTAGCCAGAAACATTCAGTTCCTGCTGCGGTTCTTAACTATTTTGTTCTTTTTCTCCTACGGAAAAGTTAAGCAAAAATTCAGTAAGCAAGCAAAAATAGCTCAATAAAGACAAACTGATTCAGTACTTTGTTTGCAGATTTCTTTTTTTTCTGTTGTCATATTGTTTATTTTATTTCTAGGATAGTGACTGTTTACCTTTTATGGAAGGTCTTACTAAGTTTAAGTAAAAAGAATGCTCATCAGGTCATTCCGGTTACAAATGTAAACTGTCTCTGAACCTGGATGACATCTTTCATATTAGGAAAGGGATTTCAAAAACAGTTTGTTCTACAAAAGATTATGGATAAAATAAAAATTAACTCAGAATGAATTAGACTGACAGAAACTCACACCTGACCCCTGGGCCATTTTAATATAGTTTAAGAAGTATTATGGGAAATAATACAGATCTGGAATACYTAGAGCTTTAAAATATTCTTGTTCTTCTACTATAGGGACTTCTAATTGCACAATAAGGATTTAAATGATGCTCCTGCTGCCCTTCTGTAGCCAAACAGCTTGTTTTCTGCACGTTGGTATTGTCATCATTGTCCCTGGTAGAGTCGAGATTGACTGGCAACCATGGCTTCTCCCTCCTTCTACAAGCTTATTGTGTGTATCCCAAAGTACGCTGTTTCTTCCACTGCAAAGATTTTATTTTTCCTGAAGTCTTTATCGTAACAACAAATCGTTCCACTTCCTGTAAGACATGAATAGTCATTAACAACATATATAATGCTTCTGGTGCTATATTTTATCTATTTCTTCCTCAGCAGTGTATGCATCAGAATCAACAGCTTTCTGACAGGGAATTTGCTTTGCTGTCTTGATGGATATTTATGATTAAAGCAGCTTGATAGCAATGCTTGTCTACTGCTACCAGCTCATAACATCTCCGGTTGAAGTAATTCTTCACGTATATTGCTACTGCAGCTCAGCATTTATCCCCAGCTATCRGGTTGTAGGATTGCTGTTGTAGGAAAAATGCTGACAATGAAACACATGCTGGATGACAGAAGTGTTGTTATAAGGAATTTCACTGAATTTCRTTTTGGCTATTTAAAGATGCCTCTTCTTCAGTTAGCTGCTGCCTGGAGCCCATGGTTTCCAGCATGAAGTCTTGTGCACAACAATTCACAAGGAAATAAAGATAGTCTGTAAATTGAATTCAATTCTACACACTGATCCTTTAAATAGAAGAAAAAATAAAAAAAAAAAAGCATTAGATCTCTGTATAATTTTGTATGTCACTATTTTTGGTCACATAACAATGGATTTTTAAAAATATTTTAATATCAGATTAACTGTTGTTAAAACATGAGGGTTTGACCTTTGGAGTCAAGTTTTGCTACACTAGTTAATGTAAAACCTTATTTGATTTAGAGAATTTACTGCTCAGTAAGAATATGGATGGCAGAGGGTCATTATTAGAAAACTGCCTTTAATCTGTGTTTGTAAGTGACAGAACTTTAGTACATAAAATGCTCAAGTTAGGAGATCACTTCCTAAAATGAGGTCTTTCATTGTATCTACTGATTGTGAAAAGAAAAAGAAATCCATTTATATTATTAAAATACATTTATCATCTTATTTAATTAGCTACATGCATTTAAAAAATATCGAGATCTTATATTCTTCGTGTTTTGATATGTTGTAAAATTGCTGAGTTTATATACTATATGTCTCAGATTTGCATGTTAAATAAACTCATAAAGAACAGGCAGGATAGTGTGAAATTTCTGTCTGTAATATGAAAGGGAGAGGGAGGAATGTTCATAGGCTTATATTAGCTGACTGTAGGTATATCATTTGACCTACTAATAAATTTCCACCTGTAATATGTGAATATATATTTATGTATTATGCTTACTTCTTGAAGTTGATGTGAAATTTTATTGAGAATGTTGGTAAATGTTTTTTCTTGGGAGACAGCACTTTATCTATGCTATTTAAATATCTCTCAAGTTATACAAATGACACTCCTGTGTCATTTTGAAATCAGCTTACATTCCTAAGTTAGCTAAGTTTAAGACCTCTTCCTGTTGCCCCTGTGATTACATATGAAAGATCTGAAAGATCTAAAAACTCACTCATTACAGTAATTACCCATCAAACTATTGAATGACCCATCTTAAATGAATGTAACTGCCATGAAGAGTTTAAATTATCCCTGTGGGAAATAAAGAGATTCCTGCCTTCTGCAATGGCCAGAACCTTGAAATGCTTATCCAATATATCATAAAAGTTTCCCTTACTTTGCAATTCACTGTCAAACCGAATTTGTGTCCCATAGGCCTTTACTGCAGAGTAAAGCACTAAACAGCTCCAAATTCAGACTTCCATTTCCAGTCCTTCATCCTTGGGAAGATATTTAGCTATAATCCCTTCTTTTCGATATTTGTAAAATGCTGGCTACAAAATAAATACTCATAACTGGTAGAAAAAATGCTTCATAAATCCTGAATGAAATAGCCTGGAAGTGTCTGAAACCTTTATAACTATGAGCTAATTCAGTTTCACTCTTTTTCTGAGATCTCATTCCATTATACAATTATGTTAAAGAATAAAGACTTTAGTTGTTTTGTCATGACATACATTTTACTGTGATTCAAATGACAGAATTGCTCCTTATGTTAGAGCTAACACTGACTAAAAGTAAGATATATAATATGAACTAAAATGACATTATTACTTCTATTAAAATTAGAGCCCAAGAAGTTTTTGTATTACTAGCTGACACATCTGTGCATATATTTAGCTACATTACACTGCATAACTGTTAAAAATTAATAACTGGTTTCATGTGATTTTGACTTTATATAATTAGCCAATGCTTTTCTCTCCCAATCTTATATAATTTAGTATTTGACTATTCCTTTTGATGGTTAAAACGAGCTCCCTCTGCTGGATCTGCAGAGAAGAGGATGAATCAATGTTGGTCCTGTRTTAAGAACAGAGGTCACATATTTTTCTAACTCATTTTGAGGAAGATGATTTCCTCATTGATCTTGCATAGTATAACACTTAAAGAGGAAAGAATTGAAAGTTCTTTACAAGGCATATTTAATCATAGATAATCTTTGATAATTTAATAATAATCTTTACTGGTGAAGATTACAGTCTCCAAAGCAACAGAGACTTTTTCTGAGATATGTTTTTCACTAGTTGTTTAAAGAGAAAAACATCTCCCGTTACACAAAAAGAAGCTCAGGTTGTGAATAGTAAGCTACACTATACATCTCTTGCCCTTGAAGAGTTTAATTCGGTACCTGCTATTTACATCTGTCTTTCCCCTCACAGTGTTGCTCAGCCCAATCTTTCAAAAGCATAAGAAATTTCATAAACATGAGATTTCATGTTGAACCTGTAAGTCACAAAGAGATCGCATTTTTGAGGTAGTTTGTGCAGAAGTTGAGAACAAGGAGAAATCTGCTTTTTGATGTGTTCTTTTCATAATTAAAACAGAAGTAATTATGTAACCCCTGCTCTTCATAATAATTTACTGAAAAATATCAAATATCATGAAAATCATAATACTGACATACAGAAACTTTGCAGTTAATAACAACAATGTGTATGTTTTTCAAATCTTGTTATGAAGCAAAAATCAACTACAACAAAATTCATCTTTCTTGCACTGCTTGGATTCAGCATATACTAGGTACTATGTACAAGCCAAAAGGCTTCCAGAAAGTGTGAGCTCTTTCTGTTCCAAGATGCAAAGTTTCACATATGCTTGTATCATTCTGTCCCTACCAAGGACTGTGGCCAGTTAAGCCTATCAAGCTCTCTTAGACAGGTCAATTTGTCTCAAAAACAGATAGAAAGCATACTTCATATTAAACTGAATGTTTTTGCACTTTTAATTTAAAAGACCTTCACATAACTAGTTTTCTTAAATTATTCTGTATCCCAGTCCTTTTCCTTGTCTCTTAAAGTAGCCTAGTATCTGACTGCTACATACCTAAGCCTCTTGGGTTTTATTTGGATGATTTAAATTTTAACCTGTAATGTGCATGTGCTGAAAATTTAAAAAAAGGAGGAAGAAACTTAACTATATTTCTGTGTGACTTAGGGGTACCCATGTTTTCTTTAAAATATATATAGGAGGTCTGTTTGCATCAGCTTGGTTAAAGGTTTAGATCTGTAGGTTTCCTCTTGCTTCTGTATGTGTACTCATTGTTTACTTCCAAAGAAAAGAGCTATTCTTAAACAGGGCAAGACATTCTTAAACAGGAGAATATGATGCAATTGCATGCTAGAGAAGGAATACTTTTGCCTGATGGAGCAAAAATGGCTAGGAAATTCTCCCTGAGCTTCTGAATCTTGCAAGTTTGTGACAACAGTGACACTGATACCTCAATAGGTTTGAAGGTATTCATTTAAGCTACTTGAATCAACAGCATTGGAAGGTAGCATGGTTGTGTTATTTCACTGTTTTGTAATAAATCTAGTACTTATGTTTTTTCACACCAAGAAATACCATTTCTTTCACTGAATACACAATAATACTGGCGAGCATAACACAGAAATATTATAGATATACTGGAGCCAGAAATCCCAGTGTTTTTTTCCTTTCCTCTGGGAATGTTCACACAGACAGTGTAAAATGTAGGACATCCTCATAAAAAACAATGAGCATCTATGGTGTTTTCCAGACAACCTGCAACCTGCAGCAGGATTAAGTGACTCTGAGATAAACACTAGCTTTTTTTTTTTCTTTTCTTTTCTTTTTTTTTTTTTTTTTTTTTTAAAGTCAGACTTATTCCGAACTACCACTGGAAAGCCAATGAGTTATCAAAGACAACTTCCCAGAACAGCCTAGGGTTTGCAGAACTGCAGAAAGGATGAATAAGTAAGAATGGATCTGTTAGGTGTAGGCACATTTTCTCATGTCTAGTGAGATACTTCTTTCTCCAGAACTAGCAGACTATGAAGAGTCATTCTTGCAATGGTTTGGCAAGTATGACCTGAAATAGCAGACTCAAACAAACAACCAGCAACAAAAAATGCTAGGAAAACAAAGGAACTAATGCATTTCAGTGCACTCTTGGATTTAGTTCCTAAAGAGAATGGAAGCTGGAAAAAAAAAGTGAATGCTTTTTATTTGCATCCATTTTTAAATCTCTAGAAGCTCATCCTTGTCTTGTAACTTCCTTTTCAGCTTTAGGCCAGTAAATGTCACATCTGAATTATGATCCTTTTCCTTTTCATCCTCAAAATATAGGATCATTCCAGTTGAAATGACCTAYGGAGGTCATCTGGTCCAAACCCCAGCCTGAAGCAGAGCCAGCTTAGAGCAGGTTGTTTAAGGTTCTGTCCAGGAGTATTTTGAATGTCTTGAAGGGTGGAGATTCCATATACTCCCTGGGCAACCTGTTTCTGTTCATCCTCAAATTTAAAAAAAAAAAAAAAAAAATCCTAACATCAAGTCACACATTCCCTTGCTGTAAACTGTGCCTCTTGATTCTCATCCATTGCTGTGGGGATCTGTGAAGGGATGGCTCTATTTTCTCTTTTCGCTCTTGCTAAGGTAAGGACAGTAGGACACTCGAACAGTCCCATTTCTTTCAGCTTCTCCTTGTACATTATGTAAACAAACATTTTAAACATTCTGGTGGCCCTCCACTGGACTCACTCCAGGAAGACAAGTCTTTCAAGCYGGAGAGCCCAAAATCAGACACAGTATTACAGATTCAGTCTCATGAGTGTTGAACAGAGGGCAACAGTTGCTTCTTTGGGCCCACTAGCTACACCCTTGTTCATAGAGATGGTGCATGGTACATGGTTGTTTTTCTTCACTGTATGGACACATTGCAAACTAATGGTCACAGGAACCATGACCATGAGCCTTCTGCAAAGCTGCTTTCTAACTTGTTAGTCTCCAGTCTRTTCTGGGGCACTGGGTATTCAATCCCATGCTCAGGACTTTGCATTAGCTTTTGTAGAGTTTCATGAGGTTTTGGGCCACTTCTCCAGYCTGTCATAGCAGCCCTACCCTTCAGCCTATCAGTTGATGTCCATCATTTGTCATCATTATTCATAGTCTTTTTGGGGCTCCCACAACACCCTCAGATATGTCCTGCTTGTCCACAGGGACTTATGTGTGTCCAATCCGCTTAAATACTTCTCATCTCAAGCTTCCTTTATCTCCTCCTTCATTCCCTGAGTCTTTGATAGGAGGCTCAAGAACCCAAGACACCTGAAGACAAACCTAGCCAGCAAAAGTCAATAAGTACCTCAGTGGGACTTTCTCGCTAGGTTCACATCCTCATCGTGCAACAAACCCACATCTTCCTTAGCCTTTCTTTTGCTGCCTGTGTATTTACAGGAAGCCTTCTTGCTAATCTTTATGCCTTTCTGTGTCTCACTAGTTTCAACGCAACTAAGTTTTGGCTTTCTTAGATCTAACCATTTTTTTGTATTCTGGAAAAAAAAAAAAGAAAAAAGAAAAAAGAAAAAAGAAAAAGAAAAGAACTTTGGCCTGCATTGCATAACTTGTTACAAAGAGACCTGTATGCATTTTTTTTTTTCTAAAACTATTTTTGGCTGACTTGTGCTTTCTTGCATTCTTTTTACAATAGAAGGAAAGACAAACTTTTCAGTAGACAGTTCCCAGCTACTGTCCAATATCCCACAATCCATCCTGTATTGGATCTACATTAATTGCATTTGCCTTCTTTAATCAAAATTTAAATAATAGAAGTTCATTTTCCTATACCTCAATATTATGTAATTTAACAGAATTCAAAGATTCTCTGAAGTAATAGACATGAATAATATTCCTCATTTTTCTCTTGTTATTATGCAGAAGAACAAAAGCCAATCTACAATACTGCTATTACCAGCAGTAGTGTTAATTCTCCTACTAGCCTTACTGAAAAATCATTTACAATTCACAGTTCCAGCTGTAGGTGGCACTGATAAATTTGCATTATACTATGTGTTCTTTTTTTTTCCTTTCTGTTCAGATTTCTTATTTTCTGATTAATAATAGACTCTAATCATTTCTGTCCTCTTCACAATTCCTATCTAGGATAGACAGTTACAGGATGCTGGTATTGAAAATAGAATCCTTGGCAAAGGATTTTGAAAGCTATGGGAAATTCTGTTTGCAACATATTAAACCTTGTTGTTAGATATATATATATATTTYGTTATATTTATTCTCTACAATTCTCATGTGAAAAACTGAACAAGGCCCTTTCAATGTGCAACCAAAGGACAGGAGAGGTAAGTGGAATATTTTGGCTAATGCACACACAGCAGGAATCCAAAAATCCTGTAATTGCTTGAGATCTATCACCTCCTCCAGTGTCATTTTTGGAAATGCACACAATTCCCTTTGTTTTCTGAGTTTGAGGGACAGTCTCTTTTTTACATAATTAACCCTTTTTATTTTCTTTAGCTGCTGTACATAAAATAAAAGACTGACAGCAGTCTTTGTATTGTGAGCTCAGAAGAGAAATATTCTRCAATTTATTCATCTTTATGTCCTTATGCAGATGTTTGTGCTGCATTTCGATGCAGATCTATGTCTCATATATACAGGTCTGTGTTGGGAAAGGTCGCTTTTAACTTTTAACATAGAGAAGTAAAACATTTAAAATCTGTTAGGCACATTACTGTCGCTCTTCTATGTGCCATGTCAAAAAGCATGGTTCAAGAACATTTAGTATAAGCTTTTCAATGAGGCTATTTTCTCTCAATATGGTGAATCCCATAAATGCTGGATCTGGAAACTATTACAACATTTTTAGAGCTGAAAAGTAATCATAATGAGATCTCCTAGACAATGAACTCTATTCTTCCACTGACATACAGGAGGATTTACGGACATATTATTGCCTGTGCATTCAAATAGAAAAATCCCTTGTGTATCAGCACAATAGGGTCCAAATATCCACTGAGTTCTTTCACAATTATAGCACTAGTTTTACCCATATTTTTAAATTCTAACAGTAGATGGCAACATTTAATTGGAACTTGGCAAACCTCTGTGAACTTTACAGAGTCATTTCATTTCTGATATTACTCATGAGACTTTGAGATACAGAGAAGGAACATATAGCAGTATATAATTAGAAACTGTAAATTAACTAAATTGTTTAATGATCTGTATAAATTAATACAGCAATTACCTTATTTTCTTCCAAATTCCAGCTTGCCCAGGATAGTTTTTGACCGAAAGCCAGCTGTGCTCTGATTATCTGGCTGGCAATCTGGAAAAAATGTCAATGCCTTAAGAGTTAAGCTTTCCTTACGCAGAATTATAGCTAGAGAAAAGCAGCAGGTTAATTTCTTAAAGGCTTGTCAATAAATCTTTTCCTGAATGCACAGCTTGGATTTAGACCTGAGCTTCTCAACATTTAGGGATGTCTGGATGAAATTTTTCCRTTCAGACTGGTTTATTTACAATTTCTTGAGCTTTTATCACATCTGTTTCTCCTGATAGACACTCAGTGGATGTTCTCATTTAATGCTGAAGTTAATGAGAAATCTGCTGTTGACTTAATGGAAACAGAAGCAAAGCCTGTATCATTAAAGGAAGGAGCTCTTGGTCACAGCAAAACTGGATTGTCACCACACTGCAGACTTGCCTTGCAGCAGATGTCCGCATGCCTCAGGTGCAGAGCCAGCCATTAAGGTGAAGTAGCGTGAGCAGTAAGTCTCCACTCACCCAAAACGGGCAAGTGTCCACAGCCTGGATGCACCCTAGTCCTCGGACATGCCATGAAGGTCCTACTGTGATATCTGGCCTTGRCAGAGCATTGCAAGGATTTAGGAAAGAAAAAGTGCCGAATGCTCTGAGCTCTCTGGAAGTGCTGCTCAAAGTGCGCTTAATCAGAATAGGCAGCATGGATTGGACTAAGGGCACTGATCTTACAAGCCACATGTATTTCCAGATAAGTCCAGGTGCAGTTTATTTTCTGCAAGTTTTCATTATTTTAAAAAGAAAATATATACCTCTGTGCAACCTAGGCACCTCTATGTTTGTGATTCAGTGGCCTGCTAAGATGTCTTTGCATCTGCCTTGAAGCCTAGGATTTCAACTTTTCATAAAAAAWAAGGGGAAAAAAAAAAAAGAAAAAAGAAAGACCATACATTCAAGTAACRTTCACCAAATACTGTGATACMAATTACAGCAAAAGTACAGAACAAATGGGCAGGTACAAATTACAGCAAAAGTACAGAACAAATGGGCAGGTATTTCAATGCTCCTGGCTTTGCAAACCCCTCAGACCAAGGTGCTGCATTCCGCAGTGCCTGGCACATGAAGAAATTAAGACATTTTTCCAGCTTTTATAAGTAGAGCCGGTCTGTGTGCTATTGCAGAGGCGAGTACAGCAAGTCTGTCATTTGAGAGGGAGAGTGGGAGCTGAGTGTAGAGAGGAGGCCCTGCGATGGGGGAGAGGGAAGAGAAGGGAGAGGAGGAAGGCCCAGGCTGAGCAAAACAAGATGCCTTTCAACTGCCAGGGGCTTAACAAAAGCAGTAAGGAGGCTATCCAGGAGGTGGGAGCAGCGCGCGGGGAGCTTCTTATCGCCAACGCACAGATGATTTCATGGGCATGCTCTGGATCTCACCGCGCTTCCGTGCGCCTCCCATTAAGCGGCGTTTGGTCTCGGACTTGCCCTGGCGGCCCGGCCTTGCCGGGAGCGGCGCTTTCCRTGGGGCATTTGTGCGCAGGCCGGGGCGGCCAGCGTGTCCTGCCCGTCTGCAGCTGCTGCACCTCTTCTCGTGAAGCAAGGGAGGACAAACGGAGCACTAGGAAACAGATATTCTGGGGATCTAGCAAATGCAGGGCAGCTCCTCTGGTCTTCAGATGCACTGAGACCAAGTTATCTCTAAAGAGATGTTTTATCGGAGGAAAACAGAAGCATCTAGAGAGAGGGGTAAATAAACTGGGATTAAGAAACTGAGGCTGGCCTCTGTGCTTTGATGCTGATTGCAGAATCCTTTTGAGTGCATCGCCCTTCAAGGAAATCTAGTGCAGCTGCTTGAAAACCCTCTGTCTGTGGAGTGAGTGAGCATGGGAGGCTCCCAAAATTTTGGCTGTCTGCTACGGCTGGTTTTGAAACAAGAGAATGTCCCAGAATAAGAAACATGGAGGCTTTAAAGCTAAAGAGCAAGAAAAATTGGTAGTTTCAAGGTCACCTACCTAATGAGACAAGTTTCATTGCACTAACAAAATGGCATACCTCTGTAGATTTCTGTCTGCAAAATAAATAACACTGSAGGTGATTGAGTGATCCTGGAAGGAATTAGCCATAAAGAGACGCACATACTTTAAGTAATCTCTCCTAAAAGAGCAAAGCATTTAGGCAGTAACTAAGTACTAGCAGTGTGGGCCATTTGATGGGGCTGGAGGATGCAAATACAGCCAACCCCAGAGGTTAAATGGGGGGTTTGGAGCATAGCTTTTCATATACTGCAGCTTGAAAATGGGTAAAAGAGGGCCTCTGATTTGGTGCTGTGTTTTCTGGAATGTATAATGCAACTGGATCTAAATTTTGGGAGAGTGCCCAGTTTCAGATGTCTAAAGCTTCTGTTGAAAGCAGTGGAGACTATATGCTGCCAAAGTTTTATGTATGCAACTGCAGATTGATTGTCTAATGGCAGCAGTGGCCTTTGATCATGACTGTCTGGAGCGAGAAGTTTCACTAGGCGCCCCTCTTCCTCTTCCCTTTTTGTCCCCCCTTTACTTTTCTAACTCTTAATTCTACTGTTTTTCTACCTTTTCCCCTGTACATATTACAGGCTTTTCATGGATAGCTGAGATATAAAAGTTCCCCTCCATATATACTTCTTTTCTTTAATGACTTGCTAGTTGAGGTCTGTGCAAAAGGAGTTAGCTGGGGAAGGTGCAAGAGTTTGCAACTGCTCTCACAGTCATCTATTTTGGGCTTTATGGGTGAGAGGAACAGATGAAGATAATTTCCTTCCATTCCCTGTTTCTTATTAGTAAATCATGAAGAATTCTTAGGTACAGAACATCCAAGAGGAATCATCATGTGTATGCAGGAGAAAATTTTTTCCTTAGATTTTTGTCAATGCGTGAGTCAGATTCACATAAAAGATGTAATAAGCAGTTTCTGCTCTCAATTAGAGGTTTTGTTCTAATGGCAAATTAAAATTTATGTCCAATAGAATTAGGTGTGAAATCTTGCAGATTCCTAACTGTCTATTACGATTCCACTTGGCAGCTAATAGGACTCTGAAAATTGCTTTTATTGGCCTCTAGTTTCCATTTGAGGGAAACTTCTGGAATTGTGTTTCTATGCAAAAGGACAGCAAGCTGCCATGAATATAGCTGTCATCTATTTTTAGTGCTCACTTCCTTCTCTTTATGAAAAAAGGGCGACGCACCAATTTTTATACCTTTTTACTGAAAAAAAAAAAAAAAAAAAGAGAGAGTAGCCTTCTTAATACTTATATGCATAACAGATGGGATGAAATGACGAAGAAATGCCCAGAGTACGTGCTCTGGCTTTCAGTGAAAGTTCTTGTGCTGTCAGGAAAATAAAACATTTTTTTAAACAATCGTATGTGTCGTATACGTACCATCAGCCTTCTCGTTTTTCTCTTTAACTACAGTTATGGGGAATCATCTTAGAAGCTTCCAACTCTGCTATAGAGACAGATGTTTCAAAGATCCCCTCCTGCTCAGTATCAGCTGTTCAGCAGAGCCTTCCTCAAAAATAAAGGAACAGCTACCTCCTAAGTCTGACTACATTTTCAGAAATGACACAGGAATTTATTTAATAACATGGGTACCCCTTTTTGGACTAGAAGTTAGTTAGAAAGCCTCTGACAAATCCAAATATAGCTTGGCTATATCTTGTTATAATTCCTTGCTCTTGAACTTTACTCAAAGCCACTCATATGACCCATTTCATTTTTTTTTAAGGATCTCTCCGTTCTGATTCCCCCCTGGAATCCATCTMAGTCTCTTGCTTTCAGGGATCTATTTATCTGATGAACAGCAGCAGATTTGGGGAGCAAGTAGGCAGTCTGGCAGCCTCTTSTGTGGTGGCTGCAGGACACGGCAGTGAATCTGCTTCAGGGATGGTCTTGGAAGACTATGGCACCACATCCTTGGTGGTGTCTCTGGGTGTGGATGTGAGGATCTGTCTGAAGGAAGTGACACAGAGAATCTCCCAAAAGGCAACATTTCTCCTTGACTTCTCCTTCAGTGTCAAGTATCTTATTGAGAGGTGAACGTCAAAGCAAAATATAAAAATGGAACTTGACTTTGCATATTAGAGCCTTGACCAGGGAGGGAGCAGGGGAATGTTCCCTACAAATGAACTCCCAGCTTAACAAAATCGTAAAAGCCCCATAAAAGATTAAGTATAGAAAATAACAGCAGTCCCAAATTATGGTAACAAAACACTGTAAATCATTCTTGGAGGGAACCCGTTTCATTTTCGTGAATTAGGATGACCTCTGCATGCTTCACCAATGTTCTTATTTTACCACTCCTGTGCTTGTAAAAGCGGGTATATTTCATCCCAGGGGTAATGTTAAGATACTGTGAGTTAAGCCCAAAAATATGTGCCAAACATCCCCCATTACCAGACTGGGTGGAGCTTCATGCATAGGACTAAGCCTTGAGTAACCCTTTCAAGCCCTTCTTCTTTCCATGGCCCTTCCTGCAGCTAAGATCGGCTCTGAGGAGAGCACCTGGTGATGAGGTGGCAGCCTAAAGAGCAGCTGGGACTACTGGATTGTCCAGGGCATTAGACCCAACTGTCACTGCTTCTCAACAGTCTTAGGGAGACTAGACTAGAGACATGGATCATTATGCATGCATGGGTCAAGAGGAGAAGGTGATTGACATAACATGTGAAACAGGGTCAAGAAGAGAGGGTGATTAACGTAACATGTGAAACATGCRCTGTGACCCTAAGTGTAAAGGTTTGCCAAACCTAAGGTGGCTTTGATGTCAAGACATGTGTTGCCACCTCTTCCACACCAGCTATTTCTAAGTGTTGCAAATATGGCTGAATTCCCAAATGGGCTGGACAAGATAGATACTCCGGCTGCATGTTGAGGATGGACACACTCAGAAGGTGGGGAGAAGAGAACACTTCCCTCTACCCATCACCATTAAATCTCCACTTGAACTCTACCTCAGGTCTCCTCCGAGACAAGTAGGCCTTTAATGCTTATGCTTCCCTGTTAGATCATAATTTCTGTACCTTTCATTCTTGTGTATCTCTATTATTTTTGCTCATAAAGGAATATCAGGTTTTCAGTTGAGACCTGATTCAGTAGTCGCTGGTGAGCTCCATTTCATGACTACAGAAGGAGCTGATGCTCAGGGGGTTGCGCTGCTCTGTTTACCACAACTCTAAAGAGCAAAATAGAGATTGGGAATCTCAGACTCCTAGCTGAGGTCGTGACATCCTGGAGTTGGCTTCTCTGTTTCATAAAATCAGATGAGACTCACWTTTGAAGATTTGGTTACGTGTCTGCAGCTCATAGTATGGTTGACAAATTGTAAGCAGCTGATTGATGCGAGATTTGAACAGCTTAAGATGTTAGAGGGGGGGGGAAGTAAAAGAAAGGTCCCCACCAAACAAAAATATCTCATCTTAATGACGTGTTGTTAATGAGCACATGGAGCAATGCTAGACTACAATAAGTTCACAGCTCTGTGGAAGAGGTTTGCCTGAGTGTCTCTGCAGGCTTCAACCTCACTGGCAAGCGATGTGCCTGCCAGGATGATGCAGGGGAAGGGATCTTGCTGATGGAGCGCGYAGGGACACGGCGCTGATGGAGCGCGCAGGGACACGGCGCTGGCGGGAGCGCGTAGGGACACGGCGCTGATGGAGCGCGCAGGGACACGGCGCTGGCGGGAGCGCGCAGGGACACGGCGCTGATGGAGCGCGCAGGGACACGGCGCTGATGGAGCGCGCAGGGACACGGCGCTGGCGGGAGCGCGCAGGGACACGCGGCCGGCGGGAGCGCGCAGGGACAGGGGCTGTCGGGAGCGCGCAGGGACACGCGGCCGGCGGGAGCGCGCAGGGACACGGCGGTGCCGCAGTCCCCAGGGTGCCCGCGGGTGCCCCGCGCTGGAGGGGCCGCGGAGCCCCCCGCAGGCGGCGCTAGGGGGCGCGCAGGGGCCGCGCTGCGCGGGGGCTGCGCTGCGCGGGTCCCTCTGTACGGGAGGCCCTTTGCGCGGGGCCGCGGTGCGCGGGGCCGCGGTGCGCGGGAGCGGGCGGAGCTGGCGGGAGCAGCGAGGCCGCCGAGAGCCGCCATGGGGCCCCCCGGCCCCGCGCTCCTCCGACCAAATTCGAGGACTTTTTCTCCAAATGGGAAGGAAGCCTCGAACATCCTAAAAAACACTCGCGGCGTGCGCGGCGCTGCGCGGGGCGGCAGCGCGGGGGCTCCGCTGGGAAGCCCCGCACCCCCTGCGCCCCCGCGGAGCCCGCACACCACAGGGGCTGCTCCGCCGGCGCCCAGGGAAAAGGGATAGAGGAGAGGGAAGGAATGACTAATAAAGAGCGGAGCAGGCACCGGGGGCGCGCAGGACCCGCCGCTGCGGGGGGGTCTCGGGGGRCAGGTGCAAGGGCAGGGGGCAGGTCGGGGGCAGTGCCCCCCACAGCCCCCCGAGGCAGCGAGGCCGGCGCGAGAGCCCAAACGGAGCTGGCGGGGCTCGCCCGGGACCGACAAGGACGTTTGCTCCCCCACCGCCCCCAAACTAGTCCTTGCATTTAGTTTGTGGTCTTGTTTTATATTTAGTGTTTTATGGAGGGGGCTTTGTCATTCTGCCAAGCTGGGAATCTATTTTAGAGGAATGTGCCTTTCGATCACTCCCTTCTTTGCTAGTTTTCTTCGTCTAGGAGCATTGCTCTGAGTTGCASCCCGCAGTTTCATCTTGTGCATTTGCTCGAGTAGAGTTGGTGACAGAAAAATCATACGCAGAAGGACGTATGCGAGCACGTCTGGGCACTGTCATTGTCACAGTAGGCAACTGCATGTCGTAGCTGCTCATATATACCAAAAAATGAAAAATGGAGGGAAAAAAAAAAAAAAAAAAAAAAAAAAAAAAAAAAAAAAAAAGAAGAAGCACTCTTTCTGTAAACCTTCTTGTCCGGGTGTTATAGCAGTGAGATAAACAGTGATGTAAAGAGAAAGCTCCCGATTTGAAGATTGAGATACCTTTTTCTAATTTACCTACAGGAATGAGTTTACAACCATTCTTCAAGAACCGGGGGGAAAAAAAATGACGAAGACTCAATAAAATAGAGGGAAAAAAAGTGTCTAAAATTGAAGTGCGCTATAAAAATTAATATCAATAGGTTGCTGTAGAGGTAGGGACTGAATGTATTGGTTTAAATATACCAAAAAAAAAAAAAAAAAAACCACCCAAACAAAAAAACTCACTTTCTATTATTTTTATATTCAATTTAATAGTGGGACAAAAAGAGAGTGCTGAAATTATCCAGCAGTAATGGCAGGTAGTGTACATAGCTTACATTAAAAAAATAATAGTAACGATTCGAACGGACGAGGGTTTAGCAGCCCGCAAACCCACGCGGGCGGCAGCCTTGCGAGGCGCGGGAGGGTCTGCCCGCGTGCCGCTCGAAACGGCGTTTCCTGCGGCAGAGCAGCCCTGCTCCGCGTCGCGGGACGCTCGGCTGCGGGGAAGGCGGCTCGGAGCCCGGAGCCGGGTCCTCCCCGCACCCGCCGCACGCGCTGCCCCGCACGGGGAGCAGCCGCCCCTGCTCCTTTGCTCCGCATCCGCCGGTGGCTCCCGACCCCAGAGCGCGAAACTCCGGGAAGGGGCAGAAATCCAGTGAAGAAGGTGGCACCGAGCACCGCAAAGTGTGTTTTGGGCTAACGCGCGTGGATCCGTGTGCGTGCGTGGTGCGGGGCTTGCCCGCTTACACTGTGAAGTTTAAAACTCCTGCTGCCATCCCTGCCATTCGGGCTGCATCTGCACACACAGATAAATATAAAGGCGTGCTCTCAGGGACCCAAAAATGCAGCTTCTGAAGCCTGAATTGCGGTAATCCGGTCTCTTAAGAGACATCCCTAGATGAAAAGTGCATTTTCCCCCTCCCCTCCCCCTCCCAGCTACTCTGCTGTGTCTCTTCTAACGGCTACTTGCACTTATGTCAGGCAGCTCGTAGCTGGAACAGCGAGAGATGTTGAAATGGATGCAGGTGATAATATCAGACCTAGCACAAGTCCCCGGGAAATGTTCCTACGCGCTTTAAAATACTCGGTTACTGAAACAGCCGCAGTGCAGAACGGGAATTGGAAGCAAGGTTACTGAGATGATACTAAAAAAGGACCCATATTTTAATAGCATTTATGAAGTGCATATGGAGCTCCCTCCCCAAAGCTGTTCGACAAGTGCTGACAAAAATGCATTTATCAAAGGGCCGAGAAGGCATAGCCATGTTTTGGTCAGCTCCTATTTGTCTTCATAGCTGGGCGCACCGTTAAGGTATAATCTATGTCGAGTTATCACGGATTACGCACAAGAGAAATACCTGCAGTAAGATTTACCAGGCTAATAATTCGGGGTTTTCCCTGTAACATTTCAGAAACATTTCTTTACTTAAACAAATGTTCCTGTCTACTTTTTTTTTTTTTTTTTNTTTTTTTTTAAGAGTGATTTGCCAAGTTATGGGAGCCATTTCCTATAACAGGTAGTTTGACAAGGAAAACCGACGGTCTTAAATATCAAAGAGCAGTGAAACCGCAATGAGCCTCAAAGCAGGGAGCGCCGGAACATTTCGTTCCAGCGAGCGAGCGAGCTAAAAATAACAGCCCCCACCCATGGCATGAGGGGGTAGATTTGCCCGCTTGCGAGGGCCGGTGAGAAACAGAAATCGGACTATTAATAAAATCGAAGAGAACAATAATAATGAAGCGGCTGGGGCGCCGCGGGCGAGCGGGTTTTGCTGTGGGGCAACCCCAAGCCCGGGGTGCGGAGCCGCGGCTCGCGGCGGGACTTGCTCCGGATCGGGGGTGCTGAACCTGGTGTCCCACCTTCCCCGTGGGACATGGGGGTCGCTGCCACGTGGGGCGGCCCCGCGCTGCCCCGTCCCATTTGCTGCTCGTTCATCGGAGGGGAAGCGCCCTGCGCACCTTCTCCTTCCCACGAACCAGCGGGACAGGCTCTCTAAAGATGCCAGAGCTGCTTTCACTCCCGCCTCGGACACTTAGGGCTCCTCGGAGGGGAAATTASTTAACCGCATGGCAATTAAACAACTCGTGTTACCGAGGTTTTTGGTGCCGCTCTTGGAGACACCAGCACGCACGCTTCGAAGAAAGCCTCCCCCCCTAGCTCCTTTGCTTGCAGCCGGAGGAGTGATAACAGCAGTAAAAGTTTCTTAATTGCCCCAGTCGCCCTTCGGCAGCAGGGAAGCCCATCGCCCTTTTTCGTAAAAGCGTCTCCAGGCAGCTGCCACTTCCCTATCCTCGAGAGTGGCACGGGGTCTGTTTTTAGGTTTGATTGTTTAAAGCACAATGGAGATGTCAAAGGAAAAATCAGCCCATTCCAGGCTAATTGAGCGATGTTGCTCCCTCCAGCTTCCACTGCATCCGACCACGAGCGGAGCGCCAGGCTCCTCCGGGCTCTTCCCGGGCTCTCCCGGCGGTTTTCCCGGGTGCCCTTTGGCACCGGGGCGCTTTGCAGCGTCCCCTGCTGCCTGTACCCCCCTTCCCTCCCCTCCGCGGGCCTCGTGGCCCCCCGGACCGCGCACGTTGCGCCCGGGRCCGCGGACACGGCCCCGCCGGCCTCCCCTGCACGGGCGGCGGCAGCGGGCGGGCTCTGCGCTCCTCGTCAATTTGTTCGTTCATTTATTCACTTATTTTTAACGCGGTGCTAAGGCGCAGCCCCCGCGGTGGGGCGGCGGGACCATCTTCCCCCTCCCCAGGGGCAGAGAGACTTCCTGCGCGGCGTGTCCGCTCCTGCGGCTCGCGGCCCTTTCCCTGGCCGGACTCCTGTCCCGGAGCGGCTGCCGAGGGCGGCCCGGGGGCCCGCGCCGCCCCCCGGCCCAGAGCGGCCGCGCGCTGCTCCGCGCTGCTCTGCGCTGCTTTGAGCTGCGCTGCTCCGCGCTGCTCCGCGCTGCTCCGCGCTGCTTTGAGCTGCGCAGCTCCGCGCTGCTCCACACTGCTCCGCGCTGCTCCGCGCTGCTTTGAGCTGCGCTACTCCGCGCTGTGCTGCGCGGACCGGTGCGTCCCGCTGCGCGCGCCCCTGCGGCCGCCTGGCCCCGCCGCTGATGCCGCCCCGCGCTCCCGTGCGCAAGCGGCAGCAAAACACGGCAGACAAAAAACACCACACTCATCGTCGAGTTTATTTATTTATTTATTCCAGCTGCTAGTGGAAACTTTCCTAATCTCGCTGTGTGAAAGGGGGCTGCCSAGGAGGCTGCAGGTTTCCTTGCTTTCCTCGCAGTTTGCGTGTCTGTGGGAGGCCCCTGCTCCCCACAGCACCGCTGCCTGCTCCAAGCCTCGTCCTCGAGGGCGGGCGCCCCACGCGGGACTGCAGTGGGAGCAAATCGAGGATGTTAGGGGGGACAACGTGCCTGCTGCATCCTGTGCAAACCTGTGTGCCAAGGGCGGTCTGCTCCGTCCTGTGCCGCCAGCAGCCCCAGGCAGCGCTCCGAGCAATACCCGCTGCTCCCGGAGCAGCAACAGCCACAACCSGCTTGAGGAAATGTGCACGGAGAGGGAGAAACCCACTGCTTTCCAGGGAGGCAGCTGGTGCCTGGGGCACCAGGAGGGAGTTAGGGAGAAGCCAGACAGCAGAAGTGGCCCCACAGGGATGGGTCCAACCATGGCTGTCCACAGGATACAGGGATGTCACCGGACAGCCTGTCTGCTGCCCCAAAACACAACTCCCCACTGCAGCCTCAGCCTCTGTGACAGCACAGTGCAGGTTGACTGGGGGTTGATTCTCCCTCGAGGAAAGCAAAATAATCTGGGACTGGTGTAAGAAGTGCAGGGGACCCCACAGAGAACCACGAGGAGACGGAACAGGAAGGAGTTAATGGGGAAGCAGCTCTGCAGCACAGCCTTGCAGGAGCCGCCGCTTGCCTTGCACGCCAAGCGTGAGGCAGAGCGGGCAGATCCCCCCCTTCCTTCTGGCGTTGGACAAGCTGCGTTCGGGAGCACCCTGCACCTTGCACTGCTGCGGCTTGCTTTATTCATTGCACTGTTCTTTGGGGTGGGAGGCCTGGTCCCTGGCATGGGGCTTGTTGCCCTGTGGGCCCCTGTGCTGATCTCCCCAAGCAGAAGAGCGACCATCCTTGCAGGGGCACCGGCCTGGCCCCTGTCTCTGCCCGGGGCTTTTGCATTTGKTTTCGCTTGGGGACAGCAAGAGTTGCTCAGGAGGATTATTTTGGGGCTGAGGGGAGGCCTGAGGAGTAATAAATCATGTTTTTACAGCAGTGCTTTGCTAGCAACTGCAGCTTTATTTCCAGGGRACGCAGTCCTGCAGCAAGGGCTGGGGAGCCCAGGAGCAAGCGGGGCCCCTGCAGCCCTCTGTGTGGGGCACCCCACCCGCGGCAGCGGCTCCCGGGGCCGCTCGGGGATGGGCATGTGCAGAGGGACGCGGCCCCAGCCCGCGAGGAGCAGCTTGCAGCAGGGGCCGCCTCCCTCTGAAGGCTCCGCTGCGGGCTCGGAGCAGCGCGTGCCAACCCCTTCGGCTTGGCAGCACTGTTCTTGGCTGCGGCTCCCTCCCGCAGCGTAGGAAACACAATAAAATTAAAACAGACAGGGAAAAAAGAGAAAAAAGAAGGCCGAGCAGCGAGAGCACCTCATGGGGGAAGGAAGAAGCATGCCAGGCTCGCGTCCCACCACGAGAACTTGAGGTCCAGCTACCTTTGGCCAGGTCCCCTTGGCAGGGCAGCAGGAGAGGCCAGGTGGCCCCAAGGGCACCGTCCCCTGCGTGGGCACTGTCCCCTGCCTGGGCACCGCTGCCTTAGGAGTGACCCTGTTGTGACTTAGCTCTTGTCCTCAGCCCCGGCCCAGGGAGGGGTACAGGACAATAATGTAAAAAAAAAAMCACAAAACATATTTAAACCTTTCCATGAATCCACCTTTTCAYGAATCAAGGCAGAGACAAAGATGCCAGTACTTTACCAGAAAACTTCACAGAAAACATGAGACAATATGCTTTATGGAAGGAAAGTAAATCCATTAGGGGGAAAAAAAAAAAAAAGCAACCCCGTTCACTCACTTGAAAAAAAATACATACTTTTAGAATCTAAAACACTGCTTGCCTGTATTTTTTTTTCCTTTAGTCTGCCAATCTACATTTCCATTCACAGGTAGAGACCACAAGTCTGTGCTTACAGGCAAAATATTTGTGTCGTTTTTTATTGAACAATAGGTAGTACTTCCACTTATGACCTATATGTCCTTTTGCCTTCAGCGAGGCCTGTATATTACTTTCCTTTCCATACTTTCCGTAGGAAAGGAAAAAGATTCCCATACTACCTTTCCCATGCCCCTTATGTGCTTTCCTGTGCCTTCTCCTCCTCCCACACATCTTCCTGTCTTTGGAAGGAGCTCAGTAAGGAGCAGAAGGTGCGGGAGGGCTCGTGGTAGAGGTGGAGYGAGGGAAGAAGAAGAGGCGGGTGGGCCTCGCTTTGTCTTGGGGTCCCCACTGCCTGGGCAGGACCGGCGCCGTCTCCTGCGCCAGGGCCGCAGGGATCTGCTGCCGGCACCGGCGCCTTCCTCCCGCCTTGGCTGCYTCCTCCGCTCCGGAGCCGAGCTGTCCCTGCTCCCATTAATACCTACCTACATGCCTTGCAACGTGCGTTTCCATCGCCCAATGCTCTCTGAGATGGAATTTTTTTGTGTTTACTCAGAATGCCTAAATATCAGGAAATCATTCTCCGAGGATGGAGAGGAAGAAATACAGGGGATTCAGCCTAGAGCACAGAGCAAGRCGTACCTCTCAGCTTGCATATGCTTTCACTGAAATTCCTTCCCCGGAGCGTGCACGGCGCCCAGAGGCGGCAGGAGGGCAGGAGGACACGAGTTTCACTCTGAGACGTCCCCGCTGTGGGGCCGCTAACTCCAAGCACCGCGTGTCCCCGTTAGCGGCTCCGCAGGGCCTCTCCTCCTTCCCAGCCCTGTCTCGTTCTGCTCTTGCTCCCGCTCTGCGCTTCCCGTGCCGCAGAAATCGCCTGTGTGACGTGTGGCAGGTCTGTGGTGCAGCTCTCCCCTTCCTGCACGAGGCCGCGGCCATGACGGGCCCACCAGGGCCTGGTGTCCTCCCGGCACCAGCCCGGCCTGGAGCTCCGCTTTGGTAGTGCTGGCATTAAGGCCTGCGCCGGCGTGAATGCAGCGCTCGGATGTGGAGGCAAGAAAGGCTGCTGCTCTTTTAGGGAATGCAGTTATAAATTTAGTGGAAAACTGCAACTCAGCAAAATACGACAACAGTGCCCCTTGCTGCACATCTATGCGGCCATGACTGCGATGAGTTTGAGAGGTCCTTGTCACTGCCTCAAACATCTCTCTAATGTTGACTATTTCTTTTAATCAAACTAGGAGTTACCGCATTTTTTTCTGTCCTGCAATTCTTCTATGGGCTTTATGGGAACATATCAGACTCTGGACTGGCCAAAATGCTGGGATGGATAAGATATATGGCACTGACTGGCATTTCTTTTTCTACATTGACATTTTTTAAAGAAAATGTAATTATATGCAGTAGGGCATCTGCAGTGATGTTAAGAGTGCTTACATAATAMATTTATTTGAAATATTGGACTACATGATCTCTAGAGGTCTCTTCTAATCTCGACCATTCTGTGATTCTGTGATTTTATTTTGCTATTTTTGATTTAAGCTTTAAGATAAAATGATTGAACAACTTTCATACATGTGAAAGGTCTCAGGCATGTGAATAGTCAGGAGGACTCTCAAGTATTGACTTCTCTGCTATTCAAAAGAAAAAAACAAAAGCAATGGAAAATAAATTTATATGGACACTGGAGGAGAGTGCAAAGCCACATTTCATTCCTATAGCATCACTTTTTCTCTTGCACATAACCAGCGATGGAAGGATCCATGCAGACCATATACTTCTCATTTTCTTTCCTTGCTTACTGGGCAAGGGATGCTAAGCGCATTTTCTAGTGTTCTGTATCAAGCCCACAGTGTCTTGAGAACTTATGGGAAATAGTATTGTCCTTTTCCTTGGAGACACGGTGCAGGATGTTTTCATACAAGAACGGTTTGGAAAGCAGGGCTGTCCTTCCTTCGTCCTGCTGAGTTTGTGCTCAYCCCCTTGCTCCAGTGGGGAGCGTGAAGCCAAGTCCTCCCCTAGCTCAGGGTTTCAGCGTGAGGAGGGCAGGGCAGTTCATTAAAATGGCACGTGGACAACACCAACATCTGCTGTCTTGAGAGAGAATGTGGCCCCTGCTGTTCCACCGGTAAATACCAGCCCTGAGACACCTCTCCCACATGTTCTTCTGCTTTGTGGCTGATGGAAGCCCACGTTTTGGGCTGAGATAACTAGCTTTTAACTGCATTAGGTAGGCTACATCTCTGCGGCATTAGCAATTGTTGCAGAGCATTTGTGAAGCCTGTTCTCTCGCACCCCAGCTATTATTTTAGGCATATTAGCAAAGACAGCATCAATCACCAAAAAGAAACAAATTTGAATAYTGTGGGAAAAAAATACCAGGTGGCCAAACCGTAATTCCTGGGCAACATGTGCTTTCTTGGGTGGATTTTGGTGATGGGGGCCAGGAAAAGCCTCAGAGCGCTCCAGCTTCATGCAGATTTCCTGTCTCAYGCAGAAATGCTGCATATCCTTGAGTCGAGAGCCTCCCTTGGCCCTCGTTGCCACACGTGTGGCCTAAAGAGCCCAGGACAACTGCAGGGTGCAGCTGGTGCCCCTGTCCATCCCGTCAGTGCTCAGCAGCAGAAGAAACCAGGGCCAGGGAGCTCTTCCCRGACCCCTTCCCGGGCAGGCAGCCTGGGAATATGTGCTTGGAAACCCCAGCACGCACCTATCCCAGGGCCAGATCCCATCAGTGCTGCAAAGTGTGGGCCACACGCAGCAACTCGGTGCACGTGCTTGGGTGGCCCTGGCCACCATGGGTAAACATGCTTGTGTCCCGAGCAAGAAATGCACTGCCAGGCCAACGTGGGTGCTGCACGGCTCGTGTCGGAAGCAGCTGGGCATGGAATATTCAATGGAAAGTAAGATCTGGTAGACTGATTTGACAAAAAAAAAAAAAAAAAGAGTAGGGAACCAAAACCAAAATAATTGTCCTCCAAGGACTTGCCCTGGCTCCATTTCACAATGTTCTGCAATTTCTAACCTAAGAAAAAAAAAAAAGAAAAAAAAAAAACCTGCTACAAAAATACAGCTGCTACAAAGTCGGTTAATGTGCTGCTGGTCTGTTCACTTAGCTTGGCAGAAAATGCTGCAAGGCAAAAGTAACAACAAAGATGTACACCCCTAGCCTTCCTGTTCACCTTAATGAGGTGTGAACTCAAAAGGCTCTGTATGCCATTTAAATGCTACCATTAAGATTGAGGGCTTTTTTTTTTTTCTTTTTCTGTTAAAAACAATGATGTTACAGTTCCTAAGTAATCCTGTATATAGAATGAGGCAAGCGTTTGGAGGAAGAAATACTACCTTTCTATAGTATTAAGGGCAATTAAAGGCTGCCTATTACAGGCAATGTATAGGAGGACATTTTCTATCTTCTGAGTGCTTCACTTTGCAATCTCTTCATCTTCTTTTAACACGGCCTGGTGATGATGTGATGGTGCGGTARTTAGAAGAGGTGGATTAAACATAGAAAACCACATAACGTTTGAGTTTTAACTAGTCAGCAATAGGTGCTGGGCCATGGGATACCCCAGCTGCACTGCTGGACAAGGGAAGGAGAACTTTGCTGCTTCCTAAACCTGAATGCTCCTTATTGCCTCCCAGACACAGCGTAGGCCGATGGGGGAAGCTTCTATTAACATATTAACCTAAGGGAAAAACCTGGTATGCTGCAACCAGTAAAACTTTGCACCGATTGCTGAGAGGCCAGGATTTTAATTTAATGGAATTCCCCCAAAGGAAAGAATTTCACAGATTCTCCCTCAGTCAGAATGCCGGGGTGAGGAGGTGTCCAGTGAATGACACTTCCCTCTCCCTGTCAGAGCAGGAATCCTGGGTTTTCCCTGGAAGTGCAGAGCTATTAGTAGCAGTTCTGGGGAGCTCGTGGGATCCCTGTGGGGTCGGCGCGTTTCATCCCGGAGCACGGAGCAGCCCGGGGGCGGGGAAGAAGGGCCGTGCGGCCCCTCACAGACATCCAGCAGCCCTCATTTAGAACTAAGTTTGCAGTATGCCAAGTGTAGGCAAAACGAGCTGCTTTTTTTTATTTATTTTTTTTCCCCAGATGCAGCACCCTTCATTCACTGGCATTTGCCTGTCGTGCAGTCRGTAAATATCATTGTTTATTCGGTTTATCCTGTGACAGGGCTGCTCACAGACTGTGCTGTTGGGCCCAGCTACTCTGCTACTTGCATTATTTCTCTGTCCTGGTGGTACTGATCAACTCTCAAGAATATAAGCCATGTTTTTAATAAGGTAAATTCCTTGGACAGCTTAGGGCATAACTTTTGAAGACTGTAGTCTTACTAATTCTTTTATAAAAATATGCCTAATGATTTGTCAAACATTACTTTTTTATCAGAAATTCTATATTTTTCTGCCCAGATTGTTTTCCATTCATATCCAGACAGGTAACAGATTATGTAACAATAAACCATGAAGGAGGAATGCATTTTTACACTCTGAGTGTATTTCATCAACTATAGACATTAAAAATAGGAAGTAGTAGGGATATTTAGAAATGTTTAACAGAATCAACAGAACTTAAGGTCAGGTTATTATGAAATCCTGAGCCTTTGGCTCTATTTACGGAAAAATAAAGCCAGAATCAAGACACACAAGACATATACAATTAAGAAATCAAAGCTCAAAGAAGTAGCATATAACACAATTCTGGAGTTTAAAAATTAGTTGATGAAAGATGTATCTGACAAACAATGTAGTTTTCGTCTAAACTGTGTGATTATTACTGTTTTGAGCTCTATGATTTTTCTCATTTGATAAAGACTCTGATTCTCATTTGATAAAGATCCATGATAGTTTTAGGCTTAGTCCCTATTCAGGCTCAAAGGGAAAAAAAAAAGGAAAAGCTGGAGAGAGTGAGAGGAATGTGCCTGTCTACTAGGAGCTGCATTTTTTTGGCAGCAAGGACGAAATTAAAGCAAAGGAACAAAAAGCAGTCTGGAATTCTACCATGAAGAATCCCTACAGTTCTTGTAATAAAAATCTGGTAAGTATTGATGACCAGAGCAAATGTTAGTTGTCTGTGACTCTTTGACTCAAGGCTTGAGTTTTATTAAAAAGAAAAAAAAATAAAATCGATGCTCGCAGATTCCCTCTGGCATGGAAAAAAGTCTGCTCTCCACTCAACTGGCTGGCTCTTGCTAAGGTTACAAAACGTATGTACATAGAGCATGAACGATCACTTCCCTCATTTACAGAAAAACCTTTAGTTTCGTTTTTTCAGGTTTGACTTCTTAAAATAATCAGATAACTAAAAAGAAAAAAAAAAAAACTTCCACACTTCTTAAGACTGAAAGCTTATGTTTTTTATTTTTATTTCTATTTCATGGCAAATCGTGTTTTAATTGTGTTTTAAGACCAGAATATATTTTGAGTAGCTTAGAATTTTCCTTTAGTCAAACATGAGAAAACTGACTTCCTGAGGACCCCTGAGCTATGAGGAATGGTCTCAAGGAAACTATGAGGACTCTTCAGAACCTGGACTCAGTAAACAGCTTTTAAGAGAAGGAATATATATGCTGCTTAACTAATTACAGCGCTTTGCACTCTCWGGCCTCCTGCAATTTTATTTGCTTCACTGCCAGGGCCCTGTTGGGAAGCCCTAGGTATGAAACATTTTCCCTGTGCGATGCCCTGGTGCATCCTGGCACCAGGAGAGAGAGGAGGATCCTTCAGGGAGYGGGGTGGGATGATGGTTTATAAAGGGCACCTGAAAATAGGCTATATACTGTGTATAGTTATGTACATAGCTCTGCTGTGTAGCATAGCTGGTCTGGTCTGCAGAAGCATTTCGTAAAGCAAACATGTGTGTAGGAATGTCCTGGTCCGGCGTGGTCCACACGGGCTAACCGCAAATATTCCGGGATCTGACTGATTTTAACTTTCCTGGAGCGACTGCGTGGGGCGGCCGCGCGCCTGGCRGCAGGAGGGCCGCTCGGCGCCCTGGCAGGAGCGGGAACGCCCTTTTCCCGAAGCTGTGGCAATGCTCAAGCACCGGGAGCGCGCCCGCAAGGCGCGAGGCGGCCCCAAATCCCGGGATCCAGCCGGGACCCGCGCGCCGCCGCCGCCGCGAGCAGGTGCCGCGCGCCGCTGCGCGCCCCCGGCGCGGCGGGAGCGCGCGCCGCCCCGGCGCCCCGCCCCACGGCGCCCATTGGCTGCGGCGCGGCCCGCATGCAAATGAGGCGGCCGCGGCCCCGGTGCGCGCAGCAGCCGCCAGGCGGGAGCGGAGAGCCGCGCGGCGCCGGGGCGGGCGCGGGGGGCCGCGGAAGGAGTAGGAGTTTTTATTAATTATCACGTTATTAAAACAGTAGTTTCACGTGCAAATAAATATATCACGCAGGCACATTTCTAACAAAGCCTTTTTTTTGATTTTTTTTAAACATCCTACCTTCTCGTCGAAGTTGGCCCCCAAAACCTGCTCCACAACCTGGCAGCTCAAGGAGGGAGACGGGAGGAGAGGGGTGGCTCGTTGTACCGCTCGCCACCCGAGCAGTCCCTAATTTATCTTTCCCACCTTCTGCCCTCAGCTCTGTGCAAGGATTTTCTTAGCGCTTACCAAAAAAAAAAAAAAAAAAAGACCAAATAAACCCAGCAAAAGCAGCAGCAACAACAAGAAAGCAAAAGCAAACAAAACAGAAACAAAGCCAGCAGCCAGCCTGTGCAGATAATATATATTTTTTCCACCCTCAAAAAACAAAGCAAAAGACAGAAGGCCACTTCGGGAAATCCAAACAAAGCAAGCAAAAGAAAAAAAAAAAAAAAAAAAATCAAAGGAGCTCAAGCCCTTGAGAAAGGAGTAGCTGAGTAGCTTTGTTACCTGGGGTTGGAAGCTCGCAACCCAGGGATGTCCATTACAGGTCTCAGAATCCCATTTATGTAATGCAGTACAGTGCAGTGGTATGTGGCGTTGAAAATTATTATTGTTTTTTATAAACTTGCTTGGCTCTCATCTTTCCTTTTCCTCGGGGCTGGGGTTGTGTCTCTGTGGTTTCAGAGTGGATGTTATACCCCCTTCATAAATGCTGATATCACTTCTGTTTTACAGGATGAGATGTAAGTGGCGGATTGTTTATATTTTGCTTTTTTGGCAGCTTTTGTATATGGGTCACACTTTTATGCCAGGAATCAGTTGATGGGAGTCTGCGTCCAGAAGTGCTGAACTTGGCATGTTTCCTGCCTCAACTTTCCCCCTCCTCCCCCTTCTCCTCTGGCAGGCGACTATCGCCGAAACGCCGGGAAGGATTAATGCAAATGCTACTTTATTTGTACCTTGAAGACACATATTTTCCCTTCTTTCTGTTTGCTGTGAAGGCTGCTTCTTCCCCCCTCCTTGGCGTGCTGTTTTCTCTCTGGTTGCCTTGGTGGGTTTCATGGTTAATGGCCTGCGCTGCTGATGTGTAATGCTGGGGAAATGGCATTATTGCTGTGTATGGTCTGCTAGATAAACCGCCTCCGGAGGCTCCTGTTACTCTCTTTCAGGCTGCATTGCAGGATGCAACGTTCGGGTGACATTTCTGGCCTGTTTTTTAAAGTTAATTTTGAGGGTTTCATGTGGTTCCTGCACGACGTCCTTTTTTAATCACTTTTTTTTTTTTTTCATTCCTTCTTTCTTTTCCCGCCGCCGTTCTGTTGCAGGCTCCGTGTGTGTGTTTTAATTCATCCCTGTCTGCTGCGTGCCCGTGTGTGTGCGCGCCCGTCTGCCTCCCCTCTTGTCTTCCCCTTGCCTGTGTGTCTGGGCCACATTTTAATGCACAATATCCCATCCATTAAGTTGTGGTTGAATGCGGAGCGTGTGAGGACTTGGCAGCTCCCAGGTTGGAGGGGGCGGGGAGACCGGGTTCGACTTTGACACAAGATGCCGATGTGGCGTGATCTGAATTATTATTAAGGCTGCGAACATGGCCATCCTCTCCTCCCGCTGCTGGAAACGCTGCCATTGGGCTCGCCACGGCATGGGCACCATCCCCAACTTTTTTTTTTTTTT
>NW_020456199.1:2632689-2635918 GCF_003342845.1 Nothoprocta perdicaria | reverse complement strand
GAGGAGAGGAGAGGAGAGGAGAGGAGAGAAAAAGGCAAATTTTTAAATTACGAATTGTGCAGAAATTTAAGTCCAGCATTGTAGAAATACAAGTAAACGGCCAGAGAAGAGGGTGGTTGTGTGTCTGCTCTATAGCAGCTTCAGTGCAGTGAGGGCCCCGCGAGGCCTTRCTGCTGTTTTGGGGCTGCGAGTTCCGCCATTTTGGGCCAAGTTCTGCCATTTTGGTTCGAGTTCCGCCRTTCTGGGGCGAGTTCCACCGTTCTGGGGCCAGGTGCATGGGGCTCCCCGGGACCATGTGCCCACCGTRGTGCTGTGCTGGCCGTGGTGTCGCGCCGGGCCCCATGCAGGGCCCTCAGGGCTCCATGGCCGCCGAGGCGCGGGGCAGGGTGCCGAGCGCTGCCATGGCGGCTGGCCGGAGGGGATGCGTGCGCTGAGCGCAGCCATGCACGGGCACACGGGTTTGCTGATGGGCACAGGGTTCTGTGCAGAGGTTTAGCTCTCGAAAGCGGCATGACAACCTTGCAGCTCGGCTGCTGCGCGAGCGGGATTCACGCCTCAGGAACCAGTATTTGGTCAGTTTGCTCATTTGCCTAGCTGTGTTCATCGCCTGAATGTTTCCTACCTGACTGGTGTGTGTGTATGCATACATGAAAAGATAATATATACATACATGCACACATGGTATTCCTGTGCTTAATAAGACTGACCAAGGCTATGATTATATCACGMTCTTCACAAACTTTTCTCTGTAGTTTAATGTAGTGGCACAAGAWATCTTGCAAGGCACAAAGTCTAGTCATTCACATAGAATTAGCTAGCACTAAGATAACATGATTTGGGGTTTTGTGGTGCATGGGTGATGTATAAGCTCTCCATACTTTATCCATGCTGTGCAGTTCTTGTGTGTGTATGCAAGCATGTGTGTAGCTAACAGGCATGTTGCGAACGAACTGCATTTTCTAACTGCGGCTGTAACTGAAAATTTAATGGCATTGTGATTAGGCTTAGATATATAGAGTGCTCCAAAGCTTTTCTTTTGAATCACAGAGGCCTCTTAAGTACAACTTTTGAGGCCAGACGAATCATCCTAGGATATTCAGTCTTTTTATATTAAATGGACGATGCCCAAATCAAATGTTTCTAATTTTCACAAAGAGACTATTGGAATATTCATGAAAATCTGATTTCTTAGAAGCTTGGTGTGTGTGCCTGTTTAGATAGGCAACCAGGCTGGCAGCTCGCTTCCCGGGAAAAGCTTAGGCTCTTCATTAGGGCTGTGTGCAAGGGCTGTGCATTGGGGCTGGGCATGAGGGCTGTGCACAAGGGCCGTGCACAACAGCTATTCATGATGGGTTGTGCATTCGGGCTGTGCATGAGGGTGGTTCATTAGGGCTATGCGTGAGGGCTGTGTGCGATGGGTTGTGCGCGATGGATTGTGCGCGATGGATTGTGCATTAGGGCTGTGCGTTATGGCTATGCATTAGGGCTATGCATTACGGCTGTGCATGATGGGTTGTGCGCGAGGGCTGTTCATTAGGGCTGTGCGCGAGGGCTGTTCACTGGCAGCACCTGTACCACTGTCTCTCGGGGCAGAGCAGCCATCCTGGGCTCCTGCGCCCAGCCGTCGCAGCAGCTGTGCAGGCCGTGGGCATCAGCTGGGATTCTGCTTGAGGAAGGACATGGGCATCCAGCTGCCTCTCTGCTTTTCCACATTATTATCCCTGCGTTCAGAGGGCCCTGGCACTGTGCATCATGCGGCAGAGCGTGTGAGTGTGCCATGGGACTGGCCTTTGGCGCGAGCCCAGCAGCACCAGCACCGGCACTGCTGTGGAAAGCTGGAATGGGGGCTGTGCTGGAGACCAGCCCCGCTGGGCGCCTCTCGGGGATGGCTGTTTGCAGAGTGCTCCAGCGGCCTTGGCTGCTTGGCACCGTGTGTCCCTGAGCAGCCTCCGCATGCAGGTTTGCTGCCCGAAGCTCTGCATGCCCAGATGTGCGCCTGCCCCACATGTGCACCTTGCCCAAGCTGCCACTGCGTGCGTGGGCGCCAGCCCCCATGCACRGTGCAGCGCGAGGCCGGGGGGCTTGCATTTTCCTAGTGCTACCTGGACTCGCAGCTGCCGCGTGGTGCCAGGCACGGGCCTGGCAGCCCTTCCCCAGCCTCGCATGTGGGGGCTTTCAGCCTGGGGAAGGGGTTTCAGGGCTGGGAGCTGGTGAGAGCGGCAGCTTGGGGCAGCAGGAGCCCTTTCCCACAGACCCAGCACCGGCGCTGCWGTGCACGGCGCATCCCCGGAGCACGAGCCGGCCTGGTGCTCAAACCAGGTTTGTGCAGCTCGGCAGGCACATGGAGCTCTCCTTTAACACCTCTGCAGAGCTTTGCATCGTGCCCTGCAGAGATGCTGCCCGGGGGAGGCCTCCTTCCTCTGCCAAAAGGTGCCCTGGCCTCCTGCACCCAGTGCCTTGGTGCCTGGCGCCCTCGGGGGCACGAGGGCTTGTGAGGGCTGCACATGAGGTCTGCGGCAGTGGCTCGTGCAGGAGAGCAGGCGACCGGAGAGGTGTGTGCAAGGACACGAGCGCCTGTGTGCCAAGGGGAATGTCTTCTATGGCAAATTAACTCCGGCTAAATTGAATATTTATTCAAAGGGAAACTCCAGTATTTAGAGCTGCCGTTATCAGCTTTTTGCAGTGTCTGGGAAAAAGAAAAGATGATAGGATTTGGGGGGTACTCTGCAGCAGATACGAAAATAAATGCGCTGCCTGCGGTTAACCCCGGGTTTGCCTCGCCACTTCTCGCCCCTGCACGTGCCCCGAGCCCAGTGCCTCTCTGCGGCTCTGCGGGGAGGGAAGGCAGAGAGCGGCTGCAGCCTGAACACTGCAGAGCCCAGACAGCTCCACGCTGCCACCGGGATGCAGCACCGGGATGTCACCGGGATGCACTGGTTCACATGCTGGGCTCTCCTTCCCTCTGACGTTACCTGCCTCRCAGGGGCTCCCTGCACTCCGCTCCCCTTCCCCGGGCTCCTCGGGCCTGCAAATTTATGGGAGCTGCTGCAGCTGGTGGACTTGGCAAGCGCCCGCTCATTAGAAGCCCACGCTGCGGCCGGGCTGCGCTTGAGCATTCCCCTAATGAGGACAGGACGGGGTTAAAAAGTGACCATTTCATGGTTGACTTGAACCTGCCTGCTGCTTCTTGATGTGTCGCTGTAAAATGCCTGACCCAAAAAAAAAAAAA
>NW_020456199.1:2615173-2631689 GCF_003342845.1 Nothoprocta perdicaria | reverse complement strand
CCCCCGTCATCTGCAAAACAACCAGCAGCAGCAGCAGCAGCAAAAGCGAGACTCCCGCGCCGCCGACTACAAGAGGGTTAAAAGTGTAGATTGGATTTCACCCCGGGAAATCCAGCGCACGGAGTGAACTTGAATCTTTGGCTATTTAAGGAGGACCGGGGTTTGTTGTGAAGTTGTGGTGATCCAGGGCAGAGCCCCGTCCTGATTGATTTCATCTTCCTTGAGTCTCAGATGACTGTAAAATGAATAGATGAAATTATTCCTTTTTGAGGCTTTTCTTAGGGGCTCTCCGGGCAGCGTGTTCTCAAAGCGAAGTCATGATGTATTCTCCAATCTGTCTCACTCAGGTATAGACGCGCTTTCTTTTATTTATTTATCTGTCTATCTGTCGCTATATATTTATTTTCTCATGATTTTTGTTGTTATGTGTGAGTTGCTCATGAGTCATTGCTGGTAGTTGTAACGGGTTAAGGCACGGTTGTAACTGCTTGTCAGAGCCAAACTCCTCTCGCAGACGGCAACAGGAGAGAATAAGCTGTACCGTGCCATTGTTTTGGGGAGATTCATTCAAAGTGGCACCCGTGGACAAATACTGTTAATTGTTAGTGCATAAGGAGCCAAAGGTTAACAAAATGGAAACGAGCATAATTGCGCTAAGAGAAAGGAGCAGGTTWGAGAAAGTACTGATTTGGCCGGACCCGGAGGGTCCTTGCGGCTTGTGCCGACCCCGGTACGGGGGTTTTAAAAGGAAAAGTGGCGTTTTTGAGCGCTGTCTGCTGCGCAGCCGTCTCGTGCAGCGCGCGGCTCTTAACGCACCGTCCGCGGGCGCCGAGGGGCGCGGAGCGCTGCCGCGCTCACTTGTGCAGGGACGCGGCACCCCTTTTCCCTTCATTTTTCTCCCATTCCCCCCCTTTTTTTTTTTCCCCTTAATATTACTGTTATTATTTAAATCGCAGCGCGCCGCTCAGCGGGCACGTCCCGGGGCCGGCGCGCGGCAGCGGCCGCTCTGCGCAGCCCGCGGGAGGGCCGCGAGCGCGGGGCGCTGCGCGGGGCGCTGCGCGGGGCGCTGCGCGGGGCATGCCCGCCTCGACCCGCCACCGCGGCTGCGGACGCGCGGGGAAGAGAGCGCTGCTGCCGCGCGGGAATTTCTTTTTTTGGGGGGGGGCAGGTAGTATTTTTAGGAAGTTTATTTTTTTAAATTTTATTTTTAAGTCCCTCTCCGTAGGATGGGATGCGAAGTGCTGAGGCGGCAGCCGCCCGCTTCCACGTTGGCGCGACAGGCGGCTGAAGGGCAGGAAAACTGCGCCCGGGTGCGGCGCGGCGCCGCGCGGTCATTAAGCGGCCGGTACCGCGCGCGCGGGTCCGGAGCGGGCGAATAAGCAGGGTTTGAGCGGCTCGGCGCTCGGGCTGCGGGGGGTGCAGGAGGGCCGAAGTGTTCATAAATTGTGAATGAAGATGAAAACAATGATAAGGCTTATTCAGCGATTGGATACAGTCCTGTAGCTTTTTGGCTGACACATTTTTTATTGTTTATATTTTGTTTGGCATCTAAGTGTGATTGACTTAGATATGGATATTTTCAGCAAGTAAACTTGAACTTCAGTGGAGCAAAGCTGGTARAGAGTGATATTGAAGTGCTGGTTATTCTAAAGAAAAAGAAAAGTAATACTGTATGCAGGAAGCATTTTGTGTAGCCGATACACACATATATTTACAGGTACACACTCAGAAATTACTACTTGCAGTCATATCCCCAACTGGTGAAAATTAGTTCTGAGCAGGCTGCCCGTTCTGTGAAATTACTGACAGACGTAAGACCTCTTTGCACAGGAATATATACCTAAGGCTAGAGCGTAAGAAAGAAGTTTTTACCTTGCAGGTTGGCAAATTTTCACTTCCACTTCTCATACGCTAGATAGCTCATTTTGCTGTTTCCYGCTTCAGTGACATTTTTCCTGCATGTTCGCTTTTTTGCACTTTCTCCCTTAAAGTTATAGTGGATGCAATAATTGTTACAAATCTATATTAAAACAGCGTCCTTAGGCATATGCCTAATGCTGCACTTCTTCAGCAGTGAGCACGAGAAAGCGGCTTCTTGCTTTCGAGTGTTAATAACTTCCACACAGGGTTTTCCAGCTATGCTCTATCATGTGCTGATACATTAGTGATACATATGTGGAACACAACTGCAGCGGTTCATCTTAATTTGGAAGTTTCCTCTCTCTAGAATGAATAAGACACTTCTAGTCGCTTTTCCTTTAGCCAAATTTAAAAAAAAAAAAGCAGTAGAAATGAAAATTTTGTACTTTTTCTTATTCATTAATTTAATGTGAGTGTTGATGTGAATGATGAACGTAGTTTTAAGTTGCTATTGAGTTAAAATAGAGTTCTCTCCATTGTTTTCTCTGCCCGTAAGGCTCCTTAGAGGCGCGTCGATAGTGGTAGTATGTGCTCAGAACACAATATTTTGGTAAAAGTTCTAAACGCGGCACACCTGTTTGGACTGAGCTGCCTGCTGAAGCTGCAGCTCAGTTTGCGCGGAGGCTGGCTGCATCGTAGCACCTTTCAGGAGCAAGTCTAGCCTCTAAAAGTATGGTTTCAGCAGCAACTTTTTGTCTTAACTGTAATCCATCACCGTTTCAGTTGAAGTTTGGTTAGATGTAAAATAAACTTGCATTTATAGGTATAAAGAAGAATGAAGATTTTGCAAATGCCAATTAATATTTTTGGTTGTTTTCCTCACCCATGTGCACYGCTTTCGCTGCTTTGGAATGAGTGTAATCTCCATTTATCTCTCTCGCCGGGGCGTGATAGGGTGCAGTTACCGCATGCCTTCAAATGCTTGCCCTCTTGTGATATTTTTACTATGGTTTATTTTTATAATATGGTGGTCCAGGAAACTTGAAATATGTTGTRATTTTCTTCTCACTCAAATACGTTGTTTCATTGTGCACAGAGAAKTGCAGAGAAATTGAGTGCGTGAGGTCTTCTGAGTAGATTCTCTGAGATTTCCGCTTTGTATGYTTATTTTATGGTCCACAGCTTAAATTTGGATAGAATTGAGAATTGATAAGAAAATGGAAGGAAGGAGAAGGGCATTGTGTTTTCCCTTTATCTCTTCCCCAAAAGAAAACCTGGCCTATCCGTCATCATTATAACGCAATTAGGCTATTGGCATTATTTAAATTTATTTGCAAGCTATATACATTTTTCAAAGTAACCTGCATTTTAGTTTAAATTGCCAGTGCGCAGAGGTTCACCTGAGCCATTTATTATGACATTTGAAAATCCTACCACCATAAATCGCTTTATTGCAAGGGCAAGTATGGCACATGGGTAAGTGCCGCATAAAAATCATTTTTCAGTATCGCCTATATGAATACTAAGGGAAGAAAAATTAAATTTAGTAGATGGCTTTTTAGGAGCTTTAGTGGAGAATGTGTGTGATTAATTGCAAATCTCCATTTAGGATCATTTTATGGGCACTTCTTCTTGTCAAGTAATGTTTCATTTGAAAGGAATCCAGATGCACAATGAATCTCTCAAAGATATCTGATAATATTGCTTTAGAACAGGACGTTCTTTGCCGAGCTTCTCCTTCACACTCTTTCAGATATATTTATAGCTTTAGGAGTTTAAGATATTATGAAAGAAAACCATGAACGGAGTAAGTAAAAAAATATAGTCCTCCCCCCCCCCCTTTTGGAAAGCAAAAAATTCAACAACCTGGAGATGTATATTTAAAAACTGATGTTTCACTATATAGAATATTTATACATATTTAAAATACTATTGGTTGTTGTTGGTAATAGTGTGTATAGCCACTAAAAGTAAAACCATTCCAAAATAATTTGTCATACTCTTATTAAAAAGGAGAACTGGATCTGTAGTATTCTAGTAGTGCATACTATTTCCATAGTAATTTTACTGTCTTTATAAGGTATGCATGCCGAAGTCTGTTTTAAACCTATGAAAAATTATATTGGGACAGAAAATCTTCTTGGGGGGCTATAAGCCCCCACCTTCAGCCCCTCGCTGTTGGAGTTCCCCAAATCTCTAGTAAATCTGTTTTATTCAGCCTAGAATGAAATGGAAAGATTAACAGTATGCAGTCTTTCTGCTTTTGCTAAATGAAATTTTTATTAAAATTTTATTAAAGTGCTTTGATTGAGAAGAGTTCTGTAGGTGAGAAAATAAACTTTCTGTAGTAGTTATAAATGAGGGGGAAAAAAAGCATGGCATCAGAAAGCATATGAAGATAGGGAAGTCTTATCATGGGCTGTGGTTACTCAGAGCAGTATTGCCTTCCCACACAAAGAACAGATTGTGGTTTAACTCTTTCCACGGCCTAGTTTCATGTGCCAGTGTAGGATCAGAATTGTGCAAACCTCTGCTGAAAACTACCGCTCGGTTTAATTTTTGCCGCTACTGTGGCTCTTTGTTAAACATCACACGGTTACGTTCCAAAATCATCCCTTCCTTTTTATTTTTATTTATTTTTTTTCTCTGTGAAGGTAACATGGCCATGGATAAACCGCTTGCAACTTTTCTGTTGTTTTATGTTTGATTTGAGAATGGGTAGGGAAGTTTTTAACATTCAGGAAATTTGGAAGTTTGTTTGAAATTTGAAGATTTACATACTAAATTTTTGGCCTGAAGGCCAGTTAGCTTCCAAGCTTCATGGCAAGCTGAACTCCATATAATTATGCGACCATTAGTTATACTTTCATCATTTTTACCTAATGGAGTTAATCAGCCTGCTGATTAAATATAATTCATTCTGTGTCTAGCAGCGTAGCTAAAATATTAGTTTGTTAATTGTATTCTTGAACGCGGTCATATAAAACAGGCATAGTCTTGGTTTGATTGCACCGTGTCACTCAGTGCGGAGAACAATCTGCATAGTGTTTAAAACCAAATACGTGCATACACCGAAATGGAGATACCTCCCCTAAGGTCTCCCTTCCAAGCCAAAATGCAGCAGTGTTTGGTAAGCAGCTGATGCTGCWTTAAACAGTGGGTTTGTTCACAGGAAAGAGGCATTACCTTTTGGAAAGGCCTATTTAGATATTAACATGGTTGTGTAGGATGATACTTTAAGTAGACAAAATGAATTAATTTAATTGCTATAGGATGTGCTTGTAGATGACAACTAAGCATTACCTCCTTAATGCAACACATACTGCTACTAGGCAGGAGATAAGAACTTTCAGGTGAAGCCAGATGACAGGAAGGGATATTTTAGAACTGTAAATAAATTGCACGAATTTCACAAAAGCGGCGTTTGACCAGTGGTGCACTCGTAATGTCACTCTGCCACAGCATGCAGAAACACAAAGAATGCAAAGTTTGTGCCAAGTTGCCATTTTTCATTGTACACCTCAGATTGATTTTTAAGAGGTTTGGAATAATTGCCACGCTCATGTGATCAGTTAACAAATTAACCGACTCCATGGGGCTTCAAACCCCATAGTGGAGCCGCTGGAAGAACATTAGTGTAATTTTTGTTCCCAACTTCATCAACTCCTGTTCTGCGGAGTTTGGGGGTGGCGGGAGGGGAGCTGGAGGAGCTGGGGGTGCAGGAGCTTCCGTGCGGGGTTTTTGTGCGACACTCTGTCCCTTTTCCCCGCTTCCCCTTGCTGTGTACTGGTTTCTCTAGTTACCACCACTGGAATGGTGCTGTTTCAGTGCTGGAATGTTGGACGTTTGATAAGAAAATGGATCAAGTTTAATGGCGCATGCTCTTTGTGCCACCAGCAGGCTCTTGCTGAGAGCATGCTCCAAAAGCGGGAACTGTGTGGCATTGCACTGAGCATGTATACGCTTTGTGTTTCTGTACCACAGAGGAGAGAAATGAACTGTGGCATTCGCCTCAGCCTTCCCAGCGATTCTGCTCAGATTTTTTAAAACCGAGTAGTGTCCTCTCTGTGCAATGGTACTGTTCTTGATGTTAGCTGTTTGCTTGGATGTTTAAATGTTAGGAATAAAATATCTTGATAGCATTTTTTTTTTTTTTTAAAGGGGTTGTAGCCTGTGCAGCATGGCAGGGTGAAGTGAGGGGAGGCATACGAAATAAAATCTTCACATGCTTCTTTCAAAGAGTGGAATGTGGGGAAAATGAGATTCTCCATGTACTTTTGTCCATTGCCTGATAGCGTTAGCAATTACATCAGAGATGTTTGTGCAGAAATTTGCGTAAGTTTTGTGTAAATCTTTTAATAATTTTTTAGTCTTTATTCTGTTCATTTTGGATTTCGCTCTTAGGCTTTCAGGGATGTGTCATGATGCTGCCTTGGTTGTGAGAATACACTAACTCTGAGTTTTCCTCTTCTTTTCTTTCTCTCCCCCCTCCACTTCTTTCCGCAGGATGAATTTCACCCGTTCATTGAGGCACTTCTTCCACATGTCCGTGCAATCGCTTATACGTGGTTCAACCTCCAGGCTCGGAAACGCAAGTACTTCAAAAAGCACGAGAAGCGGATGTCRAAGGATGAGGAGAGAGCCGTCAAGGATGAGTTGCTCAGCGAGAAGCCCGAAATCAAGCAGAAGTGGGCATCCCGGCTCCTCGCCAAGCTGCGCAAAGATATCCGCCAAGAGTTCCGCGAGGATTTTGTGCTCACGGTGACCGGGAAGAAGCACCCGTGCTGTGTGTTGTCCAATCCTGACCAGAAGGGTAAGATTAGGAGAATCGACTGCCTGCGGCAGGCTGACAAAGTCTGGCGTCTGGATCTAGTCATGGTGATCCTCTTCAAAGGCATCCCCTTGGAAAGTACGGATGGAGAGCGACTCATGAAATCCCCACATTGCACAAATCCAGCACTTTGCGTCCAGCCGCATCACATAACAGTTTCAGTCAAGGAGCTTGATCTGTTTTTGGCATACTACGTGCAGGAGCAAGGTAGGAAGCAGACTGTCATGTTTTCTGTGTTAGTGTGTCAGGCTTTGATCCCAAGCTGCCTTGTTTCCTCTGAGGGTTGACTTCCACTGAAATGTTATTCTGTGGTCGAGAGATGTAATGTGGGTACATATACATATGTAAATCAGCCTATATATGTATATGYAGACACACACGCTCTTACAGACCTGTGCAAATGACATGTGTGTTTGACATAGGTGCTCAGGAGAGGATAGGACGTACCAAGGAAGCCCCTTAGTTCCTCTGGAGTTGCCATTTTTGTCGAAGAGTGGCAGGATGTTGTGTATTTTTTCCAATTATGACTTCATAAAACATTCTTTTTTATTATTTTTTGATTCTCCAGTACTGCTAGCAACAGATGCAGAGAATGTGCATTTGCACAAAGGCATAGATGATTAAAATAATTACTCCCGCCTCTTTAGTTACTAATAATTATCAATTTGTCCTTAARCTGATATATCTGCAATGATTTTGAAAGGCAATAGTAGATTTTCTCACCATTAGAAAACAGAACTTGACATAACTTTATTGAAGACATACTGCTTTGTAAATGCCATATGCATTCAGAGTTACAGCACACAATACTTTTATTCATATTTTGCCTCACTAGCTCATGTTACTTCTGTGAGCTTTACAGCAAAGACCCACATGGCTGTATTTCCAGAGAATTTTCCGTGAAGATTTTCTTTTCACAATCACACTAGTACACAGATTTTATTTTGCAGACAACTAAAATCTGGGAAGTTACAGATAAACTATAGAAGAGATACTTCAAATTAGTTCTACCAAATTAAAAGAAAATCAGCCAATAATATTTATTTGTCAGGGAAAGAAACTGCTAGCTGTATTGGATATTCAGACAGCAATATTCACGTGCTGGTCCTGTAAGCCATAAGTGGATGTCAGCAGATAAGAGTTTCCTCATATTCTGTGGCTTGTGGAAAGCCTTTCCTTTGGGAAGGTCGTATTGGTTTGTTGGGATGGCTGTATCATGCTGCCTAAGCCTGGGTGTTGCTGGCTGATCAGCAGTRAGAGGAGGGTTTTTTGCTTTTCAGGCGCAGATCTCGAGCAGGGGAAGTTTGCAGGGCCGCAGATGGCGGCCAGGCCGGGCCGGGCCGAGCCGTTCCACAGCTCGGCCTGGTGGCGGGCRGGAATGGCCCGCGCAGGGGCAGATGGCAGCCTGTTATCTGATGCTCAGGATGCAGCGATGGGATTTAAATCAAAACTGAACCAAATGGGTTTTATTAATAACAAAAAAAGTAGAATCGCACGYGCCTTTGTTTCGTTGCAGGTTTTTGCTCTCATCTGTGCGTATTCATTCTTTACAAGAAAAGATACACAACATAAACTCTTTTACTTTTTTTTTTGAATTTAATTGTTCAAATGTTGCCTTTTGTTTACATGAACATATAAATTTAGTCCAACTTCTTAGATTATTCGTTGTGAAAAAATACGGTTCATTGTCTGTCTTCCTTGCTTGTATTTATTACATTTCTTTTTTTTCCACAGCAGTAGACAATGTATACAACACTTATATGTTTTTCAGTGACTTTAAGTGGCTGCAAAGGGTGATAAATCTGATCCCTAGTAACACAGAAAGAGAGCATACTGTGACAGCATCAAAAAAAAATCTTAACTGTATGTGATTTGTACCTTTCAGCTGCTTTTGTGTGGGGAAAGTCAAATGGTATTTTGAATACATACATTTTGAGACGTAGCTTGCTGATTTATTCGGGCGCATTTACCTCTCGGTAATAGTCAAAACTACAAAGGGGGGCAAAATAGCTCAAGTAGCTCTTGAGCCAGAGAGAATGGGGCCCGTGTACCCCTATGCAGTGTGAATCTTTAAGCTGTGGGTAGGGAACAGGGGAAAATTTGCAGAGCAATTGCTGATTTTATTAATTCAAATGGACTGAGGATAGGAGTGTGTTCAAAACATTTATCTAAATAGGAATGAGGGAGATAAGCGCGCGGTAGTGTTGTGACTTCCGAAGTTACAAGGAGCTATAAGGAGAGAAACACTGGCAGATGAAGCTGGCTGATTTCTTTGTATCAAGTCACTCCTAGTAGACCCTTTTGTTTATTGTAAACTGCATGTATTTTGTGTCTCTCTCGCTGCTCTGCAGTAAATCTTCTGCTAACATCTGGTGGCTCTCTCCTTGAGGAAGTCATATTAAGTTATCTTCATTTTTTTTCTCCCTTTTGCCAAACTTTGATTCTCTGCCCTCATTGAGAGCAGGCTAATTGTGGTGCTTCGTAGTGCGCTCGATAAAGAATACCAGGCTTTGTAAAAGATAAGCGTGAAGTCAATCAAAACGTTGCACCTTACTCCTTCTGCCTTGCTTTTCATTTCCCTTTTAAAAACCCTAGTAGTGGTGTCAAATTAAACTAAGTAGAGAAATAGAAACAATTCAGTCCATGAAAGAAATATGAAGGAATTAGCAAATAAGATTAATAAAGGGGTAAAGTAGTGTGTTTTTTGTTGCTAAAAAAAAAGAGAGGGGAAAAAAGAGGAGGAAGGATAGTTTGAGTGCCAGTGATGGTTGCCAGTGGCACCAGGATTGGCATCAGACCCTCTTTGTTTAGCCTAGGATGTCTGTGATTTGTTGGTTGGCATCCGCATTGCAGTGCAGAGCAATGTTACAATATATTGACAATTTCCAGATCCAGAAGTGTCAATAATCCTTTCGGTTCCTTATTAAAAAAAGCTTCTACTTCCSTGTCTCTCCTGAAGGAAGAAATAAGGACCAACGTATCAGACTTTGTCTTTGACCAACTAGATGGGGTTCTCCTTTATGCTCTTCTCCCTCAGCCTCATTTCCCCTCTTCTCTCACGTCCTTGTGTTTCAGCATGTTAAAAAAGAAAAAGAGAAAAGAAAAAAAAAAAAAGGTTGCTTAGATATAGGTTGCAATGCAGCTTCTTTCGCTGAAATGGAGAAAGAAAGTGGGAACTGTGCACTGTAATCAGTACTCCGCATCAACATTAACCTCACTGAAAATGCATTCCCTTGGGGCCCTGTTTTTGCCGTGCATTGGGGTCTCCCGCCACACCCATAAATAATATATATCCATATATACTTTTTTTGTTTCAGAAAAATTCCAAGCCTCACAAACGACCGTGGCCTCTGTTGACAAAACCCGTGTATTTTGTCAGGCTCGGCCCGAAAGGCGCCTCGAGGCCCTGCGAAATCCTTCGGTGGCCTCTGCGGCCGCCGCCGCGGCCCCGGGAAGCGCCATTTTGTTCGTCAAGTGCCAGGAGAGCGGAGAAAAAGCCCGTCAGACAATGCGCGCGGTGCCAATAACGGTTGCCAGTGGCACCGAGGTTGGCATCAGACCCTCTTTGTCTCGTTGCTGAATGCCTTTGATTCGTTGGTTGGCATCCGCATTGCAGTGGGCACGTTGGAAAGTTTTCTGACAATCGCCGAATGAAAAGCCGCAGTACTTGTTTGCTGCAACAGAGCCCAGATAATACAAATCCCTTCTCCTCTTGGGTGTTTTGCTTAGCCTGACAATGGCCAGTGCGGGGGAAAAAAATATAAAATAAAATAATAGTAAAAAGTGAATGGCACGGCTGCTTCTCTCCAGCGTGTCTGTAGCAACGTGCCTGCCCCCTGCGCAGAATCCCTAAGACACTCCTGTTTTCTCTGCAGCTTTTATTTCCCGCAGCATAGAGGAGATACAAACTTGCTGCTAGGTATTTGGGCATGCGCTGCACGAAGCGTAGGGGACCCCGGGAGCCGTTCCGGGAGCCTGCAGGGCTGGAGCGGTGGTAACGGCGCCGCACATCGCGGGCGTTTTAACGTGTGCGCCGCTCCGACAGCGATTCCCACATCCGCCCTATTTCTGTTTGCCGTCTCCTTTGTCCTCGTCCAAGAGTGATATAATTGAGGGGAGCCTGCATGCTGATAGCATCTGAAGTTGAGGGGAYGATCTTCTAAGCTCTCCAAGAAAAACAGCAAAAAATAGACATGAATCTCCTTAGTCTGATGCAGTTCGGACAACTTTTGATTTCTTTTTTTTTTTTTTAAAGTTCCTGAAACACCAAGATGCTGTTACAGTTCCAGCTGCAGGATTTCTCCTGCCAGGAAATCAGGAGAAGGCTAAGTAATTTCTGCTGGAAGTTTGCTAGATAGTTAGCATTAATATTACTTTCCGGTTAACCACTATTATCTTGTTAATTAATAAGAAGGATTAGCAGCTCTACCCAAAGGGCTGCGCAGAATGAAGTCTGGCCTACTTGAGTCCCTGGATCGCCAGACTGTGTCCTGCGTGTTTGGGGAGGAAAAAAATGAAAAAAGAAAAGAAAATAAGAAAGGCAAAAGAAAAGACTATTAGAAGGGAAAAAGGGGAAAGAAAGAAGAAAAGGGAGCAAACGAGGGGGCGCGTGGGGAGGCAGGCGGGGTGCGGTGAGGCCAGGCAGTGCGGGGTGGGCACAGAGGTGCCTGTGCGCACGGTGCCTGGGGGCGTCCTGCAGATCCCGGGGGTCCTGCACATCCTGGGGGATCCTGCAGATCCTGGGGGATCCCGCGGCCCCGGCGGGATGGGGCAGGCCCCACGGGTGCGGCAGGCTCCCGCGCGGAGCCCCTCACGCTTTGGGGCAGCCCCAGCGGCGCGCGGGAGCCGCAGGAGGTGCCATCCCGCGCCGCAGGCTCTGCTGCTTCYCGCCCCGGGAAGCTTCCCCCAGCGAGGAGGGCACAGGCCCCACAGCGAAACCCCCTCTTCCTCTTGCAGTGAATTATTTTTCCGATGTAACATACCTGAATTGCAAGGCRGAGCCGGAGGGATGTTGGGATATCAGTGACTTGACATTCATATCCAACTTCTCCTTCTTTCAGAGGGTTTTTGCAGATGTATTTCTGTAGGGAGCTCAAGTTTCGAGACAGGTTTGTGTGGTCACTCTTAAATGGTACTTTAGGTTACGTTTGGTAAACATCTTAGGAAACTGGTGTTACGGGAATATCAAAATAATACCTTTTATTTTGAAATTATGTATAAACTTGTATGCTTAGTTCATTGGCAATGCAAGAAATTCCATGTAAAATCACACCCCAAGTAGTTCCTGAATAGCCTTCTTTCTGTACGGTTCATATAATATTCATTTGTTAGAAGTGTCAGACCAGTACTTTTGGATTTTGGACAAGGTCTTGCATTTCTTGTGTGCACCGATGCTTCCAACGTGCAATTAATAAAAGCAGTAGGTCTGGACAGATCAATCAATCTGCTGAGCTGCTAATTGTTCCTGGTTCCATTAGCTTTAATGATCTGCCTCCTTCTGAATGCTTTATATGGGAACATAGCACCGAGCGTTTTACCTGTGTCACAACAGGGTATGTCAAGGCACAAGGTAATTTGCTGGAGTTTACTCGGCGTGTCGGTAGTTAGGCTGGGAACAGCAGGGGCTTATTCCTCTCTGCACCTTTAGGTGCCAGGATGCGCTGTGAGCTTTTCACTCACACCCTGAAATGACACCAGGGTCCCTTATGTTAAAACAATTATCAATTCTGAATCAAGGAGCCAGTGCAGAAGCAGATGTATGAGTTTAATGCTTTATCCCCATTTGAGAAAAGCTTTTTGTAGTACTGTAATCTGTCAGAGAATAATGTACCTCTGTAAAGCTTTGGTGTACTTTGAGCAAGTCAGTTCAGTCAGGGGTGCAGAAAATGCAATTTAGAAAACTTGTTTTTTTTAAATCCACCAAAAAGCCCCATGGTAATGGTTTCTTTTCTGTTTCTCTAATGTAAAATATAGGATGATTACTTTTTTTGAGTGCACCAAATGGGCTGAAGGAAGGAAATGCATTTATTGTTAAGACGGGTTAATTTGATTTATACATGGGCATTATATATATATATATATATATATATATATATATATATTTCTAAGTGATTGTGGCAGAGATTTTGCATGTGGATATGCAGGAAATCTAACATCTAGAAAGACTACCCATCATTTTTCATTTCTCAGAATGTGCATGTGCGAACTGAGATTCAAATAGCAGAACTGGAAAATTCAGAATGGACATTTTCCTTTTAGCTTCTGTCAGAGCAGGGCTATGGGTGTTATGAYGGGTGAGAAAGAAAAAAAAAAGAAGTTTGTATATTTAATTTTAACATTCCAGGCATCAATGAAATACATATATTTTAAGAACRGGCCTTTTTTGCTCAATCTGTTCTGGTTCCTTCTGCCACTAGGGTGGTCATTTTCACAGGACTGAGTAACATTAATTATGTTTAACGTAAAGGAAACTTAAAGCTAAGTAGATTCAGTGCAAGCAGTTGAAAATTAAAAAATCAGTGTTAATTTATGAGTCACAGTTAAATCAATAGCAAAAAGCTATAAAAACAAAGAATAGAAAACAAAAGGAAAGACTCTTGCCTCACGGAGGTTTCAAACAGAAGAACACTGCAGGGAACAAGAAGGCATCTTGAAACCTATAAACAAGGCCACTAATTCCTGAAATAAATACTCCAAATAACAGATTGAGCTTAATATTTTATATTTCTTTATTTTCATGCTTACTGAATCCATTACAACTCTGAGCACTCCACCAAAATAGTTGAACACGGATACCGCAGCAGGTTGGATTTTAAGGCATATTGCCCCAGCTGGCTGCAGAGTCCACCCCTTCTCCAGCCTTTGTTCCTTCTCTCCTCCTTCTCTTCCTTGTTTCCCCCTCCTCCTCCTCCGTGATCCATGAGATGATCCATCAGGGATCCAAGCCGGGGCCTGGTGGCTCCCAGGAGCGGGGCCGCGTGCCGCAGATCCAGCGCGGCTGGCAAGAGGCTTCCGAGAGACGCGTGTCCCCATCCCAACAGCAAGGTGGTGCCTGGCTTTGCTGCAGCCCCCAGGACTGGCGGATCTGGAGACCAGCTTGACCGTGAACGTCACTGCATAGGCTCGTTACACCCTTTTGGGACAGAGGAGATCTCTTACCTTGAAATACTTTTCAGATGCAAAGTGAATATAAAAAGGGAAGAAGGCCCAAATGATTAGCTGTTTTTTATTTTTCACAGCAAGGTGGCATTCTTTATAGGGAGGCTTCATGGTTTTAGTCCCTCTTTCTCTCTCTCTCTCTTTTCTTTCTTTTTTTTTTTTTTTTTTTAACACTTAGAACTTACAAAAACAGTTGTTAACGAACTGTTTTGTGGACCCAAGCTTAGATTAGAGTGAGAGGTTTAAGAGTCTCAGAAACTAGTAAAGGAGAAAAAAGGAGCTTTGTCCAAGAGAAAAGAGAGCTGATTTGGGTGTGTATATTCTGCAGTAGGGGGATTCTGAGTAAATGATCTTCCGGTATAGCTGTTGATCTTTTTTTTTTTGCCCCTCTTTTTTTTTTTTTATATTATGAAACAAGAAGTTTTTGCTTGAAATTTTTCTTCTATTTTCATTTTTTTAGTAGTTTCTTACTAATATCACTGTTGGTGTATGCCTTTTGTTTTAGCTTTTTCATGGTCAGTGGGAGATAAGGCATTTCAAATTTCACTTTTTCAGGTGAGAGCTGATAGTCTAAAATGTGTTTACCCRTGATAGCATTTGGGGACATTTTTATCAAGCTAGCCTGAATACTAGAGTTTTCACCTGTGTCCCTCCTCATGTTGCATCCCTCTTACCACCTATGAAAAATGGTGACTTAAAATTGAGGAGACAACTGAATCCTTCGGTGTTTGGTCTTCCCTAACTGTCTAAGGTAAGACAGTTGCTTGGGTCTTTTAAACTTCTTTTTTTTTTTTTTCCCTTTAAAAAGCGTATTTGGAGTAGTGGGTGGGTTATTATTGGTACAGCACTGGGCAATGAATGGCGCGAAGCTGAGCTGAAACCCGCTCGGCATTTAAGGCTTCTGCTCTGAAAGGGAAGCTCGTACCTCTTAACAGCAACTATGTGTCTCCAAAGCAGAGGAAACTTCAGTTTCTCTGCAACCTTCCCAGTTTTAGAGGTAGCCATAGTAAGGGCATTTTTATGACTTCAAGGGTGCCCTTTAATTATTTCTTCCCCCTAAAATACCTATGGAAATTGAACAAAAGGATTCCCTTTCTCTTGCTTAGCAAATGAACAGGAAAATCAAATATAAAACTGAAGGATTAGTCAGCTCTGTTTGAGAAACTCAGTTCGTCTATTGGGAAATTAAAGAAAAAAAGTTTTCTAAGTTATGCTTAACTTGAATGTTTTCTACAGATAATTCCATATTGTTTGCAGTTATTTGTTAGTAATTAATTCTGAATATTTAGTTCTTGAACATATTGGTTAGATATTTGCCCCCTCAATCTTTTTGGTTAGATATTGGTTAGATATTTGCCCCCTCAATCAATTTGCCCCTATACATGTTTTTGTAAGGCATTAACTTATATAAATGGAAGATGAATATAAACTATTTTTCTTAAATATAACAATTTATTTTTATTCTTAAATTAGAAGTCTCAGTGCATTCTGCAGAAATCATTCACTGAGCTAATCCTCATAAAATTAGCTATTGGTACCTATTTCTTTAAACAAAGAAATGCACATGTATTTGCATCTAGTAATTACAGACTCCATGGCTATAGAAATTAAACATAATTAAAATATTTGTAGGTTACATTTCTGTGTGTGGATTATATTGGGCCAAAACACCCATCCATTTCCTGCCTGCATTTTGATGAAACAAGTAACAAAAAAAACGCTGCATTTTCCTAGAAGATTTCTGTGGGAAGTGCCTCGCATCTGATGGATAGGAAGCATATTTACTGTAGCAGCAGCAGCAGCAGCAGCAGCAGAAGTTTTCCTTTGCATGATTAATGCCATCGAAAGCCCTGCCACCTGAATTGAAGGCATGACTATACCCATGTGTCTCTGATTTAGAAGTGCGAAAGCATCTCCTAGTCAGGACAGCTTGCGTGCTGTTATTCAGGCATCTGCAGTTTCTGGATGGATTACCTTAGATTTGTCATGCCATGTTAAAAGATATGTTTTACGAGGCTGGTCTCAGCTCCGGGCCTCCGTGTCGAGAGCCCTGTGACGTGGTGCGACGCGACCTGCTCGGTTTAATTGACCAGAGCTGATTAGTTAAAACAGGTCATTTGTGGCGTGTGACTTAGGCCCGGGCCTAGGGCGCTACCGGCCTGTCTGGAGCTTGGTGGTCCCGGGTCACGGAGCTGCTGCCGCTGCCCCGCCGGCCCTGCAGCAGCCACGGGGTCCCGGCCTCGCTCCACTGCTGCCGCCGCTCCTGTCCCCGCTTCCTGCGGCCCGCTGGGACATCGCCACCTTCCTCTGCATCTGAAACCGTGTCGGAGGCGACGCAGCGATGTCACCAGAGACATGGCAGCGGCGCAGTGCCCTTCTCCGCACAGGGGAGGCCTGCTTTGCAGGTTGCGAAGTTTCGTAACTTTTCTTCTTCTTCCTCATCTTCATTTCTTGTTCTTCCTCTTTTGCTTTTCTTCCTTTCTTCCTTTCTTCCTCTTCCTTCTCCTCCTCCTCCTCCTTCTCCTCCTCTTCCTCTTTCTCTTCCTYCTCCTCTTTCTCCTCYTCTTCCTCCTCCTCTTTCTCCTCCTCTTCCTCCTCCTCTTCCTGCTCCTTTTTCTCCTCCCCATCCTCTTCTTCCTCTTCTTCCTCCTCCTCTTCTTCTTTCTC
>NW_020456199.1:2565152-2614996 GCF_003342845.1 Nothoprocta perdicaria | reverse complement strand
TCCTCTTCCTCTTCTTCTCTTCCTCTCTTTCATTTTCTTCTTCCCGCAACGCTGCGTCAGTTGTACGTTCTTCTGCTCTGGGAGTGCTATTTGAGTGGGACACATTAGAAAGAAGGTTCAGTTTTGAGAATATTGTGTAATACAAATGTCATGGGTATGCACATTACTGCTGTTTTGAGAAAAAAAGTGCAATCAGAGTAAGTAATTACATGGAGAGGAAGAGCAATCTTAGTCTTTAGTATTTTTTTGTAAAGCTTTTTTTTTCTCATGGAAGCTACTTGTACTTATGAGCTACCCTGGTGTGACAGGGAGCCAGCCCCATATGCCGACTGACTGTCTGCAGTGAGTGCCCTCTGATTCTAATGCCCACTCCTTGATTTCTTTGATACAGGTTTGGTGCATTTCATAATAATAGCATATAATTTGCCTGGTAGGATCGTTACTTTTTTGAGTTGAGTATTACATCTATTCAGCTGCTGTACTGTGCAGTAGTTTTAGGAAATTTGCCTTGTTCCTAAATTCAGTGAGAGTTTGAGGATTTTTTTTAAGCCGATGATGATGGCCATGATATGGCTGTGCTGATTTAAGAAAGCTCACATGGTAGTACTGGCTTGCTCATAAAATCGCTGTAAATTTGTAATCCAGTAGTCTTTAGATAATTGGTATGTTCTTAAGCCTAAAAGCTGGGCTCATGCGAGCAAGTTTATTCTAATTAACTTCATTTAAAATATATTTTCTTTTGCAGCACTATGCCTGACTTTCATATCATATGATCATGCTTATTTCCCCAGTCCTGGGGGGAGGACTGGTTCCCAGTGCTTGGCCTCTTGGTTGRTTGATTGTTTTTCAGGGGAAAGAAAACAAAGCAAAACGTATTACGTGTGTATGTATGCTTGTGTTGCAGGCACTCATAGATGGCTAAACATTTTCTTTTAGTGCAATCTAGACCTGATTTTTAATTGCTGTTCTGTGGTTCCTTGGAAGGAGGACAGTGGGAATGCTGACGCAGGAGCTTGAGCGGTATCATTGCAATGACAGTGTGAAGTATGACTCAGTGTGCAGATGCTAGGCCAGAGATTTCAGATTCCTTGGCTTGATCTCCATCCTGCTGTGGGTCCCCGGGTGACCTGCAGCAGGTTGATCAATCTGCAGCCACCACGTGCTGCGTGGTGAGGAGATTGCAACATCCTCAGGTGCATACCCACCGAGAAGCTGCARCCCGGCCTGCATTCCAGCACCAGCACCACCCGTGCCCATGCCCGGCCCCAAGACGGGCTCCGTGTTGCAAAGGGGTGTCTCAGCGCTGCCTTGCTCATGCCCAGGCGGAGGGGAGCTGCCCGAGCACGGCCGGTCGGCACAGCGCATTCCTTGGTGCTGCCGGAGCCCCCGGTGCTGCCACGCGCGTCTCTCGGAGGTGGGAGAGGTTCTCCCAGCTGCGGGGGCTCCAGCCCAAGGACCAGGACCAAGGAGATGGACACTGGCGTGCTCAGGCAGTCCTGTTGCCTGGTGGTACCGTCAGGAAGCTGCATGTGTGGCCTTGGCTGCTCAGACATGGTGGAGAAAGCAGTGCTTTGGACCCAAGGTGAAGGAACTATCGTCTTGAGCAGGCACGGATGCGTGCTCGTAGCTGCAGGCTGCTGCAGCGAGCTGAGGGCTTTTCAGCCCTCTGCCCCACTGCCCGCATTTCTTTGGTCTRGTGAGACCAGAGCACATCTGCATGGAAACAGGAGGGATGATCAGGAGTCTGATCTGTTCCAAAGTGCGAGGTGTGACCAAACTAATTAAGCAGTGTCTAGAAGATGGTGGTCACAGTTTCATAGCACTGATAGCCTAGGCAGGTCGGGATTGCAAGGAAATTGAGAAGCAGCCCATTAAGCATATTTTTTTAATAGCTCTTTTTTGTTGTTCCCTAGTAATTTATTCCAGGGCCTTGTTTCAGAGGGCTGAGTTTGCCTGAGGGCCACATTGATCGATTGCAGTGAAATGACCAAAGTCCTTAATTAGAACTTGCAGTCCTTTTGGGATACATTGGTACCATCCACTTTTCCTTCTTTAGTCACTGCCTTCCTCTTTCCTTCCCTTGTGATGGTGTTTCAGCGGCAGCGCGTTGTCACCTGAAAAGTTACTGTGTCTGCTTCTAACACTCCGCATAAAACACGCAAGAAGCCTGTGCAGCCTTCCTCAGGTGATACTGGATCTGTGCGGTTTGCAGCTAACAGAGGGTTAACATTAAAAGTTATTCTATTGTTTGTCTTCTAGTTAAAGAATAACTAGCTTGAGCAGAAAGGAGAATTGGAAAATTGATTGAGCTGTCTAGATTCAGACACATAATTTAAAGTAATTTGTATCATGTTTTGGTTTAACCATATATACATTCATAGGTGAGTTCACTGCCTACATTTCACCCATCTATAAAGGCTTAGGTTAGCTTCTGTTATAGAAGTCATGGAATACTTTGGTTTAATTAAACCTGAGGGATTATTTTTTCTTATAAGGCTAGTTGTAATTAGTCAACTGCTGAATTGTTGATGGTATTTTTTTTTCTTTTTTTTTTTTTTTTTTTTTTTAAGGAAGCTGTTATTGTATTGTTATGTGGAGCAACAAGCATTTTTCTTCTGTACTTTGACTAAAGCAAGAAATACCATATTTAAAAACCTATATCTAATCTTGCAATGTCATACAGAAATGCAGGTGTGTGTAAGGAGCTCTCTCTTGCTTCTTGCATTCTTTTCACTATATTACTACTGCAACCTGAATATTCTGGGACGTGAATTGTAGTTGTCATGCMATGATTTCTGTTCTATTTACAGACACCAAATAAAGGAAAAGCTGCTTATAGTAAAATGAGGATCACTGGTCTTTCCGTAATTAAATAGACTTGTTATACTTGATTAATCCTTTTTGGAACATTTGGAATGACTTCTTAGCACTCACAAACATAGCATTAGGGCCAGCAATTAATCTGTTGTTTGTCCTTCAACAAGCATGTGCACTCAAAACCCTATTTCAGATTTAGGACCAGCATCGTTGCAAGGTCAGAAAATGATACTGAATTGTTCAATACTGGGAACCAAAATATATAACAGAATGAAAACAATTGTTAGAAAGACTTACAAAACCACTAATTGCATCCACTGGAAGAAGTAATGGTGTAATGTTGTTTAAGTGTGTCTAGTTTTGGACACAGTTGCATATATCAGAAAAAAAAAAGAAAAAGAAAAAACATGAATGTGAATTGGTTGGGGACAGTCAGAATCTTTAGTCCTGTGATCAGCTTACCTGTAAACCTTGTAGGTGGGACAAGAAATAAAGGCCTTGCATTTCATTCAGAAATACCATATTCAGAAGAACAAAAAACAAAGCAAACAAAAAAGCAACAACAAAAAAATCCAAGGAAATGAAAAAAAAAATCCTATGATGAGTGAAGAATATACTGGCAGAAGCAATACGATACTGGCAGTACCCTGTTCATCAGTGGAGGGCTTCAAGAACAAGTTTAGCATGCATTACCAAGTGGCATGGTTAGACTTAAACATCCAAACTGGACTCAAAGCATCTAGCAGATATGTGGTTCAGGTGGCCTTTTGATGTCCTTTGTAACCTCATGCTCCTGTGACTTCAGTGTGGTAGTCAAATTTGCTCCCTTTTGGAGATTTGGCTTAACAAATAATGAACAAATAGAATCACTCAAACTTCCTCTCAGAGCTTTGCAGTTTTGTAATTGCTTTCCTGGATATTGCTCTTCCTACTCTTCTTTGATCAAAGGGGCATACTAATTCTCCGGGTACCGTGTCTGAATTCCTATGCTGTTCTCTTGCATTGTTCAGCAGTAATTAACTAGAAGCAAAGTGCAGTGCTTTTGAGCCTAGGTTGCAACCGTGGAAGAGTCTTATGTTCCTGCAACATATAGTCTTAGAACACATTATCCTACTGCAGTGAGATAAAAGCATTTTTTAAATATAGTCCAGCAAAGTTTGACCTTGTCAAAGTTTAAGTCATATAAATGGTACCCTGGGCTTGCTAAAGTGTGTCACAGTAGGATGAACATTAACAACAGTTCTCTTCCAGCTGGCGAAGAACCTACAGAGAGTGCTATACAGAGACTTTAGATTAAATTCCATATTAAGAATAACGAGATGTTCTTTCTCATGCTCATGACTCTGCTTTTGCCGTTGATAGGCATCGTGTGCCTGGAGTCAGCTGATTCAGTTGAGAAGAAACGCTATTAGATCATGCAGATGAGACCACTGAATACAAATGGTTATGGRCTGTATTTTGGAAAGCAGTGATTACTCACAGTTTTATTATAGCAAATATGTGTATGAATCCCCAGATTTCATTGCAATACACTGAAAACAGATGTCGAAACAGAAAACATAGAGGAGAATTTAGTGGGTGATTTACATATTGCAAAAAAGGCAGTAGAATTTTGTGATTTTTTTCCTACTAACATGTACCTACATGCTACAGTAGAGTGATACTTGAGGGTGCCACTGTGAAGTTTGAGGAAGCCCATTTAGGTCCTAGCACCTGCAGAGCTGCACTGGTTTAGTGTCTTCACTTTGTTTAATGTAACCTGCTCTTGTGGGTCCTCTACAGAGTAATATGGACCTAGTCTAGAATAATACAGACTCTGGAATAACCACATCAGGCCCATTTGAACGTCCCTCAGTTTTGCGTGTGACACAGAATGCTAATAATAACCATAAATGTATGTATAGCAATCTAACTTTGTTAGTTGTTTTTTGATCCATAGTTTCCGTAGGTTTGGGCAGAATGAGTTTGGCACTTGTGCTTGTCATTACACCTTTTACTGGTGTGTATGCCTTTCTTTGGTTCCCAAGCCTGGTGCTTATGTATCATGGGTAACACTTGACCTATTCCAAAGTTATACCACCATAGTTATTGCCAGTACTCCAGAGTAAGCAGTTTGGCATTCCCCATTTCCCAGAATAAGTGACTCTGCAGATGCAGTTCCCACTTAGCTGCCTTTTTGGTGTCTACCACGTGTTGGCTGATTGCTGACCATGAACTGTAGGTATTTTCCTGACAGTGTTAGGTATGGAAAGATAGGAAGCGTGGCTGCCATCTCCATTACCAGTGACATTTTCCCTTATCTGGAAAGCCATACTCCAGGCATTTCCAGTGTAGCTGTAGCCATCCAAAGCAACTTCCATACAAAGCAWTAAGAAGTGCTTCCAGCTCCAGATTTTGAAGTTGGGAAAGGATTATATGTGCATCCAGTGTTGTGTTCCATTTTGGGAAAGAAAAAAAAAAACCCAGAATATTAAAAACATCCTAATTCTTTCCCCAGTTTCTCAGCAGTGGACAGTAGAGTRGATATTTTCTACATTACATACATACATGTGTATCTGGTCCAATCTCTGTAAATCCCATTAGATGGAGTTATTTTACAAAAGTGCAAAGATCTTATCCTGAGCTCACACTGGAGTGACCATGTCCAGGTTAATCAAAATTTGTAAAAGCAGTTTGATTGGTTTGKGAGCTATTCTGGTGCATTGGGTTCCTAAGCAGCAAAACTAGAACACATATGACTGAAGTACTGCAGAGTCTCTAGACTGTAGACCTAATCCTGCAAATCCTTATTTATACAAATCCCACTGATTTCAAAGGGTCTTCAATGAGAAAGCAGGCTTTGCAGGATCAGGCCATACTTCCAGGAGACCAGCATCTGTTCCACTGACTGTGATAATCTTGTGACTGCTAAAGAAAACTTGGAAGAAACATTTTATGTCACCTAGAAGAAAACAGCAAAAAATAACACTCTCTTTTGTTGTTACCCAGTGTGTTATTACCCAGAACAACTCCCCCTCAGTACTGTCTCTCTCATGTGTCCTCTAGCTGTGCATTTTGATTCCATTTCTCTGTGCCTTTCTCTACTGTCACCACTGTTCTCTGCTTGAGTTGTACGCAGTATTGTTGCCAGACTGCAGATTTTGGTCTTCAAATGTAGAAAGAAGCCTCAGACATGTAGGTTAATGACTGTCAGTACTGTGTTTCTGGACTTTTTTTTTTTTTTTTTTTTAAACAGAAAGAAATATCTTCAAAAAAATGCCAGGAACCAGCATTTTTAGGTCCAGCATGTCAAGCTTATGCTGAGTTTCAAGTGTGGCTGAGTAACCTAAGGTGTTACATTTGAGGGAACTCACTCAGCATGCACTTTGTATCTGTGCGTGGTGCGTTGGAGAGACTGAGAGGGAAAGAAGCTGGAGTAAAAGCAGATGGTTATAGCATGAGGGTGAGTTGAGCCAACTTGTCTAGAAGCAGAGGTCACCTGCATGCTGTGGAGCTGTGTTCTGCAGCTGGAGCTGAGTATCGTAGGTGACTTCTGCCCATAGAGTTGTCRTGGAAAGGACAGCAGGACACTGTCTTATCTCTGCTGACTCTGAGGTCCTGTGAGCCCAGTTTTGTAACACACGGGAGCGAGTGGAGGCACACACAGTGGTGGGCTCTTTTGGCAGCCTGGAGCAGTCTGGACATTTCAGGTGCACACAAGCTTGTAGGTCTTGGTTTGCCCATCTGACTTTAGAAAAACTGTTTCTCACTGTCTCTTGGAGCACAGATGATACAATCAAAACAGCTGTAGAAAGTGTAGAAGTTGTAGAATAGGTGTAGAAATGTAGAAGAAGGTTGGGAGCTCAGCTGAGCCTCCCTGAAATCCAAAATCAGGGCAAATCTCTATCTATGACACAGTGGCAGAGTGGGTGGACAGAGGCCACAGAGCCAGAGGTCTTCCTTTAGACCACAACACAGTCTGGAAAGTTTTCCTCATCTCTTAAAATTCCTAAGATGATTATTCTTTCACCTTATTGAGACTATTTGCCTCCAAAGCCTAATAGGCAAGGTGTTTGGCACCTGTATTTTCACCAGTATGCAAGAACTACAATGAGAATGCTGTTTTCCATACCATATCCTATAGGCTTCATATATATGACCATATATATATATATATATATATATATAAAAAATATGTGTATATATGTGAATTCTTATATATGAATGTATTCATTCATATGAATATATAGAGAGAGATTTCACAAGAAGCGTTTTGCATTCAACGCTTCATGTTGCATTCAACATTAGAATATGGAGATAATCAAGGATACTGCTTTATTTACAGGCAATAACTTCACAAATTCTTCACGTTATCTTTCTAGTTACTGTGTGTCAAGTTACCTTAAATGTGCTAGATGCATAACTCAGCAAAGTTTTTACTAGGAGAGTAGGTGCTTTCTTGCAGATTTCTCATCTATGCCATCTCACAGTTCCACACTGTAAGATGTTTGTAATTCCTTCCTCCTTACCAAAAGTTTTTGCCTGTGTTTTAAAGTGTGAAGTCATTGGGAGTTATGCTCCTAATGATATTTAATGCCTTTTTAAACATTCTGCTTTCATTGTAAGTAATTGTTCTTATGAAACGGAAAATACTTTTTAGAGTATATTTCCCAGATTTTGTACTGAGATCTGTGGAATTTTGAGCCTATGCTGAATGATTGCGCAACTTAAACGTACTATACAAAAACAGCTTAAAAATTAAAGTACAATGAAGAGGATTAAGCAACTAAAATTGCAAAATGTAAACCAGCAGGGAACAGGTCTCTGGACCAAAGGCAAAATGAGTTGCATACTTGTTTTTGTAGACATTAATATTAAAGATTTCGGGAAAATGAAGATAAAAACTCACAGTAGAGGGCATGCATTTTGTACTGTTGGAACTCAGATGTCCTGTGCCACAAAACTTCAGAAGATAGATATGCTGATGGTTAGTTATTCCCTGCTTTTTAAAATAAAAGTAATAATTTAAGGAGTCACAATATATTTCTGTTAATTTTTTAGAAAATGCCTTTGTCATTTAGTGAAAAATACTGCTTGGCTAAAAGAGGATATATTTCTCAGTGGAATACCCTTTGGTAAGGAACTGTCCTACCATTAACTCAGAAAAGTGCTTATTGAAGAGAAGGTAAATAAATTTTTAAATGCTATTTTTTAGCAGTTCTAGTTGTGGTTGAAAGCTAAACACTTCACTGGGTTAGGTGCTGTCTCTGGTCTAGAAAAAATGTGATCTGAAAGTAGTAGAAAGGAGAAAAAAAAGATAACAAGAATATCCATATGCTGATTTTCTTTATTGGAATATTGTTGTCATCTTCTGCTGAGAGCAAGGAATTATTGCAATGAGCAGAAATATTTCCAGACCTGTAGAGAACTAATATTCTCAAATTGTCAAGTGAATAAGTCCAGTTTGCTTAAACACAACTGTGAAGACATGTTTTTCTTTTCCCCCAAAGAATACTTTGGGGGAAGTGCTTGGGGTCTGAATTTCATTCTTTGTGTTAGATTAAATCTTAATATGGTGACAAACATTTCAATTCCTTCATAATTTTAGTGGATTTTTTTTTTTTTTTGAGAGAGAGAGAGAGGGTCTCCTTCAGGACTTGCAAACATGACACTACGGGCCATAACAGCATGTGAGGAAAGTGAAACTGTAGTGAACAGTAATGAGACTAGTTAGTTTGAAAGTATACCTTTTCATTTGCTTTTAATGCCCACTCATAGTAAGTGATTAAGCCAGTGCTTCTTTGAACTTCCGTCATGCAGCCTCCATGCTATCCCGTGCTATCCCAKGCTATATCCGCCAGGCCAACCTCTGTGCTATCTCAAAAGCTCCCATCTCAGGAGAAGTAACTCTCTCTTTCATCAGCATGGATGATGTACCTCATTAAGTTGTTAAGATAACAGGATGTCCTGCCATCCTGCGGGGTCAAGAGGCTGCTGCTCCATATAAGGATCTCTGGAAGGAAAAAAAAAAAAACCCACCAACTTTTTTTTTTTTTTTTTTAATGCAAATCTGCTGCTTTATCTTGTCTATTTCTAGAAATTCTTTGAACACAGATCTGAAACCTCACTTCTTAGAGGGTGGGGAGTGGCCAGTGTTTGAGGTCACTGTCCTCTTCCACTCTAGGACAGCACACAGCACAGGACAACACACCAAGACCTCCATCCTATACATGGTTTCGGGGTCTGATGGTGTTTCCAGTGCCTAACATGGAGTCTGTGCACTAAAGCTATACTTGATACACATATTTGGCCCTGCATCTGTCATTCGCAGCACTAATGTATTGATATGTGAAACAAATCATTAAAGTTGCTCAGGTAAGGTAACTTATTCTGAACATATTTTAGAATACTTTTACTGTGAATAAGAAAATAAGTTTTCATAAGCCTGAAGTGATAGGTGTATTTTATCTCACAGTTTTTCAGACTGTTACATTTATATATCTTACCTCTGGCATTAGAAAATGAAGTCACTGAGTTACTATTACCCTCTTTGTAAATAAGTGGTTTTTTTGCATGTGATGCTTGACAAAGTATCTTCCAATAGGATAAGCTGGGAAAGTAGTTAAGGTTTTATTTTAGAAAAATGGATTTTTTTTAAAATTAGAATGAACCTTGAATTTCATAAAGTTGGTCATTGGCTACCCAGGCTTAATAGACCAACCTCTGAGTTTCAGGAGACATCCTAGATAAAATAGTCATGCTTTCAAGTTTAATAAATGAGAGAAATGAAATAGCTTTTAATTACATTTTATTTCTTTAAAGGAAAATAAAGCAAAATGTATGAATAAACTTAGAGAAGAAGTTAATTTCTGTTTTTTTTTTTTTTTTTTTTTCTGAGAATGTTTGGCACCCGAGAGATCGTGCCTGTTCTCATAAACCTGTCACTGCTTTTCATGCAAATAAGACAATTTGTAAAAGCTGCTGATCCTAACAAATTCTAGGACTCCAGCACTTGTTGCTGTAAATTCTCTTTAGACATATCCTTTAGTTTAATTTTATTAATAAATGCATAGACTTTTTAAAACAACATTTTCTGTTTCTCCATATTTGCATTTCAAAACTCTTGAGGCATTGCTGTGAGGTTTTTGACTGTCAAATAGGATAAATTCATAGATTTAAGCAAAATTATCTAGAAAGCTTTTCCCGCCCCCGAACTAAAGTCTACAAATGTCCCATTTAAATTGTATAGAACTGTACTGAACCATATTGATCTTTAACAGAATTTTGAAATAAATCAAGAATGGAAGAAGTGCATGGTGGTTGTGAGACTTGCAGAAGATTAATGTATGCTGTTCATTGATAAAAATACTTTGGGGAAGCTTGAGCAGTTCTTTTGCAAGCAATATAACCTCTTCATAGAACAAGTGAAAAAAAATGCATTGTTCAAGATCTTATTTCCTCTAGCATACTTAAGAAATTCATCTTGGAAAGCAAATAAGTATGACACTTTAATCCATATAATAGTATTAAAATGAAGATGTCTTATAGACTCACTGAGTGGAAAACAGAAAACTTTTTTTTCTGAACAAAGTAAGTATTTCTACATGCGTGGTGGATACTCTTGTCTCTGTTGGAAGAGGAGAAATTTGAGGAATCTAAGAAATTCCAAATTTTTAAGAAGCTACATGTTTGGCTGCTGTTTTTTAGTCTCCATTTTGCAAACTCTCCTTTAATTTCCATGTTAAAATCATTTACCAGATCTTCATCTGATCTGGTAAAATACGAATGCATTTGCTCACGTGAATGAAATGGACTTCTGCTGCACAGTGAATTAGTGTAGGCCATAAGTGACCTTAGTGTTTTTTGGCATGATATTTATAATTGCTGTGGTTGGCTTTCCTTCAGGTGTTTTTATATTTTTCCTGTATTTTACTTACATTGTCAAAATACAGTTATTTGGAGTGGGTATGTTCACTAATAGCAGTTTATCTCTGCATGGTTTATAGAGAGAGTTTAAAGCCAACAACTATAATTATATCCATATTCCTAACTTAGCAGCAAGCTAGGAGATTGAAGTTAAAGTATGCCATTGATGCAGTCCATCCAGTAAGAATTACAGGGTAAAATCATTGCTGTGCATTCTTTTGGTTTTATAATAATTGTTACTTAAATTTGGTTTTGGGGGTTTTACCACTGTCTGTTGTGTTTATGTGACCACATAAAGAGTAGTCAAGTTCAGTGTTTTGTGACTTTTCGTCTTGTTGTATTTATTTCCCACTTCTTTCTTCTGACTCAGCAAAACTGTAAATTACAGATAATCACTTTCTATGGCAAACCTGGCATTTGTGCTGTGGAGAAGCCTGCAGTTTTTACCACTGGTGTTGTAAATACACAAGCAGAGTTACAGCAAGCACGACAAAGTTCAGCTGTGAAATGAGATGAACTTTCATAACCACTGTCATATATCTGGCTTACTTGCTAGTATTTGTTAAACAAATTTAAATAAGACTGCCACCTGTAAAGCTGAAATGAGTTTAATCTGGATTGATACACGGCAGATTTTCCATGACGATGAATGGCTTATTTAGGGATTAAATTCTATTGCACAGATGCATGTGCAGGTATAATTATTTTTTGTTATTTGGCAGTTAAATTAGAATGCTCTTTGACTAGGTAGAACATAGTTATTTGTTGTGGTTTATGTTTTGCTCTTTCTCTTTGCCAAAACTGTGGGCTTGTTTAAATATGATTTTCTTACTGAGCCACACTTGAATTCAGCACCTGAAGTATCTAATTCCCTGACAAATACAAAAGCTCTGCAACATGTGAGTAGGTGAAAATTGTCCATTATTTCTGTTTTCATAGAACCATAGAATAATTATTGATGGAAATGTCCTGTAAGATCATCAAGTCCAACTGTAAACCTATCACCAGCATACCTGCTGAACCATGTCTCCAGGTAGCCTCATCTACACGCTTCTTGAGCACTGCCAGGGCTGGTGACTGCACCTCTTCCCCGGGCAGCCTGTTCAATGCTTGACTACTCTTTCTCTATAGAATTTTYCCCTAATATCTAACTTAAAAAGTTTAGTCAAATGTGTGGGAGTTGTGCAAACACACAAAGAGCATTTCTTGCACAGAAGCAGTTGACATTGAAGTGTGTATGAATAACAAGAGCTGAAATTCCCTTTTTAAGATAAAATGACTATCCTTAAACCAAACAGAAAATTATTGGCTCAGTTGAAAAGGCAGCTCTTTCATCCATCCAGACCTTGCCACGATGGGCACTTTTTGTACCACAAAAAACTGAGTCCTTGGAGTGAGTAGCCCCAGCTCACCTTCCCAGCAGAATCAGGGGACTCAAACGCTCATGTCAAGTTAAGAAACGTGAAGGAAGGCAGGATGTATGCAGGACGTAGACCTTCTTGATTTCAGCTGGCAGTGATGGCTCAAAACAGACCTGAAAAACTTACGTTTGCAGGTACAGAGGAGAATTTGCCAGGACCTGACCCTTTGTTTCTTTATTTCTTGTTTCTGTACTCTCCAAATACCCTGTGAACATTTGAGGTACATTTCCTTCAAAAAAATGCTTATTATCATGGTAAAGTAAGAAAAATAAACTTAGGTAGCCGAATTCCCCAGGAAGTAGCATTGGTTTTTCTCAATTAATATTTGCCATAGAATTTAGCACGGTCATTCTTTTCTAGGGACTGAAAGGAGAGGCTCAGATTTAACATGTGTACCTTGTTAGTAATGTTATGACAAATAGCAGCAGCTGTATAAACTAAACTTTCTGTAGCTTTCACACATGGGACTCAATTAACAATGGGCAACTGTCAGTGTCTAATCCTTTCTACCTTTTTTTWAAAAAAGTTTCCTGGTTTCTGTACATTTTTCCATGCGTAACTCAACTGTTATTGTTACCTATAAAATGACAAAAGTGACAGACTGTAAATAGCTTGACCTGGCATGACATTTTGTAGATGTTTCATAGGGGACGATGGCATTTACATTTGTGTTTTTGGGACATGCAGACTAAAGGGAGGATTGAAGCCTTGCATTTGTGGGCTGTTGTCATGATTGCGGAGTCTAGAATAAAGCTGTCTTTGAAATGCCTATATTTCAAGCTCTAAAGTGCAGTGAATTAAGAAGTATTGCCTCAGGCATGTCACTGAGGCTTATGGTAGTAAGTAAGAAGAGACAGAGCGCTGTGGGTGTTGGTTATGGTAAGCTCGTGGGTCCATGGTATGCGTTGTGCAAAAGTCTCTGTTTACCCGTGGCACAGCTGAGGCACAAGACTTTGATACTCCAAATAATTTGCTTTCTTTAGCTAATTTCCAAATGGGTCTGTGGCCAGAAATTGAAATATTAGAGATTTCCACAGTGGGACTTTTTGGAATTTTTGAGGTGTCTTAGAATAACAGTGAATATAAATGCAAGTTCCATTGTAAAAGTACTTGACATTTGACCATTTTATTTGAAATTCCTGCATTAGAGAGATCCAAAGGGTCCATTCTGGAATTGCAGGGGCTTGTTGTCTTCAACAGATGGAATAGGAAGATGACAACAGGATATAAAGAATCAAACAAGACGTCTTTTTTTTTCTTATTTCACCTAGTAAAACTTAAAAAAAAAAAAAAAAAAAAAAAGAGCATAGGCTTAAATTACTAACTTCAGAGTAGGCTATTGTCACTACTTGCCAAATAGTACATGTTTGTGCATCTGTCTAATCCATATTTGAAAGCCACAAACAGAAGCACATAATTTGGCACCACACCAGATACATGCCTCGGCACACTTCTGGAGGTTCTTCCAAGTGACTTACTGGTTCAAAAATTCTATACTGTTTGCCTCTGTGTGTGTGTATATGTGCTRAGCGTCTGGAGGAGCTTAGGGTGCTGGATTCTGCCAGAAAGCCATGTGTGTCGCATTTGAACCGGGGACGTGATGATTTTGTATCACTGCTGATTTACCAGGAGCTCTAGATGTACTGTGGAGTCTCTCTGTGCAATGAGCAAAGTAGTTCCTACCAACAGAAGATTTACAGAGATGACATAAACGAAATGGTGATGAAGAGTGCCCCTTAGTTGGAATTGCTTTCTTCAGTTGCCTTTTTTTTTTTTTCTCTCCATATTTCTTTACTTTGCTCCCGACAAACTTCTTGTAAAATATGGTATTGACTGGTGGTTGGAAACCTCAGACAGACTCCTCCATAAAATGAATTCCACTGCCAAGAAGTGAGTTCTTTTCCCTCTATAGTAACCATTGCTCCTATGCTAATCCTCTTAGGCTCTGGCACACCTTCTTTTATCACACAGTGAAGCATTTCAAATATTTAGATAAATTAAAGGGTGCCTTTCATCAAAACAGCTGAGATGACCTCATGGCAAGCTGCTGTGGAGAGGGACCTTCCTCYCATCGGTCCCCTTCACCCAGCTTTGCCCAGCAGTCTTCTGCTGCTCTGGCGCTGCTGGTTGCCCGATCCCTATTTCCGATCCCTTGCGATCCGTATTTTGTGCTGGCCGGAAGTGTTTGGGTGGCCACGGGATGAACTGAGTCTGGGAACTGATCTGGTTAAAAGATTTAATTTAAAAAGCAGATGTAATATTTAATAGCTTGAAATATGAGGCAATGAAACATAACACAAAAATTATTATCCATTATGTTTTTCAAAGGAGCTTGAGTTTGTCCTTTGGTCCTAAAAGAGTAATTTTCTTTCTTTCTTTCTTTCTTTCTTTCTTTCTTTCTTTCTTTCTTTCTTTCTTTCTTTCTTTCTTTCTTTCTTTCTTGCTTGCTTGCTTGCTTGCTTGCTTGCTTGCTTCATTGCCACTCTGGAAGTGCATACACAAAATCCTCAGTAATTTATTCAGTAACAGTTATTCCACAATGAGCTGGTGTTGTAAGCACAGGTGTTTTAGAAGTGAAAAAAAAGACACTTTAGAAGAGGAGTTATTTCTAGAATAGCTGTTTTGGTAAATTTTATAGGGTGGACAATCTTTCAATGGACCAGTATGTTTTTGTGATTRCAAACTCTATGTACATTGAGTATCAGGTAGATGCCTATGTAATCTGTCTTTCATTCCTTTTATGCTTTATGTCTGTACTTCAGTAGAGCAGTGATAGACAACAKGTAACATCATATAAACATAATATTTCTTATATTTCAAAACCTTAGATGTGGAAACCTTGTCACATGAAATCTTTGCATTTTTTTTTGCTGATGAGCAAGCATTGTTCGAATGGAGATGTAAGATGAAAGTGACGAAAGTTCATGCCATAAGCTGAGCTTCTGGCTTTTGGCCTGGGCACGGGCTTGTACTGCACATTCTCTCACAAGGAATGTCAAAGCCAGTTTTGGCATTTCTCAGCCTGACAGCACGTTCTTTCCTGTTGGAAAAAGACTTAGCTGCATACGCCATAGTGCTTTAAGCCTTCCATTGAGAGGCTGTGAAGAAGGAAATGAGACACTCTTCCATCTTGACTTCCTTCAAATGTATTTACATCAAGTTGAGCATATATCAGATATGCAAAGCATTTCAGAATTTATTCTGCAAGGATTTTCAAAGACTAGGTATAGAAGGAAAAGCTTTAACAACTGTGCTCACTGCTTTGAACCTGATTTTTAAACATAGCTCTGCGTGTAAGGAAGATGAGACATGTCAGCAGTTTCTGCAGCTGAGGTTCTGGGTGAGCCTAAATCGTGTGCGTGAGAGAAATTCCTGTTAGCATGGGTAAACAGATATTTGGCATGTGAGTGGGAAACTGTGGTTTAATATTGCAGGACTGATTTCTTAATTTCAAAATTTTTGACGTAAAACTTTGCATTTGCCATTTTTGTGTTATGCCTAGAGACTCCGAAACTAAATACAACCACAGACCTGCAATTTTTTATTATCATATTTTCAAAAATAATAGTGACTCTCTGTGTTTAAGACAGTAGTGTGATACTATCGTTTACATGGGCTTAGAATTTTCTTTCCATAGGAGTAACAGCTTAAAGCTAAATAAACAAAGCTGCAAATTTCTTCTGCTCCTCAGCAAAAACTTTGTGGACTATTGGTGCGAAGATTTTCAACTCGTGGCCGAGTGTCTTTTTGCAATAAAATTTATTGCATTGGCAGGGTTTAGTAATATGATGGCATTGCTCACTCTGGACAATTCTGCAGTGATTGCCTAGTGTGGACAGGCCACTGAATGTAGGACCTCTTGGAAGCAACACAAGGTCCCCCAAAATAGTAAAGCTGCCATATTTTTCTGGGGAAAGGATATGGATGGGCTGCCGAGGAGAAAATTTTGCTGTCTGCATGTTGCCTGTATTTGGCACTCTTCAAAAGAAGGAGAAAAATATGACTTATTTGATCTTATTTGATTCCATCGAATATGCCAGGAATAAAGTTTAGGACTTTTTTTTCCTTTGAATCTTTAGTTCTGACCAATATAGAAAACCTCTCCAATTACAACTTTTGTGAGGCTATTGATAATCGCCAACAAAGCTGGAAGTAAAAATTACTACGCGTCCATACAAATAGTGACGGGAAAATGAATGTCACAACTAATGCTATTTTTAAAGTTACGATGCCACAGAAATGTCTCCTATAAAATGAACATAGTTTTTTTTTTTTTTTTTTTTTTTAATGTATTTGTAAGTTAAAACCAAAGATACTGTGAGGGTGCCAGAGCCCTGGCACAGGCTGCCCAGGGAGGCTGTGGAGTCTCCTTCTCTGGAGGTCTTCCAAACCCGCCTGCATGCCGCCCTGTGCCCCGTGCTCTGGGTGTCCCTGCTGGAGCAGGGGGTTGAACTAGATCTTGAGAGGTCCCTTCCAACCTCAACCAGTCTGTGAGTCTGTGATCAGTAGGTTCCTTAGCTCTTCAGCTTTCCCACTTAGACTCCTAATACATTTCCCAGCTGTGCTGAGGCTTAATCATATTTGTAAGACACTTTGCAGCACTTGGATCAAAAGCACTGAAATAGTTATCAGCATAAAATCTGCAGTTCTGCATGGTTATTGCTTTGTGCTGTCTGGAATACTTTAGTGTTACCTTGTTTCTAAAATAAGAAATTACTGTGGTGTTTCAGAGGCTGTGGTTTTGGAACTGTCAATAAATACTGATAATGAGGTATATATGAGTCCAGATACCATGGACCAGGTTTTAAATGTGTTTTGTTCTTATAGTCTTTGTTTTGGCTTACTGTTTGGACTAAACTTTTTGCTTTTTTATCTTACAGTATTAATTTTAAGCTGATGGAAAAGAAAAAAGATACGTTTATTGAAGTCTGAATTTAAAATGAAAAAATTGGCATTCTGGTAGACCACCAAAAGAGATGACATCATGCTCTCATTTAAAATAACAAATCTTTTTATTTTTCTAGGGCCTTCCTTTTCACTGGTTTTGTAAGTGTAGTTTTCTTTTTGTCCTTTAGTGCAACATTTTAGAATGGTTTATTAGTTAAAGATTATGCGTGTGGGGGGAAAAATGCTTTTAGTGGGGGGTAGGGGGATGGATGGAAGGGGGAACTCTGTGAAGCCCCCAATGCGCTGGCATTTCTGTGCAAAGCCCTGATGTGTCACCCCAGGAGAGCCTGGTTGCAGGGAGCGGGAGTSCATCCCGCAGCAGTGGGTGCTGCAGCCCAGGCGTAGTGAACTGCTGGCAGTGGTGCCACGTCTGGCACGGACAGAGTTTTGGTTTGGCTTAATGACAGTGAACTACACTGCTTTTTAAAATAATTTTGGCACCTGGCACCAGAAACGTACGCCGCTGTTGGTATAATCCGTGGCTGAAGCTGATTCAGAGCTCTGACTGAAGCCAAGCAGGACAACACACTTGGCAAACTCCGTCCCCAGCAGTGGTGCTGTGGCTGTCACGGCTTCTCCTCATCTTTGGTACCTACGGCATTTGTACTGCGAAGGCAGAATGTATGAAAAAATAACACCGAGGGAAAAAAGTCACTGGAAAACCTTTGTCTTGGTTGCATGGGGATGAAAATTAGCTTTGGATGTGTCCTGTTCTGCTCCCATGCCGCTCCGTGGAGGGAGGTGGCATCTGTAATGCTCCTTCCAGCCACTGTTGTGGTTGGAGCACATACTAATTAATGATACTGAACTCTGCCAAGGATCAGTCTAAAAGGGGTATAAAGTGCCCAGAAAGGAGCAGGAACCACTGCTGTGATTTACCAGCTCAAGTCTGGATTAAAATTTTGGTCAGAAGTGCCCACTGAAGGCTGCAGTTTGCCTGGTGTGAAAGAGAAGATTGAGGGTCTTAGTCTGGTTTCTGGTGGGCCAGTGTCTGCTTTACCAAAAAAAAAAAAAAAAAAAAGTGCCATTGAAATGGTTGATAATCTCAGCAGAGAAGTCCAGGAATGAATAGACATGGTTAACTGAACCATTGTTTCCCGCTTTGATGTGGTTCCTTTAGAAAACCATTAAGGCACATTGATAGATCAGCCAGAGGAAACTATACTGCCACTGTCTGTGCGTGACTTGCTCTGTAGCTGGGGCATTTGAGCCATTAGCAGGCGTGTTTTATGTGTTACTTCCCCTTGTGTTTTACACCCCGTCCGCCACAAAAACGGRGTGAGGGGAATGCATAATGCAAGCGAGCCTTTTCTGTGGGGCTGGAAGTGCTCTAGGAGCTCGGAGGAGCTGGCACTGCTCACTGCAGTGCCCTCCTGAAGGGACATAGAGGAGGGTGCTTGCGGTGCTGTCTCTGATTCTTCACTTTTAAGATGATTTATAGCACGAGTGGCAATAGTTGGATGGACAGAAAGGAAGGAAAGTAGCTCAGCATTGCTCACAAAAGTAACGCCCAGACTGGCACTTTTACAAACAATAAATCCAAATAAAGGAGGAAGAGAGCTTTTACAGACTTAACGAGGAATACTGAGGGACATTAGGAGACCGTATCTGTACTGTGCTGTGTCATCTCTCAGATTTCATCAATAATTAATAAGCTATCACAGGATTGTGTTCTTCATATTTGTTTTTTTTTTTGGCTAGATGTTGATGTTATGCCTCTTAAAAATGTTTGCAGATATGACTGGTTTTGAACATTGTTTCATATTGATGAAAGTGTTCTGACTTTTTTGTTTGTTTCCTGATTTGCTGCACAAAATATCACTCCCGGTCCATATAAGCACTTGCTTGTCCAGAGACCTTTGTGCCTGTAGATACGATCTGGAATTTGTTGTCTAATCTGTTAAATGTCATTGGAGGTGAAAAAGAAAAGGCTGTTTCCCGATTACTAATTATGGTGAAGTGCCACGTTTTGCTGTACTGTAGTTAACAACTTCAGGGATGCCAARAGCCTTTAGCTTTGTCTCTGGGGAATGGGACTTTTTCCTCTTTAACTCGGCTCCAGGAAACTTGAACAGTTGTGTTTTCAAGACCACATACCATTGGGAAGGAAGTAGGGGTGGAGATGTGTGCTGAGATTAGGCGAGTATGAGGAGCAGTGCGCTATGTAAAGATCTAGGAACTGCATAATTTTCAGAAAGACGCACTCTCCTTCTGGCACGTGCTTTGGTATTTTTAAGGAGTTCAGTGACAATGCCCCTAAATCTAGTCACCTGCCAGAAAGCTCCATGCTGAACAGTCTCTTATGTGTGGTTGTCACAGACCACACTTCTCTGCATACCATTCCTGTCCTGCACTTTGGCATACATACTATGTACGTGGATGTATGTGTGTGCATGTTGGTGTGTGCATGCTCTATCTTTCATATACTTTAGCAGTCTTTCTCCAGAATAGATAGTTACGTTCATCATGGTAAAGTAATTCCRTAATTGTGGGAAAGAGTTATTAAAAAATAACTTCAAAATATTTTGACCAGTTTAGCATTAACCCTTTCCATTCTGCTGTTGCATGCCCAAGTAATAGGCTGGTAAATTTAAAATGAGGATACATAAATTCTCTTTCTTTTCAATTTCTGTTGAGGTAGCATTATGAGAATAAGGCAYAGAGGACTCAGAACACAGATTACATTTTGCAAATTGGTGGTAACACTCAACCTTTTTCTGTCCTGTGCAGTATTGCCAGTTCAGCTGTCAGTGTAATTTTTGAAAACAGTTTTTCCTATCCTACTGGAAATACCAAAATATGCTAGCTCCAGGCCAGAATAATAGCATGCTTCCTCRCTTTGCTTAAATGCTGATGCAAGGCAGTATGTCTTACAGCATTCTTTCGAGTAAAGTCCTGCAAATTGCTTAAATTAGTTTATGTCACTTAAGATGTGACGGTACAGCACACACCTGTGGACTGCACAGGGCAGGAACAAGCTGCAGGTAAGTGTGGCGGGGAGATGTGCACTTGTTTGTTGCATCTGTCTGCAGACTGAACCCCAGGACGGAGTTTGCCCATAGTCTTCTGCGCTGGAGGGGATTCCTCAGTGTGGAGCTTTTACGAGGACTGGACATGAGACCCATGCTTTCAGGCACATAAAGTTGTGCAGAGCAGCCTGCCAGTGTGATGAGTATATTTCCTGTTTCTGTTTTATTCTGGTTCTGCAGCACTGGCACATTCAAGTGACTGTAATTTATTTTCAGGGATGAGTAAAAGCCTCCTGATTTGGCAAGAGCAAAGCTGGGGCTACCTTTTTAATACTTACTTTCTTTTCATCTATCTCAGCTTTGGGCTAAGTAATAAAATTGAGTAAATCAACAATAATCTTCTCTTGAATAGGAAAAAGACATAACTGAAGTAAAAACAAATAAAAGTGGGTATGTAAAATGAGGTTCCATCATGGTTTTCTCAATAATTAGCATACATATTACTTAAAAATATGAAGAGGCTAGCAGACCAGTATAGTCTTGTCTGAAAGTTAACTCTGCAGCATTTTTTTTTTTCACCAGAAGTAATGCTGGAGGTCTTTACTTGCAAAGGATGGTGGTTGCTGCTAACAAAGTAAAAAAAAATGTACTAATGAGTGAAACSGTCTATGTGATGCTGACCTGTAGCAAGTGGTGTCATATCTTCTTTTCAGGCTGTGTTTTGCAGTTTGCTTAGGAAAATGGCATCTGCCCCTCTAAGTGACTAAGAAAATGCTGATAGGGGAGACACTTCTTAACGGTGGTCTCTTTATAATAGAGAAGTTACTCAGCTCTTCAGGTATTGTGTGTGCTCTTCTGGGGTAAGTATCATTGACAGAATGTGAGTGGGTACTAGTGCAACATAACGTTATTTCCCAGAGTTTGTCAGTATAGTGTCTGACATTTTTCAATTCACTAAACTTAAACAYGGTACATTAATGTACAGATAGACCCAGAATACATTAATATCAAGAGTTTGTTTAGCTGTCACCTTATTTTGCTAACAAACAATAAAACCTGCAAAGCTATTACACTTTGCAGTTACGTACTTAACTTCAGGAGTGAAGTACGTGGCTCTGTATTTTATAGTGGAAAATGATAATCCTTTCCAGAAAAGAGCTGTAAAATATAGTGAATACATACAATGGCTACAAATGCCAGAGACCTTTAGAAGTTTAGCAAGTAAATACATGATTTAATCTTTTCAGCTGAATACATATTTGTGATTGAAAGAAAGAAACTGTCAYTGACATGAACTGTGACATGATACAATAGCTTCAATAATCAGATTAATAGGCAACATCTGAATATTAACTGCAGAAGGGCTTTACTCTTTATAGTTTCAGCTTTGTGGAATCTTTCAGCTTTGTGGAATCTGACTTGCAGATATTTTATATTTTGAATTTTTTACTCCATTTTCTGTTTGCTGGAGACTTAAAGTTTGCCTTGGAGCTTATTTTTTTTCTGTGGTTATTTTCTTTACATTAGACCTTGCTATGCGTTCTTTGCAAATTTTATCTCGACTGAAGGTATTCAGGTTACGTTTGAAGTAATTGCGTTGTGGGGATGGAGGGATGAGATACACATGCCTCTCTCACCGGCTTGTTAYGGAGTCTTACAGAAGGAGGGTTTCACATGAAAGAATACGCGCATTTGCAGCTCCAGTGTGAGGGGCACCGTGTCAGTCTCCYGTTTCCCTGTTCCTCTTCTCCTTCAGCAAGTCCACATGGAATTATAGAGGTGTGTTCTGGAGGAAAACTCTACCTATTCYCAGACTCCCTCCTTTTAATTTTCCCCCTGGAAAGTTAGTAATGCTCATTTCGAAGACAGAAGAGTGGCGGGTTCCACGTATTTCTTCTGGAAGTTTTTGCTTGTCTGTTTCCACTCCCCCCGGAGCAGAGCGTGTTTATTTCTACATGTGACAAGCCTGCAGTCGTGTGTGCTTTCTGCGCTATAATGACTCAGATGTCATAATTAATTTGATGAGCAGGTGGGGGTTATTAGCCTTGTGCTTCACTTGCTAATAGCCGCGCAGCTTTTCTAAAGTACTCTTTCAACTAAGGAGGCATTTCTCCACACAGAATAAACAGTGCAGCACAAAAGCCCCAGTTAGATAACTATCCTCGGGTTTGAAAGGCTGCCAAGCAGATGTTGTTGTTGGAGCGGGCCCAGGCGAGATTGGGCAAGGCAGATGCAAGCTGGGGGAGGAGGCCGCGCTCCTCGGCGGCGGCAGCGGCGGCGGCAAGCGGGCCCAGGACGTGGCTTCCCAAAAACCGGGCCCAGGACGTGGCTTCCCAAAAACGGGGCCCAGGAYGTGGCTTCCCAAAAGCGGGGCCGTGGCTGCTGCCCGCGCGGGCCCTGCGCGCCCGGCCCGCGGCCGCACATGGTGGCGGCAGGAGGCCCCGCGCCGCCCTCCGCTCCCCTGCGCTGCGCTCCCTGGCTCCGCTGCGGGATGAATCCCCGCGTTCATCCAGCAGGCAGCAACTTCTGGTTTGCATTAAAGCGGCTGTGCGCAATTCTTGAAGGGCCTGCAGAGACTTTCCTTCATACCTATCAACATATGTAATGAACATGACTGCACTGACATTTACCAGAACTCCTAGGCCCTGCTTTATTACTATAAATTAGGTCGTGCAAATTTAAGACAAAATGCTGTTTGGTTTCCTGTCACCTCCTAGTTTCATTTTTTTTTTTTTTTTTCTGATGGAGTTCTTTTCAGTATTAAAAAATCACAACTAATACCTATCTTGCTGATTTTTTATTATTTTTTTTCATAACGGAACAGACAATCCAGTGGATTTATGTGCAAGAGACAAGTAGATTTGGATTGAAAACTAAGCTGATCTGTCTTTTACCTTCTCCAGATTTCTTTTTCCCTTTATGATCTCAGGATTTTTAAGACACATCTCTTTCTCTCTTTCTCCCTTTCTCCCTTTCTCTCTTTCTCTCTTTCTCTCTTTCTCTCTTTCTCTCTTTCTCTCTCTCCTTCTCTCAATTAAATTCTGTAATCCCGTTTTTCTTTTATTTGATCTCAAGCCAGTGGTCTGGGGTTTTACTGCCAAGGGATGATTTTTGATAATGGGCTATTAAAACACTTGGAGCTTCCATACCCTCTTCCACATCTGTATATGCACAGATTGTGTTTCTGTGGATGGGGAAAATCTCTCACTTGGCAGAAATCAATGGATTATATAGTATAAATGACTTAAAGAAATAGATGTCACTTAAACTAAACAAAGCACAAAACAAGCCCCAGGTAACTACTTCATGAAAGGCAATGTGATAGGTCTCTTACTTATATGTTTTATTTGTTACCTGAAAAAGTATTTTGCTATTTCTTCTGCAGACAGATGCACTACATGTAGATAAAGGGTTGTTTTACAGCTTTTTTAGCGGTGGAAATTTACTAGTACAACGCAAGACATAAAAGTCTTGAGACTAGTCATTACCATTTAAAGTGTAGTTAATTCCATTAAAACAAAACAAAACAGCAGAGACCTTAAAACATATTCACATATTCTATAAAAATATACATACTTAAATATATAGTATTTTGACTTGTGAATTTTGGCGGTCCTGATTTTCTGATAGAATTTGTTTACCAGATCACCTTTTTACTCACTTGGATTTGATTTTTTAGTCAGAATGCAATATGTTTACATATTTTCCAAGAGAGTAAAGAGATACTCATTTCCCAGTATAATACATTTATAKTTAATCTCAGGATTTTTTACAGATGTATGAAACAATTCACATTTTACTGCTGAGAAATCATATATAAAAATAATCAATGTAATCCAAATATTGGTAATAACTGGCAGTTTATGATTCTGTACTTTGAATTAATTGTTTTCATATTTAGATATGTGTTGTCAATTGTTCTCATAAAGTATGTGTGTATAAAAGGGTAAAAATGGTGTAATAAATTAGTTCAGTGTAGAATAACACTTYTATTATGTATAAATTCGTATTCCTGAAGTCATGGCTGGCCTAATGTAGTTATCTGTTTAGAATAGTTTTACAGTAAAATCATCAAATTCTTGTTTAGGGAGAGAAGTTGAAAAGTGAAGTTTTTGATTTCCTCCAGTATGGTTACAATGATGCAATATTCACCAAAGTAAGGCCCAAACCTCTACAAAGAGAGTATCTCTGTGGCGGGCCTGGAGCTCCCATTTCTGCCAGGGAAAGTAACTTACTGCAGTGATCTAAGACTATTTCCTTAAACTTAATTTTTTTTTCTTTGTGTTTCTTCAGCAAGTGTGTGGCAGCTTGAATGCCTGCAGGAAACATTACCCCATCGGGATTTATATAACCAGTGTGTGGTACAGTACATATGAAAAAAAGAACAGAAGGTAGCATTGTTTGACAGTAACATTGAACCAATATTTGGCAGAGAATGGGAAAGTGTGTCCTGTATATGTGTCCATGCAGCACACAGCCTGATCCAGGAAACATCCAATCTGTCATTCTTCTTGTTGGTCCGGGGAGCTGAAGTTTAAGTTCAGACTCCTTCACCTTTATTTGCACGTGCTCTGCTCCCTTGTTTGGCAAGCACTAGATGGGAACATCTACACGTTYGTCCTCCACTGAATTGAAAAGTAGTGCCAGTTTCAGGTCTTGTTCCTCCTCCTTTAGTTGTCCAGATGGGATCAAATGCAGTCTTCTACTTGGGCCTCATATAAAAAAAAGTATGGTGGGTAAGCAAGCGAAGCACATTTCTTCCTTTGAAAATACGTTCTCCACAAGGACAAAAAAAAAGGTCAATCTGCAAATGCTATATACYAAGCTACTTTACTGGTAAGGCCCTTATGCAATTTCATTTTGATCTTTTTTTTCCATCTTATCTGTTTTGAAGTCAGTGAGATTATTGTCTGAAATTATCTGAAAAAYAAACAAACAAAAAAGCCAAACCAAAACAAAAAAACCCTTATGATTGGGTGAGTGTATATTAAAAAATGATTAGCCCCTGAATGATTAGCTGAATATTTGCAGCATGGTTCCTTGTTTTCCTAATGCTCTTTCAATTTCTAAGTTGCACAATATGTCATAATCATGGGGAAAAAATTAAGTCAAAAGAGGCTTAAATGAAATTAAAATACTTTTAATAGTCCCTAGGGCACCAGTGTGATGACTCAATGCTAATCTAAGAAAAAAACAAGAGAGGTTAAACTGACTGTAGAATAATAAGTTCCTTCACTAATAAAAGTCCAGTTCCTTTCCATTGTATTTTGCTTTGTTTATTAAAGATGTTTGTTCCATCTCTGTAACTGATCTGAATAATGCAAATAATGGCATATGGAGCTACTGATCAGTGAAGATGCTTTTTCTTTGATCTTATTGTCCTTGTCTCTTTTAAGAGTTTTGGAGCAGCTATCTTTCATAAGACACCTAAAACCTTCACTCATAAACTCTGCAAGTGATAGAACAGAGGAGATGAAATGCAATAGAAAAAAATCACTCACAGCAAGTAGTCTAGACTGGTTCGTATGTTACCTCCTTTATTTCTTTTTATATGTCCAAATATAGAGCTTCATGGATAGGAATAAAGAACAATGTTCACACTTATATGCATGAGAAACAGTGACTGAAAATAAATTGATATTCACTGTAAAGAATAAACTGAACTTGGCAACAAGTGCTGGTGGCTTATATGTAAATAGGAAAATCTTGAACTAGRCTATGGTCGGCGTTTTGGCTCTGTTTCATTCTGGAGCAGTCACTGGTGTAGTTCTAAAATCCATAGGTTAAGAAGAACTGTTTTTAAATAACTTGTGATGAGCACTGCTTGAGGTAGTAGTCTATCTGCTTGCTGCAGACCTGAGCCAGCCTTGAACCAATAGCATTTTAAGTGGTGCAAAACAGTTAACTGGGCTTTCACTAACATTTTTTCTTGGCATTCTTCTCTACTGAGTGTTTTCATCTGGGACCAGAAATACTGAAATACCACAAGTCAGTCAGTTTTTACACTATTTCTGCTCCAGTTGGAGAGAGAAAGTACTGGCTTCACTTTGCAAGATTCCTAGGCCAATATTTCCTGAAATATCTTAAGAGGCAAAGACCAGATCTACAAGAGAAACTTTTGCCAACAGAATAATGCTGGTAAGAGGCTGTGACTTTTTTGCAGCAAAACTGTAGCCTGCACTCAGTTCAGCTGCAGAAATGTATTTGTGTTGTTGGTGTAGTAGGTTAGATAGGTTAGATTCGTGTAACAGAAAAGCAGTATTTTTCTTCTGTTCTCTAAAAGTTGAGTTTTTCTATTTTACTTTTTATTAATGAAGTAGCAGCCCACATGCAATCCACTGAATTATTCCAAAAGAAAATGAAATATGATGGAGACAGTGATACACACAAAACAGTGTAAAGTCTTAAGAATCTGTGCATCAATTTTGTCTCAAGTGAGCAAGGACATTATCCCTGTGTTGTTGTCATCTACAGGGAGAGCTATGTGTTTTTGAAATATACATTTTTTAGCCCCATTTAGGTTTCAGTTGCTTAGTTCCTCTTCACAGCATTGTGCAGGTTGTGAGATCCTAAACTGATTGATTTTTTTTTTTTTGGAAGGATGTGAGTTGGGAGCTACCAGGGTGCTTCAGAAAGCCTGTGCACTTGTGGAAGTCTTAACCTTAGTCCTTTCCCATGATGGTTTCCCAGTGGCCACCCTGTACCACATAACGGARCGCGGGGCAGGCTCCAGGGCTGGAGTGCACCAAGTTGGAAGCGTGTGGAGAGCTCTCTCTTATCCCGTGCCAGGGCTGACCACTTGCACAGTCCTCCATTTCCTTGTGCACAGCACTGAGTGCGGCTGGAATATTTGTGGTCTTCCGTCTGCCCAGAAAGCAGGGGCCTCCGGGACRGGCTGCTGAGTGTGGGTCTGCTGAGCTGCGCGGATCCCCCAGCAGCGGCAGTGCTCCAGTCGATGAATTTGAGCCTTCCTGTTGATAATAGAGGACCTTGCTGTGTAAATTGTTTATTTTATATTTTCTAGAGAAGCTGATGGTTATTGAGTGTGTGATTTAGCTAGGTTTTTACTGTACATTGTTCCCTCCGTACATATTTTAKGTTATTTTACCACCATGTATAGCTGGCCTCTTGCCAAGGCCCTCAAAAGCTCATTTGCAATGGCAGATCTCAATTGTGGAAAGTCAACTGTGCTGCCTGCTCCAGAAAGCTGGATGGAGAGTATGAGAACCAAGGCTCTTCTTGTGTGTGGCCTTCTGTGTGGCCTTTCCGGCTGGTCGGAGTTTGGGCAGAGGTTTTTGCTGTTTCCTTAAAGGCACTAGAGGAAGTCACAAGAAAAGTCCCCTTCCTGAGGTCTTTTCTTGCAGGCGTTCTTAGCATGCAGCAGAGGTGAGTAGCAGCGTTTCCATTAGCCCATGGAGATCTTGCCCTCCTGACCCTTTTCTTTTTCTTGCCGCAATACTAAAGGTAGGGAAAAAAAAAAAACACAGTAAGAGGAGGTGAGCTGATCCCCATTTCCAGCCTCATACGCTCCTGAAAAATGAGGGAGTGCTAAGAGTCTCTTGGGATAAGAAAACTGTCTCTAACTTCTGCTTCAGGCAGCTGGACGAAGGAATAAGAAATTGTTGTACTTCTTTTAGATCCAGAAGTTTGTCAGCCAGAATCATTTCAAGACAAATCCCTTAAGAGGCTAAGCGCTGTCACTGTACCCTGTGAAGACACATATTGGATATCAAGCTTGGCTACTACTCATTGTCTGTTTGGCAGGGATTGGGAAAGATATTTTCAGCTCTTGTCCCAAATAAAGACATTCTCTGTATTCATGTTACTACAATTATATGAATTAAAGATACGGCTAGTTTCCTTCTTTTTTCCTCAAAAGTTCATTCATTTCTTTTTCTCTAAATGGAGCTGCTAATACTATTCAGAGATGAGGTAGCCAGAATCTTTCTATTATAAGTATGCTTCCAGTTACTTAAAACTCTTGTCAACCTTTTCAACTTTGAGCTTTAAGTTTTCCATGCAGAGTGTCACCTGATGCTGAATTTTATTTTAAAATTTGAGCAAAATTGGGCCAGACGTTTCCAAGAATGAGATTAAACAAAAACATGTTGGTTTATAATAACTACTTTTTATGGATGTTCTGCTGAGGAGCTAAGGTACATCCATGTTTTGGAGCAAAGTCTTGAAATTTGGCATAGAAGTCATTTTGGTGTAACGCTATAACTATGTTTGTTCCTGTGAAAAAATGCCTAAACGTATCCAAGTTGTGCCAAAGAGCCTTTGCAAAAGCTTATTTTGCACTTGCTTGTTTTAGCCACATCATACTTCAACACATACATTTTTGGAAGGTGCTGCCTGCTTTGAACTGGTTCAAGTTTGTAGGGAGGGATCCCTGCATGGGCATTTCTGCACCCTTTTGCTCCCAGCTCTTGTGGTCCTCTTTAAATCTGAAAAAAAGGAACTGTCTCAGTATCTCGGTGCCTGCTGTTAGGTGGATCCAGTAGGGATAAACCCTGCTGGATTTGAATGTAGTGGGGACAAGGAGTGGCTTCACAGCAGTGGAATGTGGTAATAAACCAGCAGCAGACGTATGAGTTCCCTGTAAACATTATGCTGCTAAAGAAAACCAGCTTTAGCATACTGAAAGAGTGGCAGTTAATGGAGAAAATTAGCAATCCTCAACTAGATTTCCAGAGCGCAGGTTTAAAGACTTCAGATGAACCACGCCACTTCAGACTCCATGACATTTCACTTTTTAAGACCATTAAAACCTCTAGAAGGTTTTTTGAAATGAAGGTGATCATGAAGCCACAAAGCCTTGAAAGCTTAGGTTTTTTTGGAAATCGTATAGTCAGTGGACGTTAGTTTTAAAATAATCAAAAGTTGTGACAAGTTTTACAATGAAAATAATAAGAAATATGTGTGCTTCAAAGTTGCAAAAATCTAAGCTTAATGTGTTTCGAAGTGTTTTGACACCTTCATAAAACTTGAATTAGTTTACCTTAGCTTCAGAAACACTACCATGAATGGCACTGTCAATCAGCAAACAGCGGTTAGTGCAGCAGTGGTTAAAATGTGCTGTTACCTCAAAAAATCAGTCAGTCTGAGAAAGAAAAGTTCTCTGTTTATGCCTCAGTAACACAGTGTTAAGTATGTTTGTCTGGTTTCTACCCTATCAACTTGCAAACTTAGCCTGAGCTGTTATTGTTGCGTGGAGGTTGTTCCTTCTCACATATTACCAGTAACAAATATTCCACAGGCCAAATTACGTCCTCAACTGCACTTTTGCCTTGAGTCAATTTGCACAGGTGTGCAACTTTAATAAACAAATGTAGCTGTAATAGGACCAGAATCTATTTCTCATGCTCTCTTAACTATGCAAACTCTTCAAAGCTAATCTGAGTAAAAGCCTCTTCAGTTTCCAAAATAGCAGGCCCTGGATAAGCACACATTGCTGGTGTTTTAATAATGGAGCTGACATTTCCTTTCTTCCTTTTTTCTTTTCGTTTTTTTTTTTCCCCAAATTTTTGAGTTGTATTTTCCCCCCTAACATTTTCTTTTTTATAATTAGTTGTTCCTTTGGTCCTTTCTGTAGCTGAAATGCCCCAATCAATACCTGTCTCTCCTTATTTTATTTAGTGTAACTTTTCTTTACAGGATGAGAGAAAATCAAATTCATAAAAAAACTAATCAAATTTTTGCAGTTCCTTGTGTTTCTTCAGAGTATTACTTGAACTTTTGTGTTTGGATTAGGTGGGAGAACAGTTCTGGTCTGGTACCTACAAAAGAGATTGCATTCATAGATACTTTGCAGGTATAAGGATCATAGTTTTGGGCCTGTGATCAAATGGACAATCTTGTAGATAATCATTTTGTAAGATGTCTGTCTACTGTCTATACAGTAGCATATCCCTATAGATTCAGTATGTCTCCATAGACTTATCACACAGAGCTCATCACTGAGCTCTTTATTATTGGTTAGAATGATGGTCTGGTTCTGCAGCCTGCCATTGCTAGTTCAGTCACTAAACACTTTTGTTAGGAGATCTGCAGACTCCTGTTGCTTGTATGTTTCCAGCACTGAATTTGAGGTGACAGACATCTCCCTAGCAATGTCAAACTCGTATGTTTTTATGGAAAAACTTGAAAAAAATCTTTATTTACTGTTATTTTTCACTCTGTGACTGAAAGGGCTGAAAGGGTCTGCCTYAAGTAAGATGGAGCTTTTGCTACTAATGTCCTGTTGCAGTGTTATTGTGCCCAACCCCTGGGTGAAAATTGTGATTATTCACAGAAAGCAGACTGTGTAGGAGTTTTTCCTTAGAATTGGAACTTTGTGCATTACTTTATGCAGTACTCTTTTTTTTCTTGTTTTTTGAGCAACAAAWATATGGGAAGTAATTTTTAAGGACAGAATTGCCTTGTTCAGCTGGCTGGATAGTGAGTTGGATGTTGGGTGGTGAGTAAGTTGCTGGTACCAATAAGATGGGTGTCTCAGTGAAACGTTGTCCATGAATATCATGACTTGTACATGAAAAGTCAGCAAAAATCAGCATCTGCTGTGGAGCCTGAATGTTTGGATACTTTGGAAGTCTCTATACATTGGGGATATAAAGAAGGACATGCTTAGCAAAACAAGGAAGATTTTTTCCAAGTTTTCTGCTTCTAACACACACACAAAAATTCTTTTTGGAAGGAACTTACCAGATGTTTAAACAATAAGGTAGAATCATTACATTGCATACTGCAGTCCTGAAGGTCCTCGAGAAAAAAAAAACCATGCCTGAAYCCCCACTATTCAAGATTTTGAGACCTTTTTCATAAACAGTTTTAGCAGATGTTTAGTTAGAGAAATCTGTCTTGCCATGGTAGTACCTTGGAACAGGAGTTCTGGAAGATAGGGGATAGTCATTTTAAAAGAGGGTAGTTCTTTACATAATGATCAGTGGAGGGTTGAGGACTTCAGCTTCACTTTTTATTAATCTTTGTCATATTTTCTGCTGCCTGTGGCACACGGTGTGTGCACAGCTTGTCTTTTAGATAAATCTGTTCAAACGGGTGAGTTGTGAGCTGGTTTCTAGACCTACACTGCAGCATGAGCCTGCCCATGGAGGCTGCCCCATGGAGTGAGTGGAGAGCCTGTGTTTGCTCTGACCTGGCACTTACCCTTTGGGTGCTTGAGGTTGTTTTTCCCTGTGCTATTCTGAGCCCCTCGTTCCCTGTGCTGCCCATCCTCCACGTGCTCCACACCATCTTTGATCCTGGCAGCAAGGGTTCATTCCATAACTCAGGTCAGACAGAAATGATGCATTGCATCACAGCTGCTTTTATGAAAGTGTTTATTTCATATCTGAAATGTTTTTATATACATTTGCTCTGCTATGACTTGCAGGAGGAGAAAGAAAGCAGTTTTACTGGAGGCAAAACAGCCACCTGTGAAAACTAATTGCGTAGGTTGCGTTCTGCTGGTATCTCTGGGAATGATCCATAAGGAAGAAAGTAAATATCCTTAATCTGCAAGGAGATCACCTGTATGCCAAAATGATCTCCTTTATCAAAGTGGTGATTGAAATATCCCCTCAGATTTGCGGTGGTATGTGTAYGGGGGGGAAGGAAAGGAGGAAGAATAACTCCTGTAGAGGCAGGTGCCTTATCCCACTAAAGCATGTAGATAAATGAAAAATGACAAACTCAAGAGGCTCTAACTAGATTGTTTCATTAAATATCATAATTTAACATGCTTGGTATCCAGTTACCTTCAAAGAAGGATTTCAGAGATCCAGCTGCTTTGCAATCTTGGTGGTTTTTTTTTTCCTTCTTCAATAAAACATGGTTTGCAGTGCTGAGCTATGCCCTTTTCCTCCCTCCTCCCAAATCCTGCGCTCTGTCAGCTTGCAGAAAGCCTTGCTGTAGACTTAAAAAGAAAAAAAAACACAGTTAAAAAATACAGGGCTCTAAGGCAGTTCAGCTGCCTGCTACCTCTGGGTGTGTTGTTCAGGCAGCTCTGTGAGAGCCTGCCATGCTAATTGCTAAAAAAGCCAGGGCATTTCTGCAAGGCATAGGCAGGAGCGACTGCTTTGTTTCTGCTGCGTGCTGTGCTCTTCAGGAGCTGCTGAGGACCTGCCTGCGGTGCACCAGACTGTAGCTCCCCCAGATCCCAAGACTCGGGCGGTAACTGCGCCCAGATCCTCAGTTTTGTGGTATCTATCTCAGGACATGGTGGCGATTAGATTATGCTTGGGGCTTGCAAGGCTTCCTTTAGGGTGTTTCATGGGTGAGGTTACTGCAGCTTTTTAACTTGTCTTCTCTTTTTTTCCAAGATCAGATGACTTTTTCTCCTCTTTTCGGCCTTCAGTTTCATTGTATCTARAAGATTGGATGGGCCAGTGCAATAAATCACTGTTTTCTTGCACCAAAATGAAACTTGTTACTGGTTGCATTACTGGGATTTTTGACAACTCTTCCTGGCCCTGTAGAGTTTTCAGACAACCCTTCACCCCCAGCTTTTCCATYCCTATGCATTAAATATTTTAGGAAGAATGGAAAGAGAGGTAAGAGAGTCTACTCCATGAAGCAAATGATAAATAATTGCTTTTCTGGCCAACTTGTGTGTGTTAGTCTGACTAACTTTTCACTACTGCTCAGTCCTTGCAATATGGACTAAGTGAAGGTAAAATACCTTAAAGTAGGCTGTGAAAACAAAAGCATTTTGCAGCTCAGAGTTTTAAGCAAAACATAAAAGAGCATACTGTTCCCTATCTCCATAAACTTAACCTCAACTTAACCAAATTGAAGTTGGATTTTGGATGCGTATATCAGATGGTAAAGGAACAACTGGATCAAAGGGCTGGACTTGTCCTGYGACGTGCAGCATCAGGCTGTTGGTTTTAGTATTCAAGAGCTGGGAAGACGAGAGTGTGTAATACTATCAGGTGGCCCCTGTGTGAACTGCCCACACTGAACACTACTCTACAAGGAACAAATAATCAGAGGAGCCAACACGAGAATGACCTTAAAATCTGGAATTGACCCTTAGTATTATACCCCTAATTAAATTAATCTTATCTTCAGAATTGACAGCAGTAGACATTCAGCAAGAGGGAGTTGATGAACTGGCAGACTGTGTACAATATTTCATAACATATGGACCAGATGAAGTCATGGAATGTGTTGTTMGTGTCATGAGGATCACATTTCATAAAAAAATGCATATTTTTCCAAGATGAATGCCATTGTCTTCTATACTTACTATTTTTTTATAGAAAGTAAATTGAGGCACAAGAGGATTAGGTAACCTGGAATTTAGAATGCGAAGTTAGTGAAATCCTGAATGCCAGCTCTATGCTGGGCATTCACATTTCCAAAAGACTAGCCCAGAGTGTTTGCATTTAATTTGTTGGTCATGAATCATGATTTTGCTTAGGTAGTATACTATAAATATTTTATTGTGCTTTTCTCAAGAATAGAAGACATTACTCTGAAAAGCATTCATCATCAATTATCTCTTATGCTGTGTGATATATTTAACACACTACAAACCTAGTTGTCCCCATGGGAAAGAGTGTTGAACCTGGATGAAAAATAAGATGTAGAATTCCTTCCTTCCCCCCCTCTATTAAACAAACTTTCTATTGCTTTCATTTTGTGACCTTAAACTTGAATAACAGTCTTCTACCTTTAGTGGTTATTATGGGGCTGTTACTTTTTTTTTTTTTCCCACATTCTGGAGCTGGACAGATTATTTTCCTTTTACAGCAGTAACTGCTTTTTCAAGTTTATACAAATGCTTGTCGTAGGTGCAACCTTATCCCGTCTTCCCTTACGCTAGAGACAGAAGGGCCACTTGTCAAAAGTCTCCAATGCTGGAGGGGAAGAGGATGTTGCTGATGCCAAAGAAATCTGAGAAACACACACCTGTTGTTATTTCAGAGTGCTGTGCCTCTGCTGATTATTGGCTGAGGTTTAAAGCTATGTGTGATTTAGCTCCAATTCATAATTCGACAAGCAGGGACGCACTCGGTTGAACAAGCAGGGATCAAAAGCTGGGAAGTTACAGACTTGCAGGCTTTGGCAACTGACTGTGGCCTTCCRAGTGGAAAGGGAGTCCCTGCATTTTTGCAGGCTCATCCTGGCACATGTCCTTGGGGATTGGCACGAGAGCTGGGGCCGGTGGGAGCTGCTCCTGCCCTCCTGGGTCTGMAGGAGCTCAGTTCCACAGGCTGCTGGGGTTTGACTCGTATTTTATGGGCCAGTTCCCATTTGCTGCACGTGGCCACACCTGTTTTTGTCACCAGTCCATCCTGACACACTTCCTCTGTCAGCCAGAGGTTTGGTGGTTTTTTTCTCTCTCTCTCTCTCTTTTTTTTTTTCTTTGCAATTCTATGTTGTGAGAATTCCTGGCTCCCAAAATCATTCTGGGCAGCTGTGTTGGGCCTGAGGCTCTGGCTCAGTGTTTAAAACCATTCTGCTACTGTACTCATGCTGGCTTGTATCTTGCATCACTGCTTCTTTTGCATGAGACAAGGAGCTATTACTTAGCAGTGGTCAAAGGCAACAGATTTTGGCATCATGGAAATTACTGCGGTTCATGAAGAGCCTTACGTTGAGCACTTCTGTATGTATTGTCCTAAGACAAAAATATGTCTTGCCTGCTTATGTGAAACCACCAACATTCCCGACTGCAAGTGGAAAATGGAGCTGCAAGTTTACCACTGCTCCTGCTGTTACAAAGGTGCTTGAGACACTCTTGTCATTCAGCCCTGGTTTCCATTCTTCCTACTGGGTATTCTCCATGAAGCCAAGGAAATATCCTTTGAACACATGCTGGTATTCTGAAGGAAGGTGTWACCTGGTTTAGTTCCACTGTGCTTCAGCAGAGGACTGAATTCAGGACGTTGACTTTCCCAGCTCAGTGCCTCTGTCAGGGTGCTGCTGTTAAAGAATATGTGAAGTGGAAAACACATCTAGTTCTGTTTCTTAATCATTACTGCATTTCTCTTTGCAGCTGCTTTACATATCTCACATATAACATATGCTCTTTTAACATATGACATGAAAATGGATAAGTGTACCTGTAGACCTGGGTGCAACATGCAGGGAGAGAGATCTATGAAAAGCTTCAGGCATCAGCTACAGTATTTCTTTTCAATTTTTAATTTCCTTAACTATTCATGGAAGGACATGAACCCCCTTCAAACACATTTCAGGAGTTTCATTTCTGTTCTGTATTTGTCCCTGTGAATACGTGTCTGGTTTCTGTCCAGTCTTACTAGGCCCAGTGCCACCTTCTTTAAAAAATAACCTAGAAAATGCCCTTTCCTGGGCTGGATGTGGTGAGTGCGATTGCCACACGAGTTTGTGTGTGGTTTTGGCAGGAGACCCCCTCCCCATGCCTCGGAGGGTGCAGTGAGAGGTGGGCTGTGCCTCTCYGCATGCTCATCCCCTTGGAGGCCATGCAGGCGCGGGCCTCGCTGAGCCGATGCCATTTGTTTGCATACCATTTGCAGCAACCTGAATGACTGGTTATTCTGGTCAGGAGAAAACAGCACTGACATCATGTGATTCTGGCAAAGCGAGCCACCGTTGGATCGTGGCCTCTGAATACCCAAGGGGCTGGCAGCAACCTCAGGGGTTGGCCAGGAGCCCCATTGAGTTCACTGGCAATCAGTTGACTGCTGGGCTGGACAAGCTGCCCTACTTTCTCTGACAAGCTCTGTCTAAAAGAATGATGGGCAGCCTGCCACTGGTGTTCTTCACTGGAGCTGCTGCACGTTAACTGTTTGGCGGCTCAGGGCTCGTGGTGCTGCCTTCTGCAGAATCGGGCTGGACGCTCAGCCGCTTCTCTGACTCACTTGTTGCTCGCTTGCACTGTAAGATGCAAGGTTTACTTTTCGAAATGCCCATCTCYCCTTGCCAAGTGGCAGAGGAATGCCATTAGTTCTTGTTTTTTAACAAAATGTGACAATCCAATCTAATTATTCAAACGGTAAATTCCTGCACTGCAAAAATCCCTGGAGGAAAAGTCAACAAAAGAAAAGTCAACTCTTTGATAGGCCCAGAATATTTAGTAACTATTTATTACAGCAGATGCATTCAAGCGTATTTCTTCCAGTAAGACTTTTGATACATCTTCTATGAAAGAAGAAAGGGAATTTTCAAGGTAGACCCATTTTCACAGTTTTGTGAATAGTTTTGAAAAGCTGATTGTCATAAACGTGAGACTGGCTGTTGGCTATCCGAATTTTGATGATAAGTCATAATTCTAAACAAGAAGGACTATATTGATGAAAAGCGGGTTACATGGGTGATCCTATGAGTTAGTACAAATGCAGTTTTTGTGTTCTTCCCCTAAAATAAAACYTTTAGGACACAGATTTTTGCAGAAGGTCTTTTGAATATTTTCGTACATGAGGTTGTTTCCAAAATACATTTTTCTTTCAGTCATAAAAGATTTAAAATGTGCCAATGGCTTTTATAGAGGGAGTTCTATAAAGAGGAGTTAACTGAGCAAATGTCATATTTAGAGGAACTAATCCAACTTCTTTGGAAGTCTTTATGGACTTTTCCCTTTATGAAAGTTATGAGAAACATAAAAGCTTATTGTCCTGGAATGTCTATGTTTCCTGTTGCCTGTGTAGACACAATGCCAAATCAGTGTTTAATACAAATTGGCATACCTTTGCATTAGTTAAAAGTGAAGGTASCTTGCTCTTCTGGTTTGTTGCAGCTGAAAAATGTTTTCCTATCTATAAGGACTGGCAGAGAAATACCATGATTAAATGTCATTCTGGGAATACCTGTGGCTGTCAATAGCTTCTCTTGATGCCTGTATTTAAATATTTAAAGACATTTTTATATGTTTTACCATCCTACGTTCTTCTATGAATGTCATATCTGGACATCACTGTGTAAATCAGACTTATAGGGCTATCGCAAGTAGAGCTCAGCTGATGAGAGTTGCATTTATTATATATGTTACATAATTTTATATGTATATTTCTAACCTCTTGGCCACATATAATTCAATTATTTTGTGTTGCTTTTAGATGTCTTTCTATTTACTTTTTCTAACATTTGAGAGTAACCTTACACTTAAGCTTCTTTATTTTAGGTCACATTCAAATGGCTGCAGTGGTTCATCACCTGACTGACCAGGGATTTTAAATAATTTGCATTGACTATCTTCTCAGAGAGGAGTCTTTCTGAAAGCTTGTGATAACCTGGACTCAGTGCTGTTTGGAGGTGCCTTAGCTCCTTCACCTGGAAATACGTCTTTTGATTCCCCCAGCATACCAATGAGACACAATTTCATTATTTTCCAGTAAAAATGTAGCAGGTACACAAGCTCCCCTTGAGACACCTGTACTGTTTCTTGGCTTTTTCACTTGGCTTTTTCACTTGTATTTGCCTTTCTATCTTGGTTTTTCACTTCAGTTTGAAGAGTCAACACAGGAGAACAAATTGATAGTGACAGGATTTAAAAATCCGAAGCAAGAACGTAAAACTGTTCCAACTGTTTTAACTGTTAAAAATCACATAACTATCCAGGTTGCTGTGTGAGTGAGTGAATGAATGGAAAAACTTRACTCAGAGAGGTAAGATACATGTATATATGCACTGTTTTAAAGTGTTTTAGCTTGCTCCAATCTTAATCATAGTGCTTGCCAAGACACTTCTAATAATACATATTAATAGCCAGATTTTGCAGTGGAGATATGTTCTTTACTAAAATAGACTCTTCACTGTGTGTTGTAATTTTCTGGTGATATATATAGGAAAGAGAGTAGCATAATAATTCTTGAAGAGCTATTGTCCTCTAATTAGTATGCGCCTATAGTGCATTCATGTATAATTCAGAAAAGAGAAATTGATTGCATATTTTGGACTAATATTGGAGAATGAGTGCTGATTTATGATTCCTACTTCAGTTGTACATTTCTAATTCTCAAGAGATAATTTTACTCAATTAAAAAAAACCCTAAAAGCTAATTCCTTTGTCAATTTAATTTTAAAGAACTGTCATTTGAATTCTCTCAGAACCATTCTTTTGTGATTATGATATATGTTGCTGTATATCATGGCAGAAACATTCCTCTTACACCTAAATTTCTCAGCTTCTGTTGTTTGATAAGTTACAGTAGATCTTTGRAAGAGAGGAATACCTGATTGCTTCAGCCATTTAAGTGATTCTATTATTTGCATCCTTTTATTTTGGACCATTTAGTCCCAAGAATGCAATGTTCCAGTAGGCTATTGCTAATTGTTGAGATTCCTATGGAGAAAAGAGAATAGGCATTGCAACTTTGAAGTTACAGTTTTTTTCTTTTAGGTAAATTCTTTTAAGTCAAGTAGGTACATTCATACCTACGATAATGTTCAAAACTGCTAAAAGGACCACCCAGAGATAATGGGAGTGCAGATAATCTAGGTTTTGCAAAGACAGCAGGGATTATTAGATTAGTTTGTTAAGGATTCATACAAACTAGGTGATTTTATTAAAACTTGCTGGTATTAAAGGCATTCTCTGGCTATTTGCAAAGCTGAAGTGTGTGTCTGAGCATGASAACGTATACAGCTTTTTGTTATTCTGTTTCATTACTTCAGTGGGAAAGGGGAAAAGAGTATCTCAGACATAATTTGAGTGTTTTCTTGAAACTTTTCTTCCTCTATTTCTTTTATTGAATTGTGGTTATGAGCAATGTAAAATAAATTCCCATAGAGTAGAAGTATGTTGTAAGGTCTTTGACTGATACAGAATAATTGCTTTGTTGATTGTATATCCATGCATGATAAGATATGCATAAGAAGAAATCTGGTACAGAAGTATAAATAATACTTATCTTTAAGCCAGCATCTGTCATCTGCTTCAGCAGACAGTGTTTTCTTTCATTCCTGCACAAAAAGAGCTGAGAGATTTATGGAGCAGCTTTGTTTGTGCTCTGTGATGCTTAATCAATTTTTATTAAATTCTAAATTAAAACTTGGCTTTCATCATAATCTTTTTTTTTCCTCCCAGTAGATATCGCTTATGTATACAACAGGAGAAAGACTCCTAACAGCCATAAAGTTTATGCAGAGGCGGAGAGAGCTTCAGTCCTTTTTTTTTTCTCCTCCTATGGAACTACTCTTAAGTCATTTTCCAAAAGCTGGACTAATACTTCTGCAATAAATTCTAGCACTTCAGAATAAAAAAAAAAGAAAAGAAAAGAAAAGAAAAAGAACAACTTTAAAATCTTTGGGCTCTCTTTTCAGTATATTAATTAGTCATTACTGCAGCAAATCTCTTAAAGAATTTTACTCTTAAGAACTTGTAGAATGTGTGGTTCTTTTAATAAAACTATTTAAAAATTGCTTTTCAACTGCATGCCACTTCAAAACATCAGCTAATCCTCATTACATGCTAAGATATGTAAATAAGTAGCATTATCTCCATTTCACAGATGGAGAAATTAAGGCAGAASTGTTAAGTTACTTAGTCAGGGTCGCATCTCTGGAAAGAGTCAGAATGTGGACTACAGGAGTGCTCAAGTCCTTTGCTCAAGTCAAGTTTCCTTCTACTGATGGTAACAAATAACAAACACTTAGGACCTATCTATACTTTATTTTCAGAGTTTATATACATGAAATAAACTTGTGGTTGAGATACAGAAACAGGTCTTAAAAATTACTCTTTTCAGAGAAGTAAATTAGGGTACTGGAGGGTGTCTGAAAGGGTGTCTAAGACGACTTTTTCCATTGATTTAAGCCACTATTCRTTCTCATTTAATGTGAAAAGAATGCTCAGGGTCAAGCTCAACTCAAAAGCAAGGATAGGATTGAAATGATTTTATTTCTAGATGCTCTAGACTAGTGCATTTTCTCCTCTTCATTTCCCTCCTCTATGCTACTCTAGATAAGTGCATTTATTTCTTTTAAGGAATAAATTCCCTAGACTACTTTAAAAAAGAAAATAAACACATGGAGTCTAAGGACAGAAGGGACATTTGATCTTGTAGCTTGACCTTATTGTAACCCAGTAACAATTCTCTTTAGCCTAGCAACTTGTATTTGGCTAAGCCTGTTTCCAGAAAGCTGTCCAGCCTTGATCAGAGTGCGGTATGCAGTGCTCCGCTTCACAGTTTGCTCCAGTGGTTTGTTGCTCTTGCTCCTGGTAAAGTGGGAATTGTTTAGCTTCACCTGATGGTTCTTGCTGTACCATCTGTGATTAAATTGAAGAGCTCTCCAGGGCCTGTTATTTTCTCTCTGTGAGGGTACTTACACGACACTTTTTCCTTCTTTTTGAACAAGTTTTCTCTCGTAAGTCTCATTCTCCTCTGAATGATGTTTATGTTTCAGTCCTTCATTAAAAAATGAACAAAGAGGGGTGCCTCTGCTGTCTTCCTTTTCTTCTAGAGTAAAGAATAGTTTTGTCTTGGTTGGTGGCAGGGAGCTTATATTGGGTTATTTGTATTTAACCCAATTTGTATTTGTATTTCAAAGTCACATCTTGGGAGGATATAGTTGCCCATTTGGTTAGTCCTGTCTAAGCAGTCTGCTGCGGGCAAAAACTGCCGAGGAACCATCTTTTAAAGATATTTGGTAGGTTCTTGAGAGACAATAAAAGAAATTCCAACTTGGGTGTCTTCAAGGAAATTTCAAAATACAGCAATATAAGAGGAAATGTTTCAGTTAGCGTAGCACATGTGTTCTTAGATAATTTGACTTGTATCTTGTACACACAGTCTCCAGCACACAGCAGGCCGACTTTGTTTATTATCCTCACTCTACTGAGCAGTTAAACACTAACTCTGAGCTTGGATGAAAAGCCAGTCTCACAGTCCTTCCAGTTTGTGCGCTGTCCTTTCAAGAAGGACAGCGGGCAGTAAATTAAAATCAGTGTGCAGGGGTTCATGAATACCCTTTGGTGGGCTGTTGTAGAGAATCCGGGAAAATAATTTTGGTGATAACTCGGAGGGAAGTGGAATACAGCCTGCAGACTTTTCACAGGTCAGTCACTAATCAGTGAGATGTCACTTGCTTCTCTTTGTGTCCTTTTGCCTCCTTTTTCCATTTAAAATGCTGCTTGTTATCTGTCCAGAACATGCGGATCCTGTGTCCACTGCAGCAGCCGCAGCAGCATGGAAGAAGGTGGAGGGGCAGCAGGGAAACCAGAGGAACTGAGAAAGGAAGACAAATAAAGAAAAGTGTCACTGAAATTCTGAGATGAAAACAGGATGTGGACCCGGCGCACAAGCGCGCTTTCATGCTGCAGCGCTTCCCCGCTCTGCCCCGCRCGGCTCTTGGCCCGCGTGGCGGTAGCCGCGCGATCACAATGCACRTCTAGCGAGCTGGTGCCTACTTCACGTGGAGTAAATTTAGAGTTAGATGAACTGAGTCTTTGGAGCCATTGCCAAATGAGGTGGTGATGATGGCTGGAGAGGCTCTGAGCTGGGGAGTGCTCCTGGCAGGAACACAACCCGCACTGTATCATGCTTTTGACCGTGGTGCTTTGGACGTGCTGCCAAGTGTTTGTAACAAGATAGTGCTGTTACTGTACTTTGCTTTTAACTTTTGCATACAGTACATTTCCTTTTTTGTTTTATAAACTGTGCTCTGCATGATTTTTTGTAACTCTGTAAACAGTTCTGGCTATGCAGATTTTGGCTAAGTATGAGGTAGTCTCATATAGCTTCCTGCTTGTTTTGTGCCATGAGTTCTGTCCTCTGAGTGTGCTCTCCCTGATGACCTGAAATATGACGAAGCCTTTGATGGCAATTAGCACTTCATTCATAGTAGATGTTAGGGGAAAAAAGTATTGCGCGTATCTTGCAAATTACCAAAAAGTCTGTAATAACTAGTCAAACCAAGTTTTTTTCAGGGAAAGTGAGAGYTAAATTTCATAATTTTTTTGCTTTATATAATAGTAAGCTAGTATTCAGTTTTTATAAAATGAAAAAAAAAAAGATTTTTAACCTATTATCAAAAAAAGGAAAAGAATAACAAATTTTAAACAATAATTATTCTTACAGATACAGACTAAAACTCTGCACAATTTAAAGGAGAACATGACATTGTTTTTATAACTGGCAATGGTCTTATAAAACTGAATTTTAACATACCATAGGGAATGTGCCATAAAAAAAGTTCGCAAGTTATAAAGAATGTAGCAACGTCTTATAGTAATGTTAAATTTAGTATAATACCTTTCAACTCAATTCTTTCCTTTTATTCTATTCCTTTTATTCTATTTTTATTTTATTCCTTCTATTTTTAGTCCTATTTGTTAATTGATCTTGTCCTTTTGGGGCTAAGATTGGCCTTGCATGCTTGGGGTAACTTTCCTGTATCTGACAGTGGGATRTTGCAATTGTGCAGGAGGTTAGATTCCTTTGGTTAAACTGTGGTATCTTGCAATCACCACAGATACCTCTCAGAAAGTAAAATCATATTAATGAGGATTGTTCGTAAGCACAGAGTCAGACTCCAGCCCAGGACATTTTTGGAATATTTCTGCTGGATGTTGTATGCCTCATTCGGTCTAAGAATTGCGGATTCCTCCACCTTGGACGGCACTGCATGTCTGTGGTAGATGAAGTGATTTCTAAAACCTGTAACAAATCAGACTTATTTTCTTCTTTCTCTCCTCCTTTCTAGCAGCAAGCTCTTGCACGGTTCTTGTAGCTTTGGTCATCCACATGGTAAAACAGTTGGGTAGGTTGGTCAGAACAGCAGTTTCAAGGCTGTGCAATACMGTTTTGGAAGCCCTTTTTGTTTCTAAGTATGTGTGCTCTTTCTGCAAAGACAGAAGTCTGTTTACCTTGAGAAAACATGCTAACTAGTAAGTGAAAATGGAGTTTCTGTGGCTTGGGCACGCTAGTTACTGTGAGTTACTCTTCTATGCTTGAGTTTGCAGGAGGGGCTTTCCTCTCCGGAGGTTTAGCGAGTCATCCAGCAAAACTGCACACCTTCCCTTTTCCCCCCCGCCGCCCCTACAGCAACCACTGCTTTGAAATGACAGTTTTGGGCTGTACCTTCATAGCCATAGGAAAACTAGTCACCGCAAGCCATTTCCTGATGGTGGGTAAATGTTATTACAGAGCTGCAGCTTAGGAAGTGAAAAGAAAAGTTAAAGACCAAGACATCTCTCTTGAGCAAAGCATTTATCTGAACAGCGTGTAGTGTTTATCTGCCTTTTTAATTTTTTTTTTTTCTGGTAAAACAGTGAAGAATAGCTACCAAGTTCCAAAGCACTGACTCATGTGGCTACAATGAAATATTAGGATACAGCCATTTCCTACCTTTGTTTAGAAATCAACTGGCTGGGCCTGGCGGATGCAGGCCCTCAGCTGCAGGGCTTTGTGGAAGGAAATGCTTTCGTCTTTATTGAGTATTGAATGCTATTTAGCAATTTGTACCTTGCATGTGGCAAGCATTGTGCAAAATGCTTTCGTGTATATTTCTATACACTGTAGCCACCCGAGGCCTTAATGTGATTGAATTGCACTTCAGGGAAAGTACTTGCAAGGTAGTTAGAAAGGTGTCATGAGGTAAGCAATGGATTTTAAGAGCACCCTCTACTTTCCTCTTTTTTCTTTTTTCTTCTTTTTTTTTTTTTTTTTGTGACAACCTCAAGCTGTCTACACACAAAATAAAATGTCATCCATGCTTTTTGAAGCAGGGATGTTGCCTAAAGTGGTACTGCATATTTGGTGGCAGAACTGAAAAAAGGTTGTAGAAGTTCTGGCTTCTGTTTTTCTGCGCTGAACATTAAATGCCATTTAAATCTGGTTGTCACAATTGCAGAAAAGGCAGCACATTTGTACGTAGTGAGAGTGAGTGCATTAAGAAAAAATAACTCCCAGGGTAAATAAAGAAATGAAGCTGTAAGAGAGAAGCAATGGGCGTTACTAAAGTACTAAAAGAAAAACAGTGACAATTAAAAACTTATGTGGTTGTTGTATATTTATCTGTAGCCTTGAAATTCACTTTCCAGTATTTTTGAGGGTTTCATTTATCAACACTAAAAACAATTGTGTCTATTTTTTTGTTATTACTTTCAATTTGTATGATTTAGAGATTTAGTTTACCTCTCAGAGCTAAATTGTTTACTGGTGACTTACCACTCTTCTCTTACATAGTGCCTTGTTGGCATTCGCAACCACTGTTAGCGAACACATAAAAGAAAGCAAAAAAGTATAATCCTGGAAATTCTCCAAAGAGGGGTTAGGAAACAACGTACGGACAAATGCTCCTGCTTGGAACAAAATACAAAATAGTCCCTGGTTACTGTGTGTGTGTTTATGTGTGTGCGTGTGTGTTTTTAGTTTTAGCCAAAATTAAACACAGAAGAGTTTACTGTTTGATAATCACCATGTGTTTACTTTTCCTTCCAAAACTGAAGTTGCCAACCAATACATTTTCTACCCAGTGCTATGAATCTGTCCAAATAAACACGGAAAGTAGTAAAACAATGACACTGTATGAAAATACACCCTCATTCATTAAACAGGGCCCAAAAAATTCTGTGGAATTCATCAGTAATAGAGAAATGTGCATCTTGTGGCCTCTCTAGCATACGAAAAAGTGGTAACAGAAACRTGAATGATTTTCTAATTTGAACCTCCTCAAAACACATATCCTATGAATGTGCAGGGATGAACACTGATGGTTTTGCATTATGCTCCATTTCTACTGCTAGTGGATTCATGCATTTTGGGTAGCTCATGACTTTATATCAATTAGAAAGGTAAGTAGGTAATTTGTAGTGAACAAATAATCGAGTTCAACGGCTATCTCAGTCATTAAAGGTTGAGATGAATTCAGTTCAGTTCATTTACAGAATTTTTGTTCTGTGACCACTTATGCTGATATCTGCACATGGTTCACAAATGAAGCAAAAGTGGCATTAAATCATCATGTTGGCTAATTCTAAGTTGGAGGATAGGAGATACCTTTTTTTTAACACCTCACACTGTATTACAGGTTTTGGGAAGAAAAGAGAGTAATGGAGATTTGCAAAACAGGTGGAAGCAGACAGAGGCATTAACAATTCTAGTTCCTCAGGCATGTACAGTTTTAGATCTTTTGGGTTTAGCTTGAAGGAGAAGATTTCCAGCACCTCGTCAAGAATCCTTGTGGGTTAGAGGAAAAGTGGTTTTCTGAGTGAATCATCTACACTGTTCTTGTCTGGGGAACTGCAGCAGTATACCTTTGGAAGGTATATACTGTGTGTGAAATTACATGCTTTTGAGATACCCTGTTCTTCATTCTTTATTCTCTGTTGTTACCCCGAAGTGGAGGACCCTGCCTGGGGGTCTTCCTCAGCTCTGCTCCGCGACAAGCGAAACCTTTGGCTCTTTCTTCTAGCAGCGCATCTTCCTGTCCTTGGTGTGTGGGGGGTTTAAACTCTGCCCAGAACATGGTACTTTGGTGCACGTGAGACCTCACAGATCTGAGACCTGCCGTGCCAGGTGATGTCCTGGCACTGCCGATGGTGCTCTCTAAGTTACGCTGCCATCTGCAAAACCGCTACCTCCAAATTTGCTTTTAAGGATCTGGCAGCTGCAATTACTCACTCAGTGGATATTTGCTTTCTCAGAGTTTTATTCCTACTTTTCCTAAAGATATTTTTTATTTGCTACTGTTAGCAAGGTCTGAGTGCTATGAAAAAAATGGATCTTTTGTAGCTGYGAAGAAATCCTTTGAAACGTGAAATGGTGCCTGGCTCTCCACTTCTGGGTTAGTCTGCAGCCCTGCAGGTTGAAACAAAAGCAGCAAGAGGTGTGAGCTTCCTGCAGCCCTCTGCCATCTGATCCGGAGGCTCCACCGGCTTTGAAGCCAAGCAATTACCTCTGGGATTCCAAGGAATTAACCGTTTCGCTGCTCCTTGTGCAGGCCAKGCCGGGCAGAGGTGCCTGCGAGCCCGGTGCAGCTGGCACCTTCCGTAGGGAAAGGATTCCAGCAGGCGGAGGTTTCAGGTTTGAATAAACAGATTGGTGTACAAAGTACAATCTGCTGAATGTTACTTTGATTGTTTGAATAATTTAAAAAGTAAGCTAAATGTAATGCTGACAGCTGGAAAGCTCGGGGCTTTGTGGAGTCCTCAAGGATCTTTCCTTTCCTTCAGGATAATAAARGGAGTACTTAAATCAGCTGAGCAGTTAGAAAGGTGTCATTTCCATCTCTTTCTGCATGAGTCTGAATGAGGGAATGCCAGGACTTGTGAGGGGGAAGCAGGAACAACAGGATAATTTGTGTGTGATTTCCCTCTAAAAAAATTATTTTTTAAGGAAACTTATACATGTTATAAGTCAATTTCCACTACGTACTGTAAAAGCCTGAGGTCAAAAGAAAAAGAGATTAAAAAACTTTGAAGAAATTGACAATCAGACCACAGTTCCCCAAAGCCTGGCCTTAGCCARCCTATTTCTTTTATATTAGAAAAGCTCATAGAAATGAGAGTTGGGCTCAGAGTTTCATTGCACTGGGCACTGAGAAGAGGCAGTGCAAATGCAATATCTGCCCTAAGGAGCTTGCAGTCTGTTGCAAGGCTTGATGCCAGAAGAGGGTGTAGCAAGCAGTGAGAACAAGGAAAAGGTAGTTCTAGGAACTTGTGACTATCCCGTCTTGCTAGATAAACAGTCTGCTCGGCTGAGAATCATCTGCCGAGGCTGAGATATAAATAAAACCACCGCCGAACTTGGTAATCCTGGCTAGTCACCTGTCTTGTGGCAGACGTGATGGGTTTGTGAGATGAGGCCGCTGTCAGCTTGCTTTCTCAGATCTAATTATACAGCGGTACGAGTGTGTTATACGGGCTGGAGACTGCGCTCGTCCAGCTTCTCCTCCTCAGGCCGCCAGCCCTGACAAACACCCCTTCCGAGGAGCAACACGGGCATCATGCATCTGCAGAACACTTGTTTCCAGAAGGAGGTTATTTTCTTTAGAGTTAGTATTTCAGGGATTTCTTCTTCTTCTTCTTCTTCCCTTGCAACAGGCATTTCTGATAAACTGAGAAATATCTTCCCAGTGTCAAAATTTCACTTGCAGGGGAGTCAAAAAAAAAGTGAGCATATAGGGTATGAGTATGTGATCCAGATGAACGGCTTGTGCTGGAACAGGATGCGGCATTTTTCAGCTGCTTTCACTAACACCTCTCTGCCCAAACTCATTGCTCTGGTGAAGGAGGCAGACTCAGGACAGTCACCATTTGAGGAAGTTTCTCCTTTTCAGGGCATCTCCAGCCATGTACTGGTAGCTCCTGTTGACTCCATCTAAAACCTGCCCAACTGCCCTGGACAGGGATGAATCTCTTATAACTAGGGCAGCACTCAGAGGCCACAGGTCTGGGTGGAAGTTTATAAAATATTTAAGAAAAGCTGCTTTATGTCCACCAGAATTGCTGTATCAAATTGGGTCAACGGACCGGGATCTGGTATTCAGTGCATGGCGCAGAACCCATGTTTGATTGTAGCTGGTGAAATGTGCAAGAGACCCATTAATTGACAGTTGCAGAATAACCTGCCCATGGGGGAAGGAGCTTTCTAAGCTCAGGCAATTAGTGGTTTTCTTTTGCCTTTTAGCAGGAGTTTGTATACTTGGTCTTTAGTAGGGGAGCAGTTTAGTTTGCTGAATAATAGTTTTCACTTGGCTGCAGGAAGCTCTGTAATTGTGTTGTGCTCCATAAGCTCTTGGAGCTTATGATTTGTCTGTTTCTCTGCTACTTGGAGGTGTGATTTAAGTGAAAAAGGGTAAAATCAGGAAGCTCAAAGCAAGAAGTATTTTAGTGAGACAGCATCAGTAAGATGTGTAATTTACCATATTAGCGCTTTTAAGTCTGTGGGCAAAAAAAAAAATGTGCTGTTAGTGACTATGCAGTACTATGTGTACTGGAGAATCATGCCTTCTTCTAATCAAATGTCTCTCTAAAAAGCACATCCCAAAGGTTTATGTTTCTACATATGAACTCTGATTTGCAGAAAGAGGTGCAGCACCTCTTCCTTTGTGAAAAGACACAGCAGTGGGTCTTATAGAACCCCAGAATTTCCTGAAATTTAGGCTACATGTATCTACACTGTGTGTGGTTTTTTAGAATCTCATGTTGTTTGCATTATGCTATGTGGAGTGTCTCTTTTTTCTATTATTTGGACACTTCTCATATGTATTGACAGTCCGATCATCAAATGGCCTTTCAATCCCACAGATGTAGTCTAGTTCATGGATCCAAAACTTTCAGACTGGTTGTAATTCACAATTTCCAGTTACAGCATTCTGATTATAAAATATTTGTCRCAACCCAGGAAGAAAATAATTTTTTGATCAGCCCTCTAACTGAAAACTGATGGTTCTTGTGTATTGTTGGGGGACAATGGCAAGCGCAGAGTTAAGCGAGCGGCCAGTTTATGTTGAGCTGAACGTTCCCAGTGTTGCTGGATCCCTAATCCCTGAGCAGATGCTTTACCACAGTCTCATTATAGTCCAGAAGTACCTCTTGTGTGAGAAAACGCAGTCATGCAGAAACAGTATAAACACTATTGACTTGCCTACCACTTCTTCTTGCTGCTCCTTCTTTTTTCTTTCTTCATTTTCCCCTCTGTTTTAAACAGGATGCATTGTTAGTTTAACTTTTACCACCGTAATGCCTTTTGCCCTTTACCTAGGATTTCTGTCTTCTTTTTTTTTTTTTTTTGCTTTTGAATTAAATTAATATAATGAAAATGATAGATCTCAGAGGCCTTCATTATGAACTGCTTATGAACTTGCCTTCAAATAGAACTGTTTTGTTATTATCAGAGGAGCCTTCTTTTGCTTCACACAGCTTTTCACATCATAGCATTTTAAATTCCTTAAGTCCTGTAATACTATATTTTGTGAACAGGAGAGAGGGAAAAATAGAGATTTTAGTCCTTGCTTTTGTTAACCCATTCTTGTTTGGGTCAGAAGAAGAAAGGGTTTTTGTTACCCAAGTTGAAGATCTGCCAGCTTGTAAAGCATTCCTTTTTGTATGAGGGAGATTAAGTTGGCATTTTATGCACTTCCCTTGTATGCACCTTCATGTTTTGTCATAAGGCATATAATTACTGCATTTCACCATCAGCAATCATTCTTAAGTTAAGACCTGCTATCAACCTCTCATTAATAAGAGCAAGACAATGGAGGTAGGAATTACACCTTCAGAGTGAGAAACAGCTCTCAAAGGAGTTAATCTTCCCATTGCACAACAGAGAAAAAAATAATAAAAAAGAAAAGGGTTTTTCTTCTGCTTGAAGAATTTGTTAGCAYGGCAGGGTTTGCTCAGGTGGGATTGCTCTTCACCAGAGCATGAGCATCACATGGTGGCACAGGGTGGACCTCCTCCCACAGCACGGGACCGCACGGAGGTGGGCGCTGTGGCAGTCCAGGCTCCCCGGGATGAAGGCATCCTGAGGGGCTCTGCTCCACCTGCATGCAGCCTAGCCAGGACAAAAGTTGGATTCTGCAGAAGGGAGGGAGAATGTGTCTGGATTAGGCCGTTCCCTAAAAACCCCTGTCCTGAGGAGCAGCCGGAGGGCGCGCACCTGGCGCCGGCCGTGGGCCTGCGGCTGCTGGCGAGCGTGGGATCCTCCGCGCCAGGCAGGGACATGGGGCTGCTCCCAGCCTCCCCTCCAGCGCAGAACCGTGCTCCTCATATCCGGCCCCCCAAGCCAAAAGATGAAAATCTAACAAAGGAGGCTTTTTTCTTTTTCTTTTTCTTTTTCTTTTTCTTTTTCTTTTTCTTTTTCTTTTTCTTTTTCTTTTTCTTTTTCTTTTTCTTTTTCTTTTTCTTTTT
>NW_020456199.1:2546467-2564932 GCF_003342845.1 Nothoprocta perdicaria | reverse complement strand
TCTTTTTCTCTCTCTTTTTCTCTCTCTTTTTCTCTTTTTCTCTCTCTTTTTCTCTCTTCTTCTCTCTCTTTTTCTTTCTCTCTCTCTCTCTTTCTCTCTTGGGGATAAAAAATGACATATAGAGTAGAAACAGGTTCAGGTGAGATTTTTAAATGTGGTTATTGATCTGAATAGTAAAGATGGGAACTCAGGTTAGCAGAGAGTGCTTTTCAGAGCTTTTCTTTAGTGCCAGGAGATGTGCAGGGTCAATATACTTGAATATTCAGGAAATAACGCTTTCTGGATAAGAAGAGCACATTTTGCAAAGCTGCTTTGCAAGTATCAAAGGATGTTGGCAGCAGGGGGAGGGAGGGGATCTTGCCCCTCTGCTCAGCTCTGAGGAGGCCAAACCTGGAGCACTGGGGGCAGCTCTGGGCTCCCCAGGACAGGAGGGACGTGGAGCTTCTAGAGAGGGTCCAGAGAAGGGCAACCAGGATGATTAAGGGAATGGAACATCTCTCGTGTGAGGAGAGATTGAGTGAGTTGTGCCTGTTTAGCCTGGAGACGAGAAGAGTGAGAGGGGGTCTGATCAACATGTATAAATATCTGAGGGGAGAATATAGGGAAGAAGGGGCCAAACACTTCTCAGTGGTGGCCAGTGACAGGACAAGGGGCAGTGGGTACAAGTTAAAGCACAGGCAGTCCCACCTCCATGTGAGGAGGAACTTCTTCCCTGTGAGGGTGCCAGAGCCCTGGCACAGGCTGCCCAGGGAGGCTGTGGAGTCTCCTTCTCTGGAGATCTTCCCAACCCGCCTGGATGCYGCCCTGTGCCCCGTGCTCTGGGTGTCCCTGCTGGAGCAGGGGGCTGGACAAGAGGGTCTCTAGAGGTCCCTTCCAACCTCAACCAGTCTGTGAGTCTGTGATTCTGTCATTCTGTATGTATGCATGGCTGGCAGCAGAAACCTGACAACCAGGCAAGCTTCATATAATTTTGTGAGACTGGAGACTGCTTGTTGCATATAAAAAAAATGGATTTCAAAAAGAAAAAGTACTGAAGAAGTTCATCAATGTACAATGAACTCCTCCCTCCTCCCCCCTAAAAAACATAGCTAAAAATCTGTTAAATTAATTTATTCTCAGATGCTGTGACAAATAGGATTGAACCATGCTGGAACTCATTTCTAAGAAACCTGCAGCTGCATAATATCAGTTACAATCATGATGAAATATTCCAAATAAATTAGTTCTTTCAGAAGCTATTCACTCAAAGTATAAGCCAAACCACAAACTCTTTTTTGCATCTTTGAAAGATTTAGATGTCAAATGGAATGTTTCCCAAAACAAGGATGTGCTTAAGGAGAGGAAGAAAAGTAATCTTGTTAACCAAAAATAAGTAGAATTCAAAGTTGATTTTGGTGCTTTCCCCTTCGCTACTGAAAAAAGGGAAGGGAAGGGAAGGGAAGGGAAGGGAAGGGAAGGGAAGGGAAGGGAAGGGAAGGGAAGGGAAGGGAAGGGAAGGGAAAGCAATATGGGAGGAAATTTGCTTAAACTTAAGTTTAGTTTACATATAGGTTACACCTGAATTGCTTGAACCACTTCAAGTTGCAGTGCATTTTATTCTTCCTGGGTAGCAGGCTCTGCTACCTCTACTAGGATTGCTACTGAAAAAGTGTGTACATAAAGTTAGTTTCTTAATGGTGTTTATGGTACATATTCTAGAGTTGTGAAGCATTTTACAGAGKGAAGTACCACATAGACAAAACAGCATTCCTCGACTGAGTTTTTTTACCAAGCTCCTCAAGCTTATTTACTGTAACCAATACCAAATGTAACTATCACTTCTGCAAAATGGCCACTTTTGTTCTCAGGTCCAGTTAGGCTACAGCTTGTGCAAAAACTATGTAGTCAAATAGTAAGGTCACCAGTTAAGTGGCTCACCGCATTTCCAGCAGGTTTTAAATCTTTTGCATAAGCCAGCCTGAGCTTGCCAGCTGAATGTGGGCACTTATATTTGGGATTCATATGAAATCTGGGAAGCAGTTATTTCTTACACCATATTTATGAATAATGACAAGACATTGCCAGCTGGTAGGTGTAAAGTTGTCTAGACCAATCTAAGAACAGTATGTTTGTGCATCTTTTCTTAAGGCAGCTTTGAGGCCCAAGGAGGCAGATTGGATAATTTTCCAGTGATTGCTAAGTGACCTGGAGCTCTAGCAGAAGAAATGCCTGTAAACTCTGCAGCTTTGGCTGTTGTGACAGAATTATTATTATTATTATTATTATTATTATTATTATTATTATTATTATTATTATTAAAAAAAAAAAAGGAAGGCTATCAGGCCTTATACTTTAGGACAAATGCTGTCTGGAAGAAGAAGGAAGCTTATCACCTAGGCCTGATACTTCACAATATTACAAAGTGCAAGTTTTGCAATTATCATGAGAAGTACAAAGTGCCAATCAGCATTTGAAATAAGGCGAAGCAGTAACGTTATGAGGCACAGTGGGGTGAAGCAGATGCTCCCTTGTGTGGCCCAGTGGGCATCTGTGTGGGCACTGCTTTCCTGCAGCAATTCCAGGTGAAGCATTCCCATGTGCGGCTATTCACTGAACTGCCTTGCATCGCTTTAACCACATTCATTGGCATCACTTGGCATGCATTTCTTTTGCATTTTGTGTTCCTACYGTGTACTAGAGAGAGTGCCATGCAGTTGGGTGATGTTCCATTTATTTTCTAGCCCTTTTCTGTCAGGAGATCTGTCTTGTAATAAATGTCTAACGCCAAAACTGTTCTTGTTATGTGCAGAAATATGAAGCAAATATATGTCCTTTTGGAGGAAAGAAGGAATGTGTGGAAATTTGGGGGTAAAAAAAGGCAAAAGAAAAGGAATATGAGTGCTGTAGTAAAGTGAAAAGTCAGAACAAGAGAAAGGAAGAAGAGAAAGGCAAGGAAAGTTAGCTATACCAGGAAAGATCCAGTTTATCCTGTTAGGAGTGTTTGTTTTCACTTGGAATAGGCAACAACACCTTCTGTAGAACTGATTTTCACATAGTGAAATGATTGAGAAAAAAAAAAGAGCTGAAATTTATACAAGGATCACCCAGGATTACTTACGATTCTTTAATTCTTSCTTATAGCCTAATCTTCTAAGCAGAAATATTTGATAATAATATATCTAATTCATAAATATAAAATGACTTTTTTTTGTAAGTGATAGTGAGGATAATACTAAATTCCTGTATTTATGAAATATTTACCTGGGTAACAGAACTGGAAGTAGCATGGGCACACTTCTTTGCAAATCTCTGGATTCTCTAAAATGTACTCATTTTATTATGGCCTGCTCATTTTCTAAAACCCAAAATTTTCTTAAAATGAGCACTTTATGAAAACTGAGTCCAGATATGTGTAATAAAAAGAGATGACTCTTGATGTGCTAAGGCCTCTCTCAAAAGAGAGGCAATCTTGAAATTGATGTCTGATACAGCTTTCACCTGTTGCTCCATTGCGCCAAGGAATTGTAGAAAAGGGAGATCGGTGCATGATTTAGTTTACCATTTTGTTGCTACACCTGGATACAGTGAGAAGCTCTGGGGAAGGCTGTGACTCTTTCAAGGCACCCAGACAGACTGTGACTCATTAGACATTCCTGAAGTATGGCAAAATGGAAAAACCAGCAGAGTACTGCAGTATCTGGGTGTAAGTTATGCAAGGAGAGGTAAGAGTGTAGTGTTGAGCGATTAACATTGTATCGGTGGAGATTCAGTCTCTTTAACTATCGGATGCCACTCTGAGGTCCTGCTGTCGTGGTATGTGGACAGAAATCTAAGGTCAGCAAGTGGCTTTTCAGCTATGAACTGATAGCAAGGTCTGTTGAGCTAGCAGGTCAGGCTTCACTTCTTCTTGAAGATGCATGACGTGATGATACTTGTAACTAGAGATGTAGCCCCTTGCCAGGTTTTGTTTTGCAGTGCRGACCCCTCAAGTCCTTCGGAGATAAGATCATCCATGTTTTGGAGGGAAGGGAATCATTTACCTCCTGCTAGGACTCTACATCTGTCATTGAACCATGAGTAGGTGTTAGGGTGGTTCTGCCACTGCGAAGATGAAGGGAGMCGATTCCTGCAGTGCTGGCTGCCATCGGCTCTGCGTCCCAGCCGTGCCACTTGCTCAGGCCAGCTTAGCATCCGACTTTTCACCGCAGTCGTAGGTTTGTGCCCTGGCCTCTCTCCTGCCCTGTTCATCCCCCTGGATGAACATTGTGGTGGGTGGGTCTGGCTACAGCTTCATCTCTTGTCAGTCCACAAAGCATCATTTGCACCTTTAACTTGTTCCCATCCTCAGGATTTTGGAGAGAGAAGTCCCTCCAAAATGAATGGGGAGTCGGAGGGAGGTGGCTTCCAGCTGCCTCTCCTGTGCTCTTCCCTCCAGCAGTGAGAGGCACGGGAAAATGGGAGCAGTGGGAAGGGATTGCTTCAGTTAACTGACTGGCATGCAGTGCTCTCTTGCGTAGATTAAGAAAGATAGCAAATAGAAAAGTGACCAAACAGATAAACTTTGAGCAAAATATTCATGTGTTGTTTGTGCCTGGGCCACACCTCATGAGGTCTCATCTGCAGAAGAGATTATACTGAGCTAGTGCAGACCATTCTCAGTCATCTGGGAATTTCTCATCATGGACCTAATCCTAAAAGCAGTAAAACAAGAACTGGAGTCATCCATCTATATATAAAAAGCATTAAACAAAATTGAAATGCATTTTTCCTTTATTAGGGAAAAAAAGAGTCTATGCTATTTAATATAAGATCTTTCCCTACCTTTATTTTGGGTAGACTGGTTATTGTTAGCCATGGTACAACTAGAATACTTGACCCGTTCATCCCTCTCTCTGGGACTGTTCTAGCATTCCAGACTTCTGAGAGTGACCATTATATATATACATATATAAATATATATATATATGTATATTCACACACACACACAMAAAAAGAAAACTTTCTGAGAATGTTTTCCTTCTTTACTTTCATTGCAGATGAGTAATTTTTTTTTTTTTAAGACCAGAAAGAAACCTAGGTAAAACAAAGCCTGCAACATGCAACACTTTAGCAAAAAGCTAAAACCAAAGGATTGGTGTCTATTCTGGTATGARTGAGAAGTTGGAATTGTCCCATGTTTAATGCTCATATGTTGCCATCATGTTGTTAGAAAGGAGAGAATGTCAAGGACATGACTCTCATTTTGGAAATCAAATTCAGGTTTTACAAAAAAGTGTAAAACTTAACTAACTTAACTTTTCAAAAATCAGGTTTTACAAAAAGTGTTCAGGGTCATTTGTACAGATGTCTGTCTTCTGTTAAGAATTTTTCTGCCTGTGATTTGTGGATTCTGGCTGTACTAATGCAATATGGTATTTTGGGAAGATGAAGAAGCCCTATGGTATAAAATAATCATCTTGTGCATAAGTTAACTGGAGGGGTTTTCAAAACCTGCTAAGACCCCCAATAACTTGAAACCAATCATCTTAGATACAGGTATCATGTCCATGCAGTTAAATTATCCATGCAGTTTCAGTTATAAAAGCAATTTTTGCAATATCAAGGTTTGCAGATCTGTTGTTAGGATTTGGAAATTATTTTCTGTAAGAAAGATGAATTTTAGGAAAGTTGAAGTGGAATCTCTTACTTCCTTCTCTAGTTATCCCATTGGGCTTGAATATGACTACTCACAAGTAAGATGTGTATTCAACAGTATGGATTTATTAGGTTAGGCTTATAAACTGTGGCGTCTGTGAGTCGTATGCAGCTAAAAAAGCATATCTCAGAGATGGCTGAAATTCAGTTGTGTGTGAAAGTAATTATTGGTCCAAAACTTTGCAATTGGCTCCATAAATCTGGATTAACTCTGATGAAGTCAGTAGAATTATTTTTAGTTTACCTTGGAGTTACTGAGAGTAAAATGCTGTGCACTACCTAGATTTAAGTGCACGTTTTGGGGGTGGGAAGGCACAAAATTTACTAGCTATTTTTCTCATGGCTCCGTCTTCTCTTTGCCATCTTCAGTCAATAGAAAATCTTAAGATAACCAGGTTGCTTGCTGTATTTTGGATCAGAAAGGTGGGATCCTGGCTAAGTATGTTCATACAATGTAATGAACCCCTGCGTTTCCAGTGGGTAAAGCTGAGTTTAGAGAATTATATACTATATACTGACAATTGAGACTGTCAGGCAGTCTGATAGGAAGGTGTCATTGCTGTTTATGGATGAAATGCTTAGTGTCCAGTGTCAGAGCAGGAATTTGGCACAGTTGTGTCATGCAATTGTAAGCTGCTTTTGTAGTGAGCACTGCTGCGACTCACCCTTGGCCTCAACAACCCGTCTGTTTCACTACTTGGCGTCCTCTGAAGACACAGCTAATTTTAACACATTTTGTGGTTTTGTAATGTGGCAAATTCCCACTAGGTGCTAGACAAACAACTTCTGCATTTGTGATTTAAGCCGCACTTGAGCTTGGGCTGTCAGAGGTAAAAGATGAATATATCATTCCAGCTGATTAGTCGTTTGTCCCTCCTAAACCCTTCAGGGATGTTTGCACACTGGAAATTTTACGTAACTTTCAATTTTGCATTTGAAATTGTTGTCAGAATACATGAAACTATTATTGCGGCATCAGTGAGCACTCTGTGACATTTTAATTGTTTTGTTAAGGAGTGCACTGGTTTTTTGTTTCTCAAGTTATTTTCAGCTTACTGTTCCTTCAAGAAAAAATGTCTTCAGTATGCTGTCACTTCAGAATTTGTTTCCAGTCTTCAAGTGTGTGTTGACGCCTATTGATATGGCAAGAGGAAAGGCTGGCCATGCCTTTAAGTGCGCTAATGCTACACTTTGTTTGATGCCTTGCTTGGAAAGCCCTCAGAATAAGCAACACTGTTCAAGTTTGCCTTTTCCTCTAAAAAAAAAAATGTAAAATATCTAAATCCCTTCTCCAAAGGGGAATGTTTGTAATGTCATGAAAAGGGAGAACAGATGGTCTTACAAAGCTTAAGGGGAAAGTATAGCACTTTAATCCAAATTGTTAGAGTTAAAGACAGCCACTTAGTTACCAATTGCTGAAGTTGTTTACGCTCCTTTGTGTACGGGATATTAGCAAGTTGGAACATTTTGTACATTTTAGAAAGAAAAGGGCAAGATAAAGCAAAATGATACTATATATGCTTATCTGTATGTGTTAATACAGATATCCCAAAAAGCGATTGATTCTATTAAGCAATCTTACAAAATAGTYAGAATAACTGAAAACATTGTGTAATTTTTGGTTTCACGGGGGGTGGGTTTATCCAGATGCAGCGTGACAGCCTATTAGGAAAATAAACAGATCTTCATAACATAGAGTCTTTTACCATTTTCGCTCCACTTTTAACTAAATTAGCTTTGCAGTGCATCAGGGTTTAGATTGCRATTCAGTGCATTAACTTATCCCCATACTGCTTTGATTGAGCAGCAAAGCATCCATTACCAATGCCATATCCAAAGTGACGTTTCCATACAGACTGCCTGCTGTTTCATTCATAACCACAAAGCAGCCTGAAATGACTTTACTTCTTTTTACAACTTGCAAGGAGTTAATGGACTGTGCTGGCCCCCTGCCAAAAGCTTTAAGAAACTTTATTAATCTGTTATGAGGCTGGGACACCATAGTGCAGGATTTTATTGGTTATTCATTTTAATGAATAAAAATATGTATGCACAATTAAAGCCATATTTTCAAGCAGTTGCCTACTAGTAAATGTGACGTCTTTGACAATGATAATCTTAATGTTTACTAATCATCTTTTTGTCTTTTCATAACCTGAAATTTAGTACTGCAACAATTTAAAAATGTTATTGTGAATGTTCTCTCACCAGAGACCCCACTTTTAGGTCAGAGAGTACTCAGAAAGGACCACTGAAAAGTTGGACTCAACTGTATCAAATGAGTCAACAGATGGTGAGAAATGCTTTGAAGAGATATATTGCTTTGGCAATATATACAGGCTGYAGGCAGCCTGTATATACTGTACAGATCATAGGAATATGTGATATAATCTAACTATCTRCAAAATTAATGCCAAAACTCAATTTCTGATAGGGCAGTTGCCTGATGGGATTTCAGTGTTATTTTGCAAACAGTTCCTCTTGTTGGCCTCTGAATTTGTTCCTGTAAATATAAACACCTTTTAAAGTTCAAAATTCACTAAGAAAGAAATATACTAGACTAGGCAAAATCATGAGATTATTAATGCTTTTAGACAAAACAGTGGTGTTTTATATAATAAAACACATGAATATTGTTTCTAAAAACAAGGTCATTTCCTTATTTTTCCTTCCATTATTCAAATGCCGAAAGTGATGTCATAAGGAAAGAAAGGTCACTTTCACAGAGAAACATCAAAATTTTCAGTTCCCGGATGTATTTTTCTAAGACTGATAAATAATACTAATGACAGAAGTTTCATGGCTTTAGTTAAAATGCCAATAGAAAATCACCACCAAAAAGCTGGAAATGAAACTCAGTGTACAGACATAGAATGAAGAGCTTGTAGCAAAGCAGAAAGCTTAAATAAAAAATGCCTATGTCTGTTTAAATAGCTTTCTATATAAGCAGATGCTGATCACTGTTAAGTTTGCATAAAAGTTTCCATTCTATTTTCTATTCTATTCTTTTTTCTATTCTGTTCTATTCTTTACATTTGGTATTGAAATTTTCAAAACTTGCTCTCTTAAAATGCAGTTTGATCATAATTGGAACAAAAAAAAAAGACAACAGCCATTTGGGTGTATAAAAAAAAACAAAGTAAATTCTTTCTTGTTACAAAAATAAAAATCTTATGATCCTTGCTTATACCCTTTTCCTGATTAAAAGAAAAAAACTCAGAGAAAGAAAAATTACTAGTTGCTAGGGAAATGTCCCTTATTGAAGAAGATTTTGATAATTATTATAGGTTTGTTCAGAATGTGCATGGTACTGTTCCAGTAGATCCAGGGAAAAACCATAGGACTGCCAAGGCTGAGCTAAATACAGCAAGAAGAGTTCAGCTATGGTAGCGAGTGGACAAAGCTACATTCCCATTGAAATACTTAATTTGGGTCATCTTCCATGGAAAACTTGAACTCAGGAATAGGTTTTCTAATTAAAATAGAAGTTTTCATTTGTCCCTCCTTGTATTAACGGCAACTCTGTTTGCAAAATAAAGATGACTTTAACGTGCATACCTCTACAGATGCTGTGAGGGTACCAATACACTATCATTTCAGTTCTTTRGTTCATACCTCTTTGAGATGTAAGTCTTTAAGACACTAGCTTCACCTGATGTAAGGTATGAACAAAGGACCACAAGCAGGAAAGTTCTACTGCATATGATCCAGATAACTAAAAAAAAATTGCCTTTGATCGTGATATCTTGTAGTTTGTCCTTTATGCATAGCTTTAGTGTGCTTGAAGTAAGATATATGAGAGATGCCTAGATATAAAGGATGGCTAAGTTGATTACAGAAGCAGAAGTAGCTTGAGATAACATTTTCCTCCTTTTTGAGGAAATTAAGTGCATATTTTAACGTCCTTTCCAGTATTTTTTGTGAAGCTTAGATCTAGCAGATAGCTAAAGTAAGAGAAGGTCTTGCAAAATTTCCATGAAATTGAAACATCTATAGTGATGTTCCTGGTAATGAGAAGAAATACTTCTGATTTTGCTGTTCTGATCACTCTCAGCAAAAGGAAGAGAACACAGGCAAGTGATGATTGTCATTGCAATTTCACTCCTCATTCCTTTGACTACTTGAGAAATTCAAATAGTACACCAGTACTTGCCAGTGGAAATCTGAATCAAGTGGCAGGCACCTTTCTAAACGTACCAGTAGAATCGATGAGATCCAAGTATATTTCCTGAAGCATTACAATCAGAGTGGTAAAATGAAAACACCATAAATAATATCACATTTTAAAGATATCATAAATAAGGTTTCACAGTTATTTGAACTCTTGGAAAGTTAAAATGTGTTCATTTTGCTTTTAGCCAAAACTTCTTGAAGTAGTATACAGTAGTTATAACTGAAAGTGCCTTGTTAACCCAGCTAGGATGGGATATGGAGAAGAGGTAGAGATTTATTTTTAAAACATGCATGTGAATTTGGAAGGGAGAGTGGCATAGCATTTACAGAAGAAAAAGTTYCATGTAGAGGTTGTGAGTAGCAGATTAAGTAGAGAAAACAACATAACTTTTGTAGAGATTGTTTTACACAGGGGAGATGTGCAAGGGCAGATTCTCTGGTAAGGAAGAAGATGGCCCCAGACATAGCTGACTGATAAAATATTTTGAACATAATCTAATCCATTATCCCTTGCCTTTTTTTTTTTTTTTTTTTTTTTTTTTTTTTTGGGTAGCGTGCACTTGAAAGGTGCACTTATTAAATATTAATAGAGGACAGGCCAATTGAAATTTCATGCTGATGCAGTCCCCATGCTCTTTGGAACCTTAACCTGAGTTCACCGGTACTTTACAAGGACATCAACATTACATAGCCATGTGACTTTGACCCTGATTACTAATTAAACAGAGGGTGAAAGTCCCCTAATTCAGAAGCCTTTTGAGTGGACAGAATCATCACAGTGAATGTCTCTTTATATTTACAGGGACAAAGATTTGCTTGATAGGTTAGGAAGGATTAGAAATAAAATAAACGTTAAATAAATAATTGATTGGACTTGATTTGAAGTCTTCTGGTGCAGCAGAAYGGCCATAGACAATGAACAGTTCACGGACCAGCTGACAAGTGTTTCATAAAAAGCTCCTGTTCAGAAGTTGTTATATAATGATATTTGATAGGGAGGCTCAAGGCTGCAAACAGACGGGGACAGCACCCACAAGGGAAGCTTTCTGTTTGCTTACTTAGTGAAGTTTGAGATTCTTCTTCTGAAGAAGTAACGGCTTGCAGGGACGCGTCCAATTTTCTCTGCAATTGTGAATCATATTTTATGAAATTTTTAAGGAAATTTAGGAGGAGCATCATGGTATGGCCAAATATCTCCCGTGGATATCCAGACTGCTGGGTTATCCTTATGTTAAGAAAGTGCTATGTGACAATAGCTGAAGCTGAAAATTACTCTGCTCCAGCCATGGGCAGTTATGATCTCAGGACAGTAAAGTGGACATAAGGAGTCTCCCACTTATATTTTATTTGCTGTTAGAGGAATGGTGTCTTTATACTGAGGCACAGGATAGAACCGCAATGGTTTCTAGCTTTGGTTGCATGTGGAACAGATAAGGAAGCCGCTAGGAGATGAAATGCAAAGGCATGGGCACAGCAAAGGCTTGCAGTGCAAAGCAGCACTTTGTACGTTCTGCTGCTTTTTCTTGGTAAAGCATGTGCATATTTCTTTTTTTTTTCTTTTTTTTTTTTTTTTCCCTTTTAAAAGTAGGCAAATGCATGCAGTGTAAACTGTGTATCAGATGTCACCAGTGTCTTGTGACTGGAGCACGTGGAGCAGTTGTCTTTTGCAAAGGTCTGCATGCACAGGGGAGTAACACTAAAAATCTGTGCATAATTTAAAACAATAAAATTAAGCTTCCTTTAAGGAAACCCACCCTCCTTTTTCCTTCCCCCCCCTCCTCAGTTACTGGATATCCCTAGCAATCAGTTCTCCTTCCCACCCGCTGTCATTTCCCAGTGTTTTTTATGAACATGACACAACAAATCTGTGGTGCCAGGCCCTGCTTTTTGTGCGGAAACCAAGCTTTCTGTGTGGCTGAAAGCAATCCGAGTGTTTTAAACCCGGCGCTGGCTTTTGCCCTTCGCACAGGACAGCGCTGGGTCGACGACATTTCAGGATAACTGTTTGGCAGCCATTTTAGATACTGCCTGCGCGGAGAGCGCGGCGGCTGCCAAAAATTGCAGACGCTCCGTGCCAAAACACTCTTGGCAGTGGAGATAAACTTTGCAGAGATACACAGTCCAGAAATATCTTATAATTACAAAGCGCAGGGGGCAGAATGTTTTTACAATACAGCTGTGCTAATGTAAACATTTAATTTGGCAGCCTTCTCCACCCACTTTTCAATTAACCGGGTTTATGCAGATACTTTAGGTCTGTAATAAACTTTATTGCTACTTCTCTTAGAGTACAGTTTATGAAACACAGATTTGAAGTATTTTGGGGGCTTTCTATGCATTTAGCAAGGCACATTGAAAATGTTAGGCTGTCATAAAGGGGAAGTGTCAATTCCTGTTCTAAAATGCCATAGCTCTGGCTTCACTAAAAGCCTTTGCTTTAGAAATATATATTAATTGGGGCCTGTCTCCTTCGGTCTCTCCCAAAGCAAGTAACAGGATATTAATAGAAAGAAGTGAAATCACTTAAAGAGCTACAAAAGGACATTTGTGCAGTGATCATTAGCGAAGACAAATGTTCCCAGCATTACGGCGTGGTATTACAGAGAACAATCCCGAACAACCGTTCTTACGGATATAATTACAATAATTGTGTGATAGCTGCGATAATTATTCGCACAGAGCAAAAGAAAAATAGTTTCCTATCTCAAGCCTTATTCAGCCGTAGACATGTAGAAAGCAGCCAAAGATCTTTTTTTCCTGCAGAGTTATAAAAGCCAGGGGTTAGAGGATTTCATAATAAAAACGAGTTAATTGACTCTGTGAAGCTGGTTAATGTTTTATAACGCACGAAGGCGCATTAGATAGGATCTTCCCGCCCCACGCTGGGCCTACTGTGGTGACTTTGTGTGCTCCTTGCTACGGTTTTGGGGAGGGCAGGACCTGCTGGGTTGGGCAGGACCCGAGTGCCCAGTTCCTCACAGGGCCGCTCCTCGCAGCGCCACCTCTGTCCTCCACCGGTTCGCTTAGCAGCAGTTTTGGGGATGAGGCGGTCCAGGATTCGGAGGGCTGKCTCAGCTGTGCCCAGCTGAGCCATGTGGAAAGCCTCTATTTGTTTTAGAGAACGCTGAGACCGATCAAGTCGCGAAACTTGGAGCAGAGGCCAAGAAGCCGCTATCTTGACCACGTTCGCCTTGGCAGCGGGGCCTGCAGGACGCAGCACTGGGGGACGATTTTTCCTTCAAGCTTCAGCTTAGGGAAAGAAGAAAGTGCTAGTGGATACCAGAGCAAGGCTGTGACCATTGATGAAAACATCACAATTTATAGACGGTGTCCCATGGACTTGGTTTCTGTAGGAATTCAAAACACTTCTTGACTGCTCTGATTGCGGGAGACGTTAGTTGCTTAGCTCAGGAAGTGGTAATTACTTGCAATTGATTTGTTGAGGTTTTACTCTTCCTGCTAAGGAATCAATAAATCAAACTTTCTGATAAATTGAAATGTTCTAGCTGCTTTTGTTAAGTGGTTCTCCCTTGACTAGGCCCAATTATTCAGAGAGCACAATTATATTTTTGCAGTGGCCAGACCATGAGTATAGCAAGGAACAGAAATGCCTTTAAGAGTAAAATTATGGAAACTTTTTAATAACTTTTGCTAGTTCATAAGCAATAAGAATTCATTTTGGTGATTTTGAAATGATTTCCTAAGATAGATCCTTATTATTGCCTTCATTTGGCTGCTGAGGTCTACAAGAAGGCATATTAAAAATTAAAAAATGATGCATTGTATTTCATTGAGGTTCCTCAAAATAAAATATGTAGTGAGAACTATGAAGGCATGTAGGTTGGGGAAGTTTTCCAAAGTCTGACACAACTGCYTTCAGCCAGTGGGTTTGGATGAATGTAAGGTGGGAGAGAACTATCTSCTGGCCTTTACCTGAGGTCATTCTCTCATCCCGAATCAGGAGGCTGAAGCTGGGCATTTAGACGATGTTTGGGGAGAGATATGAAATCAGATAGTGCTGCTCTCCTAATGAATAGCCCTCAATGTGACAAGAATTTAAATATATATATATATATTTTTTTTTTTTCTAAAGATGCAAATGCATTTTGGCAACACAGGCCTTGTCCTGCTGTATCCTGGGGGTGTCTAGAAGCCAGGATGCCCCAGGAAAATGGGATGAAAAGGGAAATGTGCGGTGGGGATCCTCTGTCTTGACAGAGTCTTAGCAGAGTTTCTGAGGAAGACGCTGAAATTAGTAAACTAAGAGCAAATTTTTAACCTACCAGTCCTTACAAACTAGTAGCGGTGCTGCTTCAGTTCTTCAGGAAACRCATACGTAAAGACAAATGAAGTATTCCCCTGTACAGTGGAAGATGGTTTAAATAGATTAGGCTCTGGCATAGCACTTAAGTTTATCAGGCATTTAGTGTTTAGGATGTACAATACAGGCGTAAGTGACTTGCCAACTATCTGGGCTTCCCCCACTGTTTCTGGTTTGGCAATGAGGTGGTTTTTCACCCTGTTGCAACACTGACTGCCAAGGAGACATGGCCAGCTTTCTGCTTCCTGTCTTCCTCTTTGTCCTGGCTTAGCCTTCCCTGTGGCTGCCAAGTCACTGATGCCAAAAGCTTCTGCAAAAAGGTCAAGCAACTAAGGCTTAAAATCACCTATGCCAACATTTGTATTTCTTTCTATCCTCCTGTATTCAGCTAAGTGAAAAGTATACAGAGCATAACTGCAACAGGAATGGGGAACTTTTCTGACGATAGATGTGCATACATTACAGTTCTGCAAACGACTCACAGCCACAGTGAAAAGTAAACATTTTAAGAGGCATTCTGATTAAAGCTCATTGAAATGTGAAATGCTAAAGGTATATAATAATCTTTTCATTTGAGGATTTACAGCCTCTCTCCTCCCCTGCAATTTGTTTTATTAATTACACTGTTATTGTGTATTTGAGAGTCAAGTTCCTTTAGAATTAGTTACCACGTGCTTTGTAGTTGAATCTGCAATAATGTTAATGTTTCTGACTCTGCTGCAACTATCAGAAAATGTATCTTAAAATAATATTTATAACTGGAAAGCTTTAATAATTAATGTGTTCCTGTTCAGAACATAAAGTTTACCAATATATATCTGAAAACTCATTAGATGGCTACCTGCATTGAACAATTTTCTGTATTTTTTTTTCTGAGTTCAGTTTTTTTCTCTTGATTTGGGTTTGACTGYACCTCTGCTTTGTGAAGGTGAGGTAGGAAGGAATGTCCATTGGTTTTATTTCTATAACATTTCTTTCATGACTCTGATATTCACCTCATGTTTTCATTTCCTGGTTTTGGAGTAAGTGTTAAAGTTGATAATAGTAGCCATAAATGCAGCGTGACTGTTGGCCCGAGTTGTAAAGCTGTGTGATTGCAGGGGGAGYGTTCTGTTCAGATGATTCATCAAAGCCCAAGCTGCAAAGCACAGCTTCATATTTCAGGCCATCTTCAAAAGAGACAATTTACTTTATTCATCATCTACTCAGCCTCTCCCCTACCTTGCACATCTTTAAAGAAAGGGTGTTTCTTTAAAGGAACAGCAACAAGCAAGAAAAAGAAGAGGAAAATTTCAGGAACAGTCTGCTCAGCAGTAAGCATTATTTGCCTGTCTCTTGTGCAGCTGCCTAACAAACCACTGCAGTTCTTAACTGATTTTAAGTTCATCTAATTAGAAATATTCTTTTGGGCATACAAATCCTATTGTAAGGTTGAGGAATATCCGCAGGRTCATATGATGATGGCAGAAGAAAGCTTGAGAGAGTCTGTGAAGAGGTGGTGGTGAAATCATAGAATCATAGAATGCTTAAGGTTGGAAGGGACCTCAGAGGTCATCTAGTCCAACCCCCCTGCTCACGCGTGAACAGGTTGTTGGTTGTGAGTTCATTGAAACAGCTGTTAGTAAGTTATCTTGGAGTAAATTATCTTGGAGTAAATCTTTAACAGTTTCATATCCAGTATTATTCCGAAAGTTAATTATGCGCCTAGAACTACGATAGTAGCATGCTTTCTGGAGTCAAGCATGGCACATGGCACATGGACAGCCTCCTCCAGTGCTACACATAAAAAGACACATATTCTGAATGCATTGCATACCAGGGAGTAATTTACTCACATATATGCCCTCTGCTCTTAATAACGCAAAGGAAAATCCTCTATAATTTTAGATGGCGTCAGCAGTCCATATTATTACCTGTTTCTTCTGAACGTGGACAGTCTGTCTTTATCCTTCCACCTGTGCTCCATCTGTTTGTGATTTTATACACTGCTAGYCATATTTTCTCCCTAAGCAGTGAGGGTTACTGAGGGAGTTGAACAGTAATCCAGTTTTGTTTGTTGGTGGATGTTTTCGGATGTTCTTGAGTGCATGGGTGGGGATAGTTACATTCTCATGAAGCTGAAAATGAAACATGGGTGCATAGTTACCACATTTCACAGACTGCTAGCTTGATTTTATGGAGTCTTTCAGGAAGTAGTCTCCTGGGAGCGCCTCGAATCAGCAAGATGATCTTGATTGCTACTGTTTATTTTGTGTCCTTAAAATTGACTCATCTGCCTCAYAGAGGGAAAGATTGTGGGTATACTCATGTGTGTTCAAGAATTCAGCTTTACTACTTTAAAGCTACTTCAGACTAAGCAGTTTTTCCTGTGGAGCGAACTAGTACTTGCTGTTAGCAGAGACTGAATGTATGTAGCCACACAACTGCACCAAGTGTCTTCAGTCTGTACAGACTGTTAAAATTAGTATTTAACGCCTGTAAGAAGGCGTTAGTCTTTCCTACCTATTTTTTACAGATCTCAATCTAGAAAGTGGTTTATTATCTCGGCTAAGAACTTAAAGATTGTTCTGGAGATTAAAACCACTCTGATGTCAGGCATGAGCCTCTGAATGATGATGGGGGAAATGTATTTCAGCAGTCTGCTAGAATGCTTTAATGGACTACAGAAGCATACTAAAAAGTATGTTTTGTCATACAGTCCAGATATGCCAATTTACCATGGTTCTCCACTACTAATCATCATATGGGAAGATATGGTCCGAAGAGTTTGCCTCATAACCACACCTGTTGTTATGCCTCATAATCACTACGCTTCTTTCTAATATCTCTTTGCTTTAAAAAAAAAGATACTTTATAACATGTGATTTTTATTATACATGTTTAGCCTCATCTTTTTTTTTTTTTATTGCTGCAACATATTGATTACATTTTTTGCATCTGTTGATTATTAAGAATCCATGCTAATAAATTTAGGAAGGCAGCTATCATCTCTTTTTGTTCTTGACGTATGTCTTTGCTTCATGTGATTGCCTACTATCTACACAAACTTCATGACCGAACTCGAATTAGGCTTCATTTGACAGAGTGTAGGTGAGAGCTGTGCAGAGATCCCCCAGCTAGCTGTGACTGAGACATCTTGCATGTGGGAAACAGTCACTCGTGGGAGCGTGACAGACTGCCAAGACTTGTACTTCTTTGGGCTGTCTCCTATATGCATGTGCATATGGTCTAACAAACTGGTGACCTGTAGACTAAACCTGGTAAAAAGCTCTACTTTTTATTCTTATTGTCATGGCAATCTGTCTTCATGTGCTGTTTCCATCTCCTGAATGCTTACATCATGCTGTTATCAATCGCTATGCATATGGAAGCGATTTGATTGCTCATTTGATTAAAATAGAAGAAAGGGGCCATATATTAGTGCTAGTGTTTCCTGGGGGAATGCACATTTTTAAACTTAGAGCAGACCAACTGGCCTGAGATGCAGTGTGTTTTAACTTTGTTACATGAACTTAATTTTGAACAATTGTGTATGTAGGATGGTAAGTGCCAGACTCACTTTTGGAAACTTGGCCAAAAAATTAATGCTGTGTTTTTTTTTTTTTTTTTCTCTGAGTTTCCCCCTGCGGTTGCTTTTGCTGCTGGATGAGTCCTGGTGCTGCTGAGCTAAGCAGCTCGCAGTGACGCTTGCTCAGAGCCCTGGCCCTGCCACTGTGTGTGGAAGGACATCAGCGCCGGGGCTGCCCGAGAGCACCCGCCGGGAGGGTTTGTTCCAGCAGCCTTGCTGCACTCAGTGGTTTGGCTGGGGCAGCCCAGAAGGGCAGCGTAAGCAGTAGGAGTAGAGGTCTAGTCAGGCAAGTTGTCACCTGAGCCTGTTGTGGTCCGTTATTCCTACTATTCTTATTCCAGCTTGTGACTCCACGTGTGCTGTGGACCTTCCGTCCTTAGTGTGTGGAGATGCACAAGAGGAGAGGAGATGGGAGAGGACATGCACAAAGCGCAGCTCTGTGCAGTGTACCTAGGAGCTCAGCCATGTTGCAGCCTGAATGTCAATGCAGAGACACTATGCGAATGAAAGACACACACACACAAAAAAAGGGGGGGGGCACATAGACACAGTGAACAGTTTTGGGCCGGACAGCATTTGAGGCAGGCTGAAGAGCAGGCACGCTGAAGAGCAGGCTCCTCACTTTGCTGCATCCAGGACTGCAGCCTTCTGTTTTCTATTTTCCCTCTCCTCTCCTCTCCTCTCCTCTCCTCTCCTCTCCTCTCCTCTCCTCTCCTCTCCTCTCCTCTCC
>NW_020456199.1:2515406-2546342 GCF_003342845.1 Nothoprocta perdicaria | reverse complement strand
CTCCTCTCCTCTCCTCTCCTCTCCTCTGCCTTTTTTATTGTATTTAGTTTGGATTTCTCTCTCCAAGAGCGAGGTGTGACTAGTGGGCATTCTGGAAGGCTTGCCTGTCAGTCACACCCACTGGGTGGAGAAACACAGCCCTAGGCCAAGGCGAATTTCATGAGAGACTTGGATTTTCTCATGTTCTTGCTGCTGCTGATATCATACCGCTGTCCTGAAAAGACTCTATTGTTGTTCACATTTTACTTTTAAGTAGACATTAAAGGGATACTGCTTGTTATTCAGATGTGCAGCCTCTCCTGGAAACTGTTTGAAAACATGAAAGGATTTAGGAGCTTAGGAGATTTGCTTCCTCTAACTGTTCATGAAGCTAACGATTATTGTATAGCAAGCCAGTGGGTCTCATATTAATTTCATGGCAAGTATTAGCAACTGGATGGAAGCCTGAACTGAAAGCCTATTGAAAGACTGGCTGATCTTGGAGAAGGCTGGTCATTATATTGCATATACTTTTCTAAACCAGCATTAGGTTTCTCCAACAGCACAGATGGACTTTACTGTGCACTCTTGAGGGTTCAGCAGCAACCACAGGGAAAGGAGGCTGAGTTTGAATGAGAGCTGCAAAAAGGGGACAGCCAGGAGGGAGAAGGAAAGGGAAATCCTCAGAATTTGGCTGTTTTGAGTTAAAGCCACTATTTCATTTGCTAGAAATGTGTTGTAMGAGGGGTTGACATAATCATAGCATAAATACCCAAGCTCTTGTTCAGTGCACTGTGTCTCATCTAACTCCTTCAGGTCAAGTGAGTTTAACCCATTTATCCCGGCAAAATAGAGAGCAGTGCTGTCAGCTTTCCTTGGGTATTTACTATGCATACACAGAAATCTGAGTACTTGAACATACAAAGAGTGTTGAATTGAATCTTGAGATTAATATCTGCATGCATGTGGGGGGAATATGATTAATATTATACCCTGAAAAAAAGTGAGTATAAGTAAATAAGGAACTATGCCTTTTTCTGTAAAATCTTAAGAAACATCTGAAATGTTTCTGTCGGAAAAGTTGTTATGAAAGTTCACATCCTTTGTGTTCCTCTGGGACTACACCAAAGACTTGGATGCGTAACGTATTAGAGTTGCCCTTCCAAACCTTTTTCAGGTTCATCATAAGATCACTGTAATGCTATATGCATTTATAGTTCCAGTACACGCTGACATGGGTAAAGATACAACCAACTTACCAAAAAGAAAAAAGATCGTTTGGGGTAGCTGCTATGTTGTATCTTTACCCAGTGGGGTATTTAACAGGAATGCCATTCCTGCAGGTCCAGCAGCTGTGCTGGATGTCTAAGGTTACTCATTCGGAGTTCATGTCTTGGCTCTTGGGTGGTGCAGCCCTTTCTGCTCTCTGCCACAACTGGAACTTGAGTTTCTGTTTCAGGAAGCTTGTACATGTTTTCGCAGCTCCAARGACGTGGTGTATTTCTCAACGTGTTGTTGTGGTGGAACAGGGGAAGAGGAACCTTAGGAACTCTGGACAGTTAAATAGTAAAACAGGCACTGCCAAGTTACCACATCCAGTGACAGTTTTCTGCTGGCACAAATTCTGAGTTCCTAGATTTTTTTTTCCCTCTCTACTTAATTAACACTTAATTTTTAATCATAAAAAACAAACCCCAAGCCATGCAATAAAAATCAAAACTTTGGAGTTGAAATCCATACATCCAATCCATACATACATACGAGGATTTAATCCCCTTCAGCACAAATGACTAAGACGACTAAGCAATAGCTTTAGTACATAAACTGAGATTCAGACAGCAGAAGCACAGTTATGTACTGCAGAAGAAATTACCTTTTAAATCTTTGTCCCAATCTATAGTTTGTGCTGCACCTACATTTCACCTGTGTAGATGAAGTTAATTCATTAGAAATTATCAAAAATGAGGTATATACTGACATGTAACTTATAGTAAAGGTTACAAAATTACAAAGCAGATGCCTTCATGTGAAAGCCACAAAGCAACAGTTGAATTTTTTAATAGATTATGTCCGATTTAACTCCAACAGCAGTGCAATTGCAAACAGGGAGATGGAGAATCTGTGGGAAAAACATCTTTTAAAATTGCTCTTTTTTAAAGCAGAAGACAAGATTTGAACCAGGATACTTTTTGTGAGAGTTACATGGTTTAAAAATTATAGCTTGCATTTTCTTTTGCAGAAAAAAATGCTCAAAAAAGAAGACCAGAGTTAGTCATGCACAGTTTGCATTTTAAAAAGTATAAGATTRGGTGTTTCTGATTTTTACCTACCATAAAGGGTCAAAGTAGGCAGAAGATCAGGACAATGATCAGGCTTGGAATATTTATTTGGTCAGTTTTACTTAGGATTATGCTATCAGTTCTCATGTAATTTTCTGGCCCTTCTTGTGCTTTGTCTACTCCGTGTCCACTGATGTACCAAAAATCTGGGACTTGTAGTCTGCTCTTTCTCACAACTATTTAATTATTTTTATTAGAGGAGGTATATGGGAATATGGATAGGTAAAGCAGCATATAAGAGGCTAATTTATTACAGGCTAATTAATATTGCCAGTAATTAAAAATTACACATGGTGTCAACTGGCAATCTCGAAAAGAGAAATACTTACAATCATATAGGCAACATGGAGTGCATTTGAGAATAAAACCACGCTCTTCTGCAATCTTTTGTTAGTGCATTCGATCTTCTGTTATGCTAAAGATCAAGTTTATCACTAGTCATAGCATAGAAATTAATTGAAATTAAAATGTATAATACGTAGACATCATAGCAGTGTGCACCATAGATCAAAATTACAAGATGCTTAGGTAAATGTTTTTGTGTCTGGAAATGCTACAGTGATATTCAGATTGTCATTAAACACTGTGGCTTTTTAAAAGAGAAAATTTTTGTGGGGGGGAGGATGGGAAGTTCTTAAACACGTACGTACTTACTGGCAGAGCTGTTACCTCCTGCTGCTCTTAGTTGTCTTGAAGAAATGTGAACACTACAGTGTTGCCTTTTAATTTTAGAGTTTCTATAATATATACAAAAGAAACATTTCAGTTTAATTGCAGCTTTTTTTCCTCCCAGTTGACATACAGTGTGGTAACGTGCCTACTGTTTTTGGAGATCTCTCAGTACAGAACAAGACAGGGGTCTCGTGAGCCTCTCTCAGTGTAAAGTAATCTACTTTCTAGGTGCTTGGTTAGGTGATGTGACAGCCCAGCAGAGTAGTGTGCGAGTGTGTTATTTTGCAAGGCTGAAGAATCTGGCTTTTAAGACTGTATATTTTAATGGAAGATACAAAATAGTTTTAAGAAAGAAGCAGCTATATCCCGTGGCATCTGTTGAATAGTGCGTTCCTCTGTGCCTTTAAATTACAAATAATTTCTCATAAAGAGCTTCGTACAAAGCTCACTGGAGCAACTTTCCGTTCATTTTAACAACCATTGGCTAAGACCCATTGTGAACAAAATGTATTTTTTTTTTAATGTTTGTGTCATCATTATCCTAATGTTACCTTATGTGGTGGAAAGCATTTTATCTCCCTGAACCTTACTACTTTCCTGCCCTAAAATGCTAAGAAAGAATGAGATCCTGGCTGTGCGGCARCCAGTGGTGAATCCTCTGCTGATTTCCATGAAAGCAGGATTCACACTGTAGATCCTAGATACACTGAATGCAAATGAAGGACATTCTTTGTGTTTCATAGCATAATGCAATGGATAATTTATTACCTGGATGAAGATGTAGGCAAGCAAATTTCTAATCTTGTGTGCAAATACAGACTTTTTCATTAACACAGTATGGCATAAGGTGTGTTTTTTTTCTTTTTTTTCCCCTAATCCTGCAAATAAGACTGCCATTGTGTTCTACCTTCTGCCTTTCGTTTTCTGAAGAATCTATAATGAAAGACCTTCATACTATAATGTAAAATGTTCCTTGCTCTCCAAGAGCAGTTTTTGAATGTTCATGAGCATAGATGATATCCACAGTATCTCACAGATGGATAAAATTAAGTATCCATATCTCATCTTCTCCTACTGAATCTTGCAGGTTTTGGAAAGAAACTTCATTCTTTCACATTCGTCCACATGTGGCAAGATACCTATGTAAATCTCTGCTTAAAGTACATGTCAGAAAAGAGCTAAGCTAATATTATGAAGTATGGGAAACATTTGTTCCATGCCATGAAAAACAGGAATCCTTTAACTTAAAAATGTGTGTGCATGTGTATGTTTGCACTTAYGTGTGTGCATGCACGTATGCATGTGTGTGTGAATATATGTATCCCGTGCACAGCTTATCTTACAACACAGCTGGGAAAAGTTGTTCAATTTCCAAAAAGAGGAACATATGGTACTTATAAATTGTATAAGAAATATTTTTGAATAAATAAATGTTGTTATTTATTTTACATAAACAAAAGACAGAATTTAAATTAAAAAGATAAATCTGTGCATCGAACATAAAGCTGAAAAGCTAAGTGTGCTTATTGCTATTTTGGTTCTAATAAGTGTTTCTAGGTCCTTGAATTTCTTTCAACTATATGAAAACTGGATTTACTCCCAGAGCTCCACTTCTCAACTAGGGCATTTTAAAAACTAAACAAGGGCTGAGTCAGTTAATTAATTTAAATGAGATTACAAATCAGAAAGACATTACGTAATGTTGATTTAATTACCGTTTTTTATTTACCTAATTAAAATGCTCTGAAGAAAAGTTAGCAGTCCCCACAATGGCGCGTTGGGTGACTTGGCACGGTGGGTCTGCACTGCTGATAAAACAGGGGGTGAACCCGCTCTTGGGCATGTGGGGGAGCGCAGCGATTTGGGGCCRTCGGTGACGGAGCCGCTTTCGCTCAGAAGAGACAACAGGCTCCAAAGTAAACAGGCTCAGGCCTAAGGCATGACCCATCTTCTGTCCCCCAACAAGGCCTAAGCCTCCTCCAAGCCTTGTTACTTGTGAAGTTGGGRAGGAAGGGTAAGATTGTCTGTCTCACAGGGAGGCACTACTTATTGTTGTTGGGGTTTCAGCTTTGTGTGAACTGTGGTTCATACCWTAAATCCTGGGCAAGAGACAGTAAATAAAATGGTTGCAGTCACCATTTTATCATACAGCATCATTTTGCTAGCCAAAACCTTCTGGAGAAAGAATTCATTTAAATGTAGTGGTCTCTGAAAATGTTAAGAAAAAATCTCCCCCTTAAGTCAACTCACTTCTAAAAGGAAAGGGTGGTATCTACACATATTACACTGACTCCTTTATAGTATTTTTTCAGCAGATATTTAGTACAATAAAACATTATTAACTTGTTTATATCATAAACAAACTGTAGTATCACTACAGTTGGTGCAAGTGATGCTCATAAAATCATACTATAATACAGTCATTAGACTGCACTATAAAAGATGTTGTCCGGTCATTTGCTTTCACAGGGTAGAATGACATAGCTGCTAAAAGGTAAATGTGTAATAAAATTATGAAAATAATAACTATAATCTTTATAGATACACAGATGGAAGAATATGTATTTATTTGCTTTATGTAGTTTTGCTGACCACGTGGTTTGCCTGAGCGTGGGTGAGGTTATCCTGCTTTTTTCTTGCCATGGAGGCCTCCCTGCCACGATGATGCTCTCATCTCTTGAGCTCTGAAATGGCTTTCCTGCCTTGAACAAAGCCCAACAGTGGAGCTGGGCCAGAGGTCCGTCCTCTCTGCCATCCCCATCCCTCCCACGTGTTTTTGAGCAACTTTTCTAGTGATGGGGTAAAGCTGCCCGTGTGGTTGACCCTGCTTTGGCCAGGACTGCACTAGGGACCTGCCGAATGGTTCTGCGTTCGTGGAGGGAGCTCTGCAGGATGACACTGGTTGGTTCTTGCTCTCGGTAGCGCTGACAACTCTGCGGCTCTGAAGTCAGACCCCGCACAGGTATGTGAGGATCTGAGCAGCATCAAAGCAATTCGTACATGGTGTTGGATCTCCTTGTTCCTTGATCCTCCCCCATACCCAAAACACAGGGCTATCAAAGAAAAAGGGTGTATTTACATGATGGTAAATGATTAAATTAGTGCCTGTCAGCTGAGATGAACTGAGAGCAAAGGCTGTCTCTAGTCTGTGGCAAATGAAAAGTGAAATGTGTTCACTGAAATCATTGAGGAAGTTTATTTGATTAGGATGAGACCTGAGGATATGCTACTTATTTCTAGAACACGGGTAGATAAAATATTTTTTCTTTTGATAGACTTCTATATCTTTTCAGGGCTTCAAAGTTGTGTCAATGCTGACAGCACAGCTTTAAAAGTTTTTCTTATATATATATATTTGTGTATATATATATATATACACCTCAGTTCTGTGATAGGAGGTATAAAGAAAATAAAGCAAAACTTACTTTTTATTTAAAGAGAGTGTTTTCTCTTACTGGCTGCATAAAAAAAAAAAAAAAGATCAGACTACCAGGGAGTGTTAAAAATCCCCCAGAAAGCTAAACWGGTGAAAAGCAGCATAATTGTCTTAGCTTTGCTAGGGTGTGCATTCCTCCTGCTGCATTTTGTCACAGATGTTCCTCCCTGAGGTGCAAAAGGAGAGAGCTTCTTGTTCGTACCCAGGTGGGGAACCAACACCTTCCTTTTCCCCGCTCCCTGACACTCTTCCCACATGCATGTGACATTGCATCACGTTTCTCCTACTGACAATGGAAACGGAGAGTCTCTTTCCCACCAGCAGTCAGTTTTCCTTGACCTTGCCTGCAGTGAGAGGAGTGTCTRCACTCTTAGATACTCATCGGGGCTAACACCAAAGACTGAAAACATGGGAGACAACTCAGTATAAAATATACCAGMTTCTTGACTCGTATCTGTATGGCTGCCTAAAAAAGGGAGTAATTTGAAATACGGAATTTAAATACTTTGGTAGTGCTTATGTTGAACCACAGTAGGTTACATTGAGTATATCTGTGCTATTACGGCTWCATGAACATCTGCCAGAAAAATACATGGGTTTGGTTGCCATGAACGGTTCCTCCGTGGGGCAGAGATTGATCAAGACTTCATCCAGTGACTTTTGGAGCAGTTAGTTCCAAGAACAACCTGCTATAGTTGTGAACCACATGAGTAAACCTTGCACTGGAAATGGTAGGGGTAGGCGAACAAATAAGTAGCAAATAAGTAATTTTGAAATATATGTGGAAGAATCTTTCCAAGAAAGGCACGCTGACAGTAAAATTTGAAAAGGATTTAAAAAAGGTAAAGTGAGAAAACTTGCAGTTGGAAGAAACGTGAAAATGTTGAAAATTTTATCACATGTACATGTTGGGCTTTTATTTGCTACTAATTGTATAGATTTGCTTTGAACTTCYGGCTGAGTCTATTTTTTTTTCCCCTGTGCACAGAATTGTGTTGTGGTAAAATCGAATGCAAAGCCAGTGAGATAGACAAAGAGTCTGGTTTATGTCTTTCTCCATCACACTAGAAGAAAAGCCTGCAATTTCTGATTCCAGGGCTCATGCTATTAACCAAATGAATGATCTTGTACAGATAAAGACAAGAAATACGATTTAAAATGTCTTGCCATGTCCTCTACTTCCTTACTTTCTGTGGCTTTCCTGAAAATGCTTTTTACTTTCTCTTTTAGAAAAACAATGCTCCAGTGTCTCTTTTCATTCACTGTTCTGCTTATAAATTGTTTTATTCATATAGTAATCATAGTTCTCTTGCACTTTGTAAGGCTCTTTGAATCAAATCAAAGCAAAAAAGGAATGTTTTATAATTAATGATACTGGTAAAAGAACCTGATCATCACAGCCCATCATGGGTCTGTGTCTGTCATTTCAAGAATGAAGTTCTGTGTATTTTAAATAAAGTTACATAGATTAACTCTCCTATTCAGTGTTTAATAATTCCTTTCCTCTTGGTATTAGTGAGATCCCACTGGCAAATAGTAACATTGAGTGGTCAAAACACTGTGAAAGAACCAATCTGTAAAAATCATGATTGATCAGTCCCTAACATAAAACAAAGCTAGTCTGACTGGAAAATTATAATAATTACCCGACTGCTTATCCCTGTGACTGGAAAATTCCATACTAAGTTTATCTTATTATAATATGAAAAAGGATTGTTTTAGCTAGCATCCTTCATTAACTCCTGGCTTATGGACCTAGAAAGTCTCGTGTTGACAAAGAGAAAGGAGAACTAGCAGCAAATTGCCATATAAGAACTAAAAAAATATTCCTAACTTTTMAAATTTTTCAGAGCAGAAGAAAAACCTTGAAAGCTATTTTTAGGGAATTCTCAAAGCATGAATCCCGTTTCAATTCTGTGATGCCCGAAACACTTCATTTAACACTCGCACCATTTCTGGGTAAAATTAGCCTCTGTGTTAAACTTACTTTAAAAATTATATGTAGCATTTGCAGAAATAGTGAATGCCTATTAGAAAAATACTAAAGCACACTCTCTGGAGGGTAGACATCTTCTGATTGTAATTCAGGAACAAAGACTTTTGTTCTTAATGAAATTCTGTACAGAAACATATCATATTTTTAGCATTTCCAAGATGTTTTCAAATGAATTTGAGCTGGTATTTTGCAATAGTGTACTGTATTTTATCATGAAAAGACACAGGCGAACATATTGTTCATTGTCTTTCATCGAACTCATTCAGGCAGTTCAGGAGATTTTCCTAACCCTGTAAATTATCTTATGACCAACATGAAAAATCTGATTTGTAGCTGTGCGTATTAGTTGTTCAAAGCACCTTTTGTTACTTATGAAGAGCAATATTTATTTTATTATTGATTTATTCAGGAAAGAGTTATTTCCCATGTAACATTATTGAAACCGCCTAATTCCTCTGCACTCACATACTCTTGTTCATAATCAGTTCAAGATTTTATAGAAGCCTGAGCTTTAACCTTACGTAAGAATACACATGTGGCTTTACTAGCAAATAGGCTAATATTTCTAGGAATAGTAACCAAGTATTAGATCTAACAAATACCAATTAAAATTGAGAATTCAGATTGAATTTGTTTTCCTTTTGGTCACTAGCAAAAAAAGGATAAGGCATGGAAAAACTGAAATTAAAAAAAGGAGTTTTGATTTTCACTGATGTCCTTCCTCTACTTTCATGCTTTTCACAGCATATGTAGCAAGGTAAAGAAAAAGAAAAGAAGTGTCAATTTCATAAATTTTTCCATAAGGCCCTTTCAGAGAGAGGTACCATGTCTGACCGTGGGAAGGTTCAGATTGTGAGACCAGCTCTGACGGTGGGAACTTGGGTGCTGCACAGAGGCAGGGCTCTGGAAGTGCCYCTGTGTCCGGAAAACCATGGGCTGCACATGGGAATTTGGTGAGGGCCTGCTTTTTGGTCTGCATACCCGGGTGGGAGATGGTAGAGGAAGATCTCGTGCCATGAAATAAGCGCCCCTTCATGGATCGTACTGTGCACAAGAATCATTTCATCTGGTATTGGCAATTTTAGTTGTGGTTTCATAGCATTGAAACAGGGTTTCACATGTTCCTTCATCTTCTAGTATGCTGGTGAGATCAACAAATTCTTGTTTTCTGTAATTCTTGTAATTCAGATGAATTCAGTAGTTCAGCTGACCATAGTTTAGCTGAATGAGTTATAGGACGTACAAGTATATTTCCTTAGAGAACTTCTTTATCTTCAGAGCTTGAATGCAGAGATGGATTTCCAGGTCACATAATGCCTTCTGAAGGATCAAGTAGTGTGTAGAGCCAATTTGCTAAACTCTTTAGCAGATGAGAACAGATTTTAATAAGCCTGTGTAAGGTGGAAGAGAAGAATATTTTATTCTAGTTTAAAAGTCAGAATAAGGTATTGGCTTTAAGAAGTGAGGAGGATGAAGGGACCACTGKATTCACTGCTTTGTGTGATTCTGTCTTCTGTCCTCTCTTACATTATAAGCAGGAATAAAAAATTTTGGTCTAGAATCTTGACTGACTTGGTTCAGGCCAGTGGGGGGATCCATCTGGCAGTACTAATTTGTGTGGTGCTATATAGCAGTTAGTTACTTTCATGGTAATAAAGAGCAATATTGCATTTTAAAGTAATGGCAACTTTGTATTCAGATTATGAAACTGCTGTATTTCAGATCCCATATACAGAACAAATGTATATAGTTATGAGTGTATAAATGCTGTCTACCATGTAGCATTTTGTTGGTAATGTTTTCTGCCAGTGGAACAGAATATTATAATATGCTAATAATAATATTATATATATTATTGATGAGGGAAGTAAGTAAGAAGTAGTTATTTTTAAAGGAAGATCTTTATGAGCATGGATAGTATTTATTATGTAGTGTGTTAACATCAAATTGCATTCTTCTCCTTATTCATTAGGTGCATGTGTCAAGAACAGAGTGAGCTCTTTGAAGTCTGTAGGGCTTCTTTGTGTTAGTTTTTATGTTACATTATCTTTGTTTCACAATAGCTATTCTTACACAAAGGCTGTACTGTATTAAAAGAGTCATATCTTCAGTCTTGAGTTTGTGGAAGCAGACTGTGCCTTTGTGCTTTAAGGGAAGGATAAAGAAACAGGGTAAAGAAATACAAACTCCACAAGTGGCCTGATCCAGTACATCTTTCTGGTCATTGCATCAGAAGAAGCTAGCTCTGCTTTACTGGTTATGCAATATTATATTTGGGGGATGGAGGGGTAGGAAATGAAAAGGTACCCTTGTAGAAGTGTTTACACCCTGCGTATTTACCTGAATGACTCTCTTGTCCTTATTCAGTGATCTATGAGTTCCTCTTGTGAGGATCATTGCATCTTTCACAATGTTTCTGCTTGTGTATAAAATGGGTTACATATAGTGTGTTTGTTCAGTAATGCCTTCATGTAGAAAGGCATGGAAATGACCTTTAAAGAACAAAGTTAAGTATTAGTTTAATACCAAAGRAGGGTATTAGAGAGTTGTGAGATACTTTCAAAACAAATTAATAAAACACTTCTTTGATTTCTTTATAGATTCTGGACAACCAGGAAGTCCAAGCCACAATGATCCTGCCAAGAATCCACCAGGTAAATATAAGTTCCAGGGCATGTGCAATCTAACATTGTTTGAGAACAAAGATACTACTGTTAATAGTTAAAGAGAGCATAATTGGTCAGCAACCTATTTTGCACTGGTAGGTACATATAATCAGGACAAGCTGTCRTTATTTTAGCTCTTTTGAACTGGCAGTGCCTCTATTGTAATTTCATCAGGATTCATTTAATCTAAGGAATTTCCCCCCCCCTTTTCTTTTTTAAATTTGTAGGCAGTGATGGACAGAGGAATAAGGAAATGATCCCAAACTTTCATARAAATCTCCATTATTCATTTATCAGAGACAAAACATAATGACTCTCTTTTTAAAGTCTTTGGCCTAAGTTACCGTTTTTTTCTTGCCTTTAATTTTTATTTATGCATTTTAAAAGGTAAAAAAGGTCATTTTTTAATAGAATATATCAACTCATAGAAGAACTAAACACACTGTTAGTGGGTCAGGCTAATGTAATTTTGTCTTTTTTTGTTTGTTTGTTTGTTTTTGTTTTTTTCTTTTTCTGAGTGCTAAATGAATCACACTCTACCTAAAAAGTAATTGTCTGATGCTGGGCTTTTAAACACACATGAACATTTTCTGCTTCTGTTTGAACACTGGGAAAACAGCCTGCTGGGAAAACAACCTATCTGTATACAGACAGGGTCAAAATCATTCTTTAAGTGACACAGACTRTGCCATGTGAGTCCAGTGTAAATACCCCAAAAGGAGAGAGCTGTTACAGCTTATTACAAAATGGAAAAAAAAAAGAAAATCACATCGTCTCTCTAATATGAAAAACAGAAATGAATACAGGAAGTTTGCAGCTATGTTTCAGAGATATAAAAGCAGAACAGCTTCATATATGTCAAACTTTTTAGTTATTTTTTAATGTCTTTTTTGCAAGGGATGATGTAGTTTTACATTAGTTTGAAATCATTTTTGGTGGGAGGCTTTGATGCTGCTTCTCTCCAAACTGTGTGGGATATAGGCTTTTATTTCTCTATTAAATATATGACGTAAATTATGTAGCTTTGTGGTTTAAAAATCCCAAAGAAGCCACCACAGCAAATTTACACCTATAACAAGCCTGAAAAATTTCCTCACAGATAATCATGGTTTTGCAAAACTTAGAGTATTGAGCTCTGGAGCATTTATTTTTGTTTTAAAATATCTCTGTTTGGAAGTGCAAGAAAAAAAGGCAAATGCATCACACCTCATCAGTCTGAGAAATCCAGTCTGTAGCCTCTGGGTTTGAAAAGCTAAATGCGGAGTCTGGAGCCTCATCTTCACCCTTTTCAATTTTTTTTTTCCATTTCTGAAGTATGATTTAATGTTTTGGTTAGGGAAGTAGAGGTGCATATTTCACCACTGAGGATCATATCCTTACTGGGTGTATTTTTTTATCCATTAGTCTCAGCTCTAAGTTATTCCAGAAAGGAGTAAACTTGATGCCAGCAAYAGAGCCATGGGGTGGGCAGAAGACAAACCCTGCAGGCTTCCTTTTGCCAGCCCTGTGTGGCGAGATGAGATGCCCCACGATATCTCATGACCTGCAGTGTCCCAGGAGGCGGAGGGATGTAGAGAGGAGGAAAATCTGCCTCTGGTTTCACCATTAAACTTTCTGCTTGAAATTTGATCGTAACACTTTCTCGTGCCTTGGAGCCACTGCTGGCACTGTTGTTCCTTTTGTCTGATGCCAAGTSGGGACAGAAAATGGAAGCTGTGCCTTGAAACCCTTCATTTGAGCAGGGACAGGCGCATACTTGAATGTCATCCGTCTATTTGGGGATACATGAACTGCTAGCACCATTCAGCCTCCCTGCGCGAGGCCGTCCTGGGGTTAAAGCAGGAAGAAAGCAGTGAGGTTTGTGGTACCACACAAGGGCGGGAAGGGAGTCACTCATTTAAGTCCATCCAAGGAGAAGGACTGTTGTCCAAGCCTTTCCCATTAGGCCTCACATGGGTGTTGTTATTAGAAGCAGGCTGTCACGGCCCCAGAGGGTATTCACTGTGTGGTTTGTTTCCTGTCCTGGGCCAGGAACCGAGGGGCTGGCGGTGCCAGCGTGGTCTGCTCCTGCGTCTGAGCCCTTGTGTATCGAGGGGCCAGGGCACTGGCAAGGGATCGGTGCTGTGAGCGCTTGGATCTGCTACCTCCATAGCGCCCTTGCCAAGAAAAAAGGAGGCTGAGACCTGAGTGATAGTTGGCGGGGAGGCTGGTGTTAAAAGTGTTGTTGTTTTTTTTTTTTTTCCCTAGGTTTGGCTAGACTGTTGAATTCTTTAGGGTGTCTGCTAATTTGCTGTCTTAACCATGGAGGGAGGGCAGTGTCACTTGCCAAACAAAAGAACATTAAGTGCACATGCTGGAATCCTTTACAAGAGGTTCCTAAAAATACACTGGATATTTTGATAGCATAATACAGTATTAAGATGGTGTAGCTTGTGGTGGGAGTGGTATGTAGCTTTTGTAGCAAGATCCAGGGATATCCTCCTCTTAAGTTTTATTTTTCAGAAACTTTCATCTGGTATATTGCTGAAGTATGAAATGTGCTTTTCTATGATCTGGGTTGTAAAGGCCACTTCTCTGCAGGGGTTGTTAAGTAGGCTCCAGACAGATTGATGAACCGTAGGCAAGTGGGAGAGAAGGGAGAGGAGCTTTAAGGCTACTGTTGTCCAGATCAGTGATTAAGCTCCTGCAGTCTAAAAGTTTMTGCAATGATAAAACTGCACTGGCTATTAAAAGTTTTCTTAGGTTCAAAGAGAGAATGGGCCAGTCTRTGGAAAAGAAAGAAATGGACTGTGGGTTGTTAAATTGGTGGAAAACACAATTTGATTAATAAATTCTTAAACTAAAAACACTTGGGAGTCTACGATAATAATGCCCCCCCCAAAAAATCCTTGATGCCCGTTCATTTCATTACTCTTCTATAGACATCTACTTAGTCCTGCTGCTGGAGGCAGAATCCCGTGGGAGGCGCACCCAGGAAGGCAATTTCAATGTTATTCTGCATTATTTACTCCCTTTCTGTCCCTTTTTGGGAAACTGGACAGATATGTCCAGTGTGTATAGCATAAAATCTAGGAAATTAGCCTTCTTTAACAAAATGGTGTGTCTTGAAATACCTGTTTGTGTGGGCATGCACTGAAGAGTATAATTTTTCAGCGATATTGTCTACTAAATATAAGAAAAGGACTACAGTGAATAAAAAGAGAAAAACATACAAAAATACTAAGATAGTGATATCCACAACTACTAAGATAGTGATATCCACATCAACCATAACAGCTCAGTCTTAAGTGATACTAGAAAACTCTTTCGGTATAGGATTTTCTGAGTTCTGTTCTGCTTTATTTTTCTTTCCTCGCTGCCTGATGACCAAAACTTTTTTATGTTTGTAAGTTTACTTGCTACCTGTCTTTGGTAGGAGACTGCAGCTTGGCAGAGTTGCTTCATTTGTATAGTAGTGTTAACACAGCTGTGTGTAGCTGTTAAGTGTGCTTAAATCTTTAAAGATTCCTTCCTGAAATAGATGTAGGTAATAGGGAAACTGCTGCTCCTAAATGTTATTTTGATAAGACTACAAGATAGGATGGACAGTTGTATATAGTTTGAGGGCCCAAAAGAACTGGTAGTATGAGGGAATGGGCACCACTATTACATGCTTCACATGCTGACTCCTGGCTAGAGCAGGAGGATCCTCAGGAAGGATCCTCTTCCCTTCGTGTAATTCCTTCAGGATTTCATGTCTTGCCCAGAATGAGAAGGCAAAATATGTCTTTTCAGAAAGTGCAAGGGGGAAACCCGGTTGTCCTGGCACWGATTTAGGAACCTCTGAGGCCAGAGAAGCCAGTCATGTTCAGCTTCTGGCTCTTGTTTTAAGCAGCTAAATTTGGTGGTTATTTSGACTGTGTTTCCTAGCCAGTTGGGCCTGGTGGGTTTTTATATTTCCTGGTAGAGCTTACTCCACTTTATCTGGCTCAAGGAGTGTTTTCATACATGTGTACAAATTGGGCAAATGATAAAACCTCAGTTGGGGCTGAATGAAGAAAGAAGATTCTGGTACAGTCTSTCTGCTATTTAGTATTACTTTTATATGGGCAACATGTTACTAGACTTAACACTGAGAACCTGCTTCTCAACAACTTGTTCTTCCTCCCCACTCTTTTCTCTTTTTTTTTTTCTCCCATAAAAACATAAAATATGATCAGGACATTCATCTAAATATAATATCCCTGSTCTGAATCAGACATGGTTAGTTTAATCCACAGCCCCAGCTTGCTTCTCAGGGGTTGATCTTTCCCTTGCATTTTCAACAGCAACTTTATTCTGAGAAGTTTTTTCTAAAGAAGAACTGAGTGAAATCACCATCTATTCTTTTTTTTTTTCCTAATTAAAAAAGGTGTTGCCAAAAAGCTTGCAGCCAGCCTCACCTATCTCTCAATATGCAAATCTTCCTTGCAGCTGTAGAGGCCCAAAGGCTTTTCTAAGCTTTAATATGGGCCAGCAGCCATGGGGAGAACATTCCTTTGGATCAAGCCCCAAGAAATGTGTCATAAATTTGCCTATGTGCTGGTTCTAGAAATAAGTGTTTTGATTTTATGTTTTAGAATGCACAGTTTCAGAAATAATCTCTCAAGAGCAACATGTGGTCTCAACCTTTGCACTCTTTTGAAAATGCAGTGAGCAAATGTCTTTGAGTTTTGACTGACTCAGAACATAGATGGTGTCGTTATTTTACTGTATTACAAGCCACCCTATAGTGGATGGAGAATTAGCCCCATAATTAATAGGAACAGAGAAGAACCCCCCTGTCCTCATCACTGTGGCAGTTTTTCTTCTGTAAGCAATGATGCCATAGCAGAAYGGGGAGACAGGCAGAACTGTATTTAAGCAAATACCTATTCTGAGCCTTGCTCTTTCAGCATGGGAGTGGATATTCCGAAGCGCTTGCCGTTTCCTGTATGCCTGCAGCCCTACCATCTCAGATAGCGATCTTCAAATAAAACAGGGCTGGGCTTGGTCAGGGCTTGATTTTCTGTGGAGCTCTCCGTTTCCCAGATGCTCGGAGGGTTAGTAATGACAGTGATGGAGAGGCGATCGTCTTCCCCGCCAGCGCGCCAGCCCAGGGCCCGTCGGGGCGCTCGGGGGGCAGCGCGCAGCTGTGTTGTTCCTCAACCAGGAACCTGCACAGCCCCTTTGACCAGGAACAGATCTTCTGGCCTTGCATCCCCGCGTTGAGCTCTGGTGTGGGTAATTACTACTGGCTGCTGACTTAAGACTATCTCCGAGTTTTCATTTGCATGCACTACTCCTCTTCRTGAAGCTAGCACGTGACGAAGTCGTGCTTCTAAAAATGTTGCTGCTTTTCATTTCTGACATGGTTGTGTTCAGTGGTGAGGGCACAGTCTTTCACTTCAAAGTGTGCACAGAACAATAATTTACAAAACACTGCTATGCAACAAGTTAGGATTCCAGAATCCTACCTTGGCACTAAATAATTCCTCTCTGTTACTGTGCAATTCTTTAAATGTTGGAAACCAGTTCCCTCAGCCTCTTCTTGGCTGTAGCCTGTGCAGAACATGTGGCCTGCTGGAGAGAAAGCCACAATGCTCTCATGGTAGTTCCCTGTTGTGTTTCCTGCTAGGTTTCGGGGCAGCTCATATAATGAATTTCCCTTATCAAATAAATTAGGTGTTTACATCTTGAAATTACTGAAACATTCAAGGGCATTGTCACTTTGATTATTAASTTGACACTACTGAAAATCTTACTCATTTTTGGTAAAAGCACAGGCATTTCTTTATGCCCTTACAGTGCAAAAAAGTGGAGTGTAATCAGGGGATCTTTTTACAACATGTTTGTCCCCTGTCCCAGTTACAACATGCTTGCAGTTTGCAGGAAAAACTGTGACTGGCTGTGCAACAAGGTCAGAGACCATCATGTGGTAACCAGAACAGCCCCACTCCCTGGATGGGACCTTAGTTCAACTGTTGCAGTTGATGTCACCCCTGACACCTTCTGCGTCATTCCGTTTTGCTGCCGTTGTCCACCCTTAGTTGCCTTTAAGAAGGTCTGATCCAATGGAAACCTGTTTCTGATACTCTTACCAAGGTACCAGCTTCAAAATTCATGCAATGAGAAAACAAATTTTGACAGACATTATATTAACTTACTTATGTACAATGTGAGAATAATTTTCCCTGTCCCTACTGTGACTAGTACTATGCCATTAGTACTCCTGCTGACAGTAAAGAGCTTCCTGAAGAAGTCATATGTTGCAGACAGCAGCAGCAGCAGCTATCCTTAAAATGGCTTTTTTCCTGCCAAAGACTCTGATAAAGCATATAGTCAGTCTATTTTATCTTTAATGTAGTACTTTTAGAGATTGAACAMACTTAATACACCATCAAGCACATTACATCAACTTTATTTAAAGTCCAGGCTCACAGCAGCTCTTCTAGCGCTTTGCAGACAGGGCTGAAGCTCCCAGCCTTTCTTTTCACAGCCAGAGAACTGATTGTATTGCTAGTAAGTCTCCCTACTCCTTTCTGATTCTCCTTTTAAAGATCCCCTCCCAAAAAACAGTAATGAAAAATGTTTTTATGTTGTTTAGATCCCTACTTGTACTTACAATCTGCACAAAATCAAGGCTGTATCAGTGAAAAGAAAAATGAGATACTTAATGATACCAGGAAGCTATTTTATGTTTTGGCACTAGTCAATATACAGCAGAACATAAACAGACATTCTATTCATGAAAGTACAATTAAATCAGAAGACACTTAAAGGCTGGTTAAAGATTTGTTAGGTCCGACGTTACTGGTAAGCTTTAAAGTAATTTAAGAACAAGCCCCGTACAGTGCATGTTAGAGCAAACTGAAAATATTTTCTAATAAGATAAAACATTTTTTTTTTTAATCTTAACATGTGTAAAACCTACACTTATAATTCAGTTCCCGAATCCTTAGCATAGGAGTACAGAGGAAGACATTGAAGGACTGGAACTGACGTAGCTTCTAAAGGAGTTAGAAGAATTACTGCAGGTTCCTGTTCTTTCCTGATTCTTCTAGCATAGCTTGATTAAAACTACCCCTTAGAGACTGTTATTTTTGTCTTGTATCCATAATGGCATCAGTCTGGTCAGTATGGAATTAAGTATGGAAAAAATTATTTTTTAGAAATGTTTTTACTTAAAAAATCAAGGAAAGAAGCCATATTTTGTATGTACAAAAGCTAAAAGGAATGCTTTTTTTGAGGGGTTGGAAGTTAGCATTGACTATACAGACTATCATGCTATTTTTGGCAGGCAGATTCTTTTTTCCTAGAATGTAGATCTTAAAAAATATATGATAATTAATGAAAGGTGTTTCAGAGAGTGTTGTCTCTTGGTCAAGATGAGTTTTAGTGAATTATYGTATTCTATGCTTTTATTGGATTTGAGGAACAAAAAGAGCAACATATAATCGAGACCATCAGAACTTACAGTAAATTGGCTGTGAGGAACACAGCAACAAAGTATTATCAAGTGCTTTATTGAACCGTTCAGAAACACATATCAAGATTGTTAATTTAAATATCAAGATTGATAATTTAAATATGGCTAACATGTTAATGCAAGCAATACAGTTGGGAATACTTTATCAAAATAACAAAACACATACAGTATGGAGTATCACTGTATATCTTTTTCTTGTATGCAATATGATAATATGAATAGGAAGGCTAAGTCTCATTCAGTAGGGAGATCAGCTTCCCAAGGTAAAAGACAATGTCTGAAATCATTAAAACCACGATACTGTACAATGCTGTGCTGCTGCATACGGAGACTTACTGTTTATCGTATTTACAGTGCCTGTTTCTGCAACAAATTACAGCAGTTTAGTAACACAAAACATTTTTCTATTGCACAGCTGGAAGCCAAGAAAAGTTCTGCAACATATCCACAACAGATTGGCTTCCTAAATAGTTAAAATTGCTGAACTCCACTGGTGCTGATACTAAATATGCTGTTTATTTTCCTATACTCAGAGGCACCACTGGAATCCACCTACCCTATTAGGATTTAAGTTTCAAAATGAAGTTGCTCACTGCCTGTGAATAAAGGTCTGCAGACTTTTTGTAAGATCTTGTCACATTACAGAGAAAAAAAAATCTATTTCTTAGGTTGATTGAGATGGACTGTAGTTGCACATTTTCCCTGTCTTTTGAAACGCCTGGTAAGATGTGGTGTGATCACACACATCTGTGAGTGAGATTATGATTTTAGCTGATACAAGGCAGAGTGAAAACTGAAGTGTGCACTAGGCAGGCAGGGGCAAAGACAGGAGTGGTCAGCTGTAACACGACCTTCTGCGAGCGAGTGACAAGCAGTGGCACTGCTCTGCGGCCTCGTTGCTTCCCTGCCCCTGTCCCTTATCACACAGGGGAGCTGTGTGTGTTATGGGGCTGTTCTGAGCATTACCAGTGAGAAAAATGAGAAATTCATGAGAGAAATCTCAAAATGTACACACGTGTGTGCATGTGTGAGTGTGCACACGTACACATGAGTGTTTTTGTATGGAAAGTCCTACATTTGAGTCTTCCTTTTTAGATATAATGAGCCCCGGGGCTTGTTCTCACTGAAGTAATGGTTTGACTAACCTACGCTTGCTGAAGCTCCTCTCAAGTTTGCCTTGCTTGAACGAGAGGAGCTGGGCTTCAAAGCACTGGTATTTGGATAAGCAGCACAGAAGTTCACAGACTCCGTCTCATTACCAGCTCCAGAGCTGGCTCCACATTTATACACTGGCGTTAAGCCACACTTCACTTACAGGCCAACTAAAATCAAGAAAGCAAATTCTTCTTTGGAAGTCTCCCGTCTGTGTACTACTTCAGACTGTTCCTGCTAGAGAAAAGAGAAATAAGAAGGAAGGGATGGCCAGTATGAGATGAATTACTGTTTTTTTTCTCCAGCTTGCCTTCCCTTACTTTAAAAAAATGAAAACTGAGTAAGAAAGGAAAAAGAACCATTGACACTTTGTGATATGTATGCCAAGTTCTGTCACWTACAGAAGTAAACATTTGAGAAGGCACATCTTTTCCTCCTACCAGAAAACAGGCAAAAGGGGTCAAGGCAATGTAGAAGATGTAAGAGCGGAGATCTGCATGGAGACGGGTGATGTGGGAGAGATGCCCATGAAGGGCCACAGAGAAGGAAAACTGTTTTTTGGAGATGTGAGAGAATTTTGGATTTTCATAGAATCACAGACTGGTTGAGGTTGGAAGGGACCTCTAGAGATCATCCAGTCCAGCCCCCTGCTCCAGCAGGGACACCCAGAGCACGGGGCACAGGGYGGCATCCAGGCGGGTTGGGAAGGTCTCCAGAGAAGGAGASTCCACAGCCTCCCTGGGCAGCCTRTGCCAGGGCTCTGGCACCCTCACGTTAAAGAAGTGTAATGCAAAAAGAAATAAGTAAGAGAGAAGGGGATGTGCACAGTTACTAACAGAAATAAAGACAGGCTGTGATAAGAGTATTTCATATGACATTGACTGAAGAAGGAAGGATAATGGCATAAAGTTGTTCAAAATCTTCTGTGCTGTAAAATTTCCACACTTTACAGTACTCTATATATCAATTGCACTTACCCACATGATCATTCCTCAGTTCAAGAGGGTTGACATTAGTGTAAGAGTATTAGTGAGACAGCAAGAAAAGCAACCATGTATGATAAACATTGTGCTTGGTTGAATGTGTTAACAGTTTTCAGCTTTTAAGTCAGATGTGTTGTTGTTCATACAGGTACTAGTAAATATTGTCAGAGATATGGGATGAGTCAGATCTGCCGGGCTAGTGACACTGAAAAAGAGCAGAACGTCTCTCTCTCCCTGTCCCTCTTCACTTGCCCTGGAAAAGCAGCTAAGCTTTCTCCACGTGTACCAAGGAGAGATCTCTGAAATGGAGTGCGGTGCTTTTACAGTAACTTTTCCCCAATTATAGTGGCATTCAGTAAAATATGTGAAGATGTACACAGTAATTGCCAAAACACACCTAAAGAGAACAGCGCTGGGCCATTATGTTCCAAATCTATAAACATTCCGGTAGGGGCATTTTTGTTTGTTTGTTCTCTTAGCTAGAATATTTAGGATCCTGCTTTTACTTGTTCAGACATCCAGAGTAGAAAATTTGTAACAAATTTCCAAAACCAAGATGCTTAGAAAAGAGGCTATATGAAATACAGTAAGCTGTGCTTAATGTGCCATTCTGTGTAAAAGAGAATTTTCTCAGTAGTACTACTGGAGCAGTGATCCTCACAAAGTACAGGTCCCAGTAATTTGGATGGTGAATGCATTCCTTCCTAGAAGGGCTATAATGTCGCATCATTTGAAATTCAGGAAAGTCAGTTTATATAGTGATTACTGATAAGAGATTTCCACAGAAGTCTGTGTTTCTTGGGTTGCTATTTATGTGGCAGATAGTTACACTACTGGGATAGCAGTATTGATTATGAGTTGATATTTCACTGCAGGACTTCTAAGTTTGCCCCATTTTCAATGCCAAGAAATGTAAATCATATCTGCTTATATCAGAATAAGTAAGCATGAATCAAAATGCTTTTTGTGGTTTCTTAAACGTAAATTGCTAAGTATTTAGCTTCTCATATATATAAAAACCCTACCAAACAGCAGAAACATTTTCACCAGTTTCTGCTTTTATTGGAAATAACAGTAATCCTTGATCTGCTTCAGAGATGAAAATCTGGTAACTTGAGTGGTAAGGTAAAATCACTACACAACAAGGCAAGTATCAAAACCAGTTTTGCAGAATTGCATTACTCAGTGTCTGGTAGTGAGGTTGTTTAGGCCACTTGATAGTGCTCTTAGTTTAATTTTGACTTCAGGTTGAACTGGTAACAGGAGCTCCTTTTTTTGACTGTTTCTTGATGGTTATTCAGGAGCTCAGTGGATTGCTTGTTAATTTTCATGGTCGTATTAAAGAATCACATTCCTACAGCTCCTCATATTTATTGCACCTCTAAATTTCAGCTCTTGTTCTATTCTGTGAAATTTCAGTATTTTGTCATCTAGTTTTGGAATTCTGTTGATACTGCTGTCAGCTGGTGTATGTATTTATTTGTRGTTATTTATTAAACTTCTCATTATACTGACTGTGGTTATTGTGATCTTTTGCAGTGTACCTTGAAGACAGTTTTGTAAAATCTGGAGTGTTCAACGTGTCGGAACTTGTGAGAGTGTCCAGAAGTAAGTTAACAATTACATTTAATCATTTCTAAAATCAACTAAAATCAAGTGAAAGTTTTCTCTTTACCTATTTCTATCACTACAAAGGATTTTGTTAGTTTTGCACACAGTGTTACATATACGTATATTTTTGCAGTTGTAATAAAGCATACAATAGTCCTTTTTCATCTTTCTGTTAATTAAAAATTGAGTCAATTTTTGTGTTTTTGCACACAGTGTAGCAACCAGGCAACAACATTACCATACATAACAAAATCTTTAACTTACTAGACTTTCAACTTTTTTAAGTTAATCTACACATCCTTGCTTTCTACTAAACCATTTGATTATTCTTTTAGTTTGTTTTCTAATTGTTAACTCCTAAAAGAAAATCATAGCAAGGATAGACAGGCTGATTAATTTAACATATTATAGGCGAGGCTATTTCTTTTACTCATAGCACTAGTTATAATTGAATTTCTACTGAAATTGGAGTCTTTTTGGCATCGGAAGGGTTATGCACACAAGCGTACTTAGAACACAAGAGTAAAAACAATTATGAGAGGAGAGTTGGAGTTTTTACTGGAGACAAAAAAAAAAAAGCAAAATGAATATAAAGATCTGTTCTGTTGACATTACAAATTTGCCATAATGCCATGGCATAAAAACAGTGCATATTTTCATTTGCTTTTTGAGCACTTCTTTCATCCCCTTACTATCAATATGACTAATGTGTTTCTCTTAAAAGTTTATTAAGATGTGAAAGTTGTGTTCAGTAATGTCTGCAGTGATGAAACAATACAGTGCTAACATGATGACAGTTGAATTGTTCAGGAAAATCTCTTTTGAGATGAGGTGAGGCCAAAAACAGTGAGACAAAAGTCTTCAAAACTCTGTCCTTTTTTTGCACTGGAGCTAATTCATGCCAAGACAAGATGCGTAAGGAATTTAGTTTACTTAGTGAAGATTAGAATATGATTGTCATTTTTTGTTTGCCCTAGTCAAAATGAAAATTATATGAAATGGTTCAGCAAAATACTGAGAACTGTGGTCCTACCGTGTCAAGACATCTGTTACTTTTGTGCTGGCTAAAGATGTGTTTTTGCCATTGTAAATAGCTAAGGATTTGTGTATGTGAAATACAGGCTTTGCTTGTAGTTGACCAGTGGATAAATATGCTTTAAAGCATTTTGCCATTAAAATTAAAAAGAATTGATGTTATAGTTACGTTATGAAATCATACCTTCTGCTGCTGACTGTTATACACAATATACTTATAATAATAAACTGAAAAGCATGTGGTTTCTGTGGGATTTCTTGCCGTGCAATTGTTTAACCTCAAGCCACAACAGAGTTGTACTTTAACTGTCAGGAAAAATACAAACCTTCAGATGCATTACACAACATGCAATTATTCTTTTAAGTGCCAAAGGTAGTTAAACGCACAATGCACTGACAGTGAACAAAGGTAAATATTCCACACCATATAACATATAATTTGTTCTTGAAATGCTAAAATGCAGAGCACACAGACTCTGCAAGGCGCACGGACTGTGTAAGGAAGTGAAGGGGGACACTGAATGTATATGTGTTTGTGTGTAGGCAGTGGCACTGTGTGGAAGAAAAGGGAAGCAGTACAATATGCCATCAGGACAGAAGGCTACTTTTATACAAAACAGTTAACATTCAGGGAGGAAGAATTGGTGCAACCCCAGTTGGTTCTTTCTGAACTGAAATAACAAGTTTGTTGTTTCAGTTGTTTTCATAAAGGATATTAGTTCTGCTTATAAACTTTGTCTCATTTGCTGTAAAAGTCTTTCTTCAAAAGGCTGAACTTGGTGTCAGAGTGTGTGTTGCTTCTTCACATTGACAATCCCAGCTTGCCTCTTATAAAACAATTATGTACAATAAATATGCTGTCTCCACAACTGTTAAGGGATTTTTAGGGACTGGAGGAGGCAATTCACTTTTAAGATATATAAACACTGATAGAACTTGTCTGTACTTGGTTTCTGCAAAAGGCAGAAAATTAGGTTCATGTAGGAACGTATGACATTTTTCCCAATGTTAAAAAGATTGTAAAAAGATAAAAGATTATCTTTGACTCTTTATAATGATGTGTTTTTCAGCACCTATAACCCAGGGAACTGGAGTGAACTTCCCGATTGGAGAGCTTCCGAGCCAGCCGTATTACCATGATATGAATTCGGGAGTCAATCTGCAGAGGTCTCTTTCCTCTCCACCAAGCAGGTAAAAACATGAAATAAATGCTAATACAAAGTCAGTTTTAATAGGGAGGGAATAGCAACTCCCAGATACCGTCAACAACAGACTTTTATGAATTTCTTCTGATTTTTTTTAAGTTGGCTGCTACATATACAGAGATAAATACACACATATGTTAAATGATTCTGTAATTCGAAATGGAGTCATTGTAGTGTATCTTTACTATTGACATCACAGATAATAAGTTCTGTCAGATTTTGACGTACTGAACAGTAATCTGCCAAGACAGCATTACACCTCCCAGACGTGCTGCTCAGTTGTGGAAAGGTCCATCACCTTGGAGTGTGGTGGCCGTGCTTATTGCTTCAAAGCAAATCCAGGCAAAGGAGCAGTCTTTGATGGCTCCTTCTTAGATTCCCATCTTGATGGTTATGGTAGGGCAGGTACTGTTTATTGAGGGAAGGACATTATGGTAGCTGTATAAGAAAGGGGAACACATGGGACACCTGTGTTTGTAGCATCACCCTTGCTAAAGACATGTTTCCCACCTCACCCTTGCAAGGAGCTTTTCCCAGCGTTGTAGAGAAGGTGAATGGAGAATCACAGACTCCCATATTTTTATCCATGGTTTCTATGGTGCCAGGGATTTGGCCTAAAGGGTCAGCTTCTCACTGGTTTTAGCATGTTGTCTTCTCAGGAAGACATCCTGATCATCCCTCAGGAGATGTAAGTGACACCACAGGGGTGGCAAAGTTGCTCTGCCCTCCTGGTTTGATCAGCGTGTTGATTCCCCAAGCGTATTATTGCTTTCTGAAGCTCTCCTCTGTATCATGAAATCACAAGCAATATAGCATCTCTCATCCCTAGAACTCTGCATTCCAGAGAATCAGGAAGGATTTTGACACGGGGAGAGACTTTAAAATAATTTTGATTTTTGAGTGGACTGGAATATTATTCCACTAGGATTTAGTGTTTGTGAGTTATTTAGCTCATATTCCAGCACATACTTCCATTGAATTTTCAGCTTTGAATTTCTCCTAATACACTTAAAAAAGATATATTCCTTTTCACATTTCTGTTTGAAAATAATACTAATTTCATGTAAGTCTATATCACATTTTCCTATGGCAATCTGTTTAGCAGCTTTAGTACACATTATTATGAAGAAATTTGACTTTTCTTCACTATATTGAAATGCTGCTTCATTTTACATAGTGTGACTTGAAATGTGGGCCTTTTGTTTTCCATTAAACTAATTTAAAATTGAGTCTTTCTGTCAGGTAGGCCTCTTTGAAATGCTTAGGATTTTGACCAGGTGAAACAAAGTAAACTTTTTTTTTTTCCCCCTATTAACACTTTTCGAAAAAATGCCTGTTCTCCCTGGACTTTATCAGTAGCACTTTTTCCAGTGCTTTGTTTTGCTTTCATGGGTGCTCGATAATGTTTAACATTCTCATGGTACAACTTTTTTACAACTGGTTACAGGAACTGCTTTCTTGTTTCTTCAGCTGGATGCCAGCAGATGCAGAACACTTAGGGCATTTTCAGGGTGGCCATGCATGCCACCTCTGAAATAAAATCATGTGAAAAACATAAACACATACCTCTATTACATGTTATTACATAGCATATATACTAATGTAAGATTTAAAGTCTGGATTTTTTTTTTTTTTTTGTCCTTTTTATGTGTGGATTACTTTCTGCTGAAATGTTAGTTGAAAGACGAATAGTTTCTATACCACTCTGAGCTGCATATCATACTCATGGCCAAATCTGACATTACTCCAACAGCAAAAGACCCAAAACTATCTCCATAGATGAGAATATGGAACCAAGCCCGACAGGAGACTTTTATCCTTCTCCAAATTCACCAGCTGCTGGAAGTCGGACATGGCATGAAAGAGATCAAGGTGAGTGATATCAGACCATTTTGCCTCGAAGTGTGTTCAAACACACAGCAAAGCTCCGTATCCGCCTTTCCATTACTTCAAAAAAGTGATGCTTTTTGAAAGAATCTTAATTATTTTATGTAATATACATATGTTAGCTTTATAAATGCAGTTAGAAACAACGATCAAAGGTATAAAGTATGAACAATCACATAACATCTTTTTTCATCTGGTCCCTGCCCTATTGTTTGAAAGGATGTGTTGCAAGTGAGATCCTTTGAATTGTTTATGCAGTGATGATCCCCAGAGAATTATGAGTCAAATCATTTCAGTAAAAAACAAAATACTGTGGTTGAGACAGCCCTAGTTTACTCAGCTTTTGTTTCACAAAACATGATACAGACTCCTGTATGTGGATTTAACCCATGGTATGTGTCTTTGAAAAGGTCTAACAGGCCCTTCTGTAAATAGACCTCATGTAGCTCTGGGAAACTACATCTGTACGTGTGGTTATGCACAGTTGTGATTTGGGACATGAGAAGCGAAGAACATATTTGCTCAGAGCAAAAAATTATGACTGTCAAAACACTGAAGTTAATTGTCATAACTTTTCCTGATATTAGCCTGATGTTTTATAAGCCTTCACACTAGMGTAGTATTTTCCCTCGCCTTTGTAATGTGAAATTCTGCGTAGACACATGTAAATGTAGTGGGTAATGGACTCGCTGTCGGAGGCTTGGGAGCTCTCTGGAGAATTTGTGGAATATGCAGAACAGTATGTAAAAGTGAAACGGGGAAAAAGACATGCAGTTTTTTTTCCCTTGCTGCTTCTGATGTTTGCCTTCCTTTTCTCCCCTCACTGCTCACCATTCTTCCATCCCTTCAGCTCAGACTGGCCTTTTGGGTTGCGCTTTTGTAAAATTGTTCTAGGCTGCTTCGGCAACTTTTTTGTTGTTGTTGCTAGGTTTTCTCTTTCATCTCTGTGTGCATGGTAGCATGTGCTCAGTATTTAATGTAGCTGTATTTTATGTTCGTGTTTTGATGATACTCGGTCCCTTTTAAATCTGTTTCTACCAACTTTCTGATATGTGTTCTCATTAGGCTGTTGCTCCTGCACAATGTTTGTTTGTTTGTTTTAGTTCTTATTTTTTTCCTATACTTACTCTCATGGGGTCTCTAATATTTTCGTATTTTTAGCAGTTTTCAACACGACCTGCTGAGCTTTAAAAAGTCTAGCCTGTCGCTTTATATAAACAAATTTAAGACCAACCAAGCAGCAGAATTGTTAATCAGGCCCCAGAAGCTGTCTGCTTTGTCCAAGTTTTTCTCCTTTGTGACTCTGTATTTTCCATGACACCTTTATTACCATTTTTTTTTGTAGTAGACAAGATTATACCTCAATTGTTTTTCTACTTTTTAAATAAAATACTTGTGAGGTTGTGAGAAAACGAGACGGGTGTGCTTCTCTGAAGTGGTCTCTGCATATCCACACTTGTGAAATAAGTCCTTTCGAGCTGTAAGGTCTCCCTAGAAATGCGGTGCCTCTTGGGCTGCCCAGGGCCAAGTCCTGCTGGGACAGACTTTCACACACAAGTTCTGCAGTTCCCAACTGTTTCTATTTCTTTTTAGCTATGTGGTTGCTTTATTTACAAAGAGTTGTGCTCTCTGAACACAGTCTTACCAGCCTACTTTATTTCACGTTTATCAGTAGAGAAAAATGCTATTTTAAAGATTATCTGAGCGAAAATGAGAGGTAGACATGACTCACTTTAAAAATTTTTTTTTTTGCATTCCGATGCAAGCAAGAGGCTGTACTATCTTCCAGTCCTGCTGAGAATCATGGACCTTTATCGTAACTCCAAACACTTGTCAGTGCAACACTGTGTGAGTTGTTATATTTTGTCTGGCTYTTAGATATCTTCCACCCATGTGAAAGGACTGATGGTATACCACAGGTATAGCCTGAAAACTTTTATACTGGGGAGTGATACTCTTCTTGCACCCAAGCCCTTATGCCTGGCTCTAGTCATATTAGGAGCTTATCTGACTGCAGAGTGAAGAGAATAAGGCAGTGACTGCTCAGTCACTTGGTACCTGCTCTCATGTGGAACTAGCATGGGCAGTTCCTGGCATATTTGTTTGTAAACTWGCTTGTTTAGTGCCTGGTATCATCTTCATAACAGCATATGTACATCTGTGAAAATCTTTCTGATGCAGAAGTCTTATCAGGAGCTGCCATTTGAGAAAACCTRTGCTTTTGCTGTCCTGTGCCCCAAACACAAAGACTACAGAAGGAAAAGGTCCAAGAGGATTTCTAGGCCAGATACCTCTTTGGCACTACTTCCCGCCTTCCCATTGAGATCTGCATTTATTATGGGGTTAGTTTGCAGTGAAACTAAGAAGAAACCTTTTGTGATCATGTTTGTGATCACAGTGTCCCAGTGTCACCAGGGGATACTCGTATAATCTAAGTAGGTGCTGCTTTTCCAGTGTCAAAAGGTCATGAGCAGCAGAAATGTGAGTCATCCCACAGTTATGGAACATCTATATTCACAAATCAGAGTATACATAGGTATCACAGTTATGGGTAAGCTTCTCTTTCACTCTGTTGCTCTAAAGTTGCCTTAAGGCAGTATTAACTTTTATAAGAGAAATGATTTGGAAGTAGAGATAGTATTAAGGTATAGTATTACAGATTTTAGTTTGGTTGTCCCCATTCTGAACCTGATGGAGCAAAGTCTCTGTCTTGTGATCTGTGTCACATCTGTTTTCTTCATCAGTATGTCTATGTGTAGTGTATTTTCATAGAAGTGGAAATTATACAGATTATTATGATTATTATGATTATTTTATTCATGCTTTTGTTCAGTTTCATATGTAAAGTAACAGAAATAGAATGACAGAGATAGTTTGGGGCTAGAGACAGTGAAAGCAAAGATATGGCTGCTGAACCAGGTTTGATTACACTGGCTAAATTGGGTGTTTCAAAGGCACCCTGAAACACCCTTGGATAGGCAAAGTGTTTCCCTTTGATAGGCAAAGGGAATGGGACAAAGTCTAACAGATACCATAGAAAAATGTTATCATTTAAAATGTGATAGATGAAAAATTGAAGTGGTGTGGCTTAGGTTAGATCAAGCTTTTGTTGCTGTGGAAAATAAATATTACCTAGTTTATTAGCTGAGCAGCCTCAAGAGAGGACACTGTGTGAGTCGGTTGTAATCCACACAGTTTCTGCCACTTCTCCACAGKGCAAGGAGGTACCACGAGGATCAGGCATGTGGCTATTGGAGTCCATGGTTAGGCCAGGACGTCGCACATGAGAAACTAAGAAGTCATCTATGTTAAATGCAATAAAATATTCCTCATGCTAGACACTTTCAGTTGTAAGACTCCAGACTTTGTCCTTTTACAGTTACTGGTCTCCTTCCTGTTACACCACCTCTGACTGTGTTTTGATAAGACTGTGGAAGTGTTGTATTTTATAGTCTATTTCTGGAGAGCAAACTGTAAAAATACATTTTTGAGTAGAAGYAAGTAAGAGCATCTGAAAAATAAAAGCTACAAAGGGTTATACCTGGCAGTTTCATTTTCCTGTGTGCTAGGATTGTCCTATGTGTCATTGCCTAAACATATGTCATTCTTGTCTGCTGTCACCTGCTTTGAATGAGGGCAGCAATTATGTTTTTAGAATCGCAGAATCATAGAATCATCGAATGGTTGGAAAAGACCTTCAGGATCRTTGAGTCCAGCCATAAGCCCTTCTACACCTGCTACACCATGCCCTGAGTGCCCCATCTACACGTTCCTTGAGCGCTGCCAGGCGAGGGGACTCCATCACTTCCCKGGGCAGCCTGTCCCAAGGCTTCACCACTCCTTCTGTGTAAAAATTCTTCCTAAGGTCTAACCTGAACCTCTCTTGGCACAACTTGARGCCATTTCTTCTGGTCCTGTTAGTAGCTACTTTGGAGAAGAGCTTGACCCCTGCCTCACTGCATCCTCCTTTCAGGTAGTTGTAGAGAGCGATAAGGTCTCCCCCTGAGCCTGCTACAGACCAAATAACCCCATCTCCCTCCCCTCACCTATTCCTCACATGGTCTGTGCTGCAGCCCCTTTGGCTTCCTTGCCCTTCTCTGGACATGCTGCAGTGCWTCACCTTACTCTCATAGTAACAAGTGATGTTCTGATACAAAAAAAAAAAAAAAAAACCCTCAAATTTTAACTAGAATTAGGATTAAAAGCAACTTTTACTTTGGATTTTTCAAAGTCAAGTTCTAAATATTTATGGAAGAAAACAAATACTTTTGAAGCCATTATATTGTCTTGATGGTTTGCTTTATTGGCTTGAGAAAATCTGTGAATACATTAAAATTACACGTAAGCGCAGAACATGTGTAACACAGATTTTTAAAAAATCATGCTTTTACAAGCTTCTCTTTTTCAGTTTTTATACTTTTAAAAACAGTGGAAACAGTTGGGCTATTCTTGCTGCTACATTTAATTAGTTAAAAAATATAGCTCTATT
>NW_020456199.1:2465618-2515376 GCF_003342845.1 Nothoprocta perdicaria | reverse complement strand
AAAAAAAAAACTCTTTCATCTTCTTCCTGTCATAAATCTTTCAAGAAACTAACCATGCTCCAAAAGTCCCTAAGTAGGTACAAAGTTTTCCATCAGGCAGGATGGTGCATTACTTAGTAAATAGAGACCTACTATAACATTTAGAAATTCAATTTCTGTGCCTGCTGTAAGATCTTTTTCAAGTTATTTATTCTCTGTTGTACTTCAGTTTTTCCACTTGAATGTCTTTTTAATTTCAGTAGTGTCTGGATCACGTCCTAGCTATATTTTTACCGACTGGAAATATATATGGATTTAAAAAGTTGCATGCTGTAAATCTTTGTCAGCCTTCCAGGTTGCTGTTACTGAATTCTGTATGCTCTCTGTACCAAACAAAACTGTTTTCCTGCAGTTGAATACTAATACTTTGTGAAATAGATTGAAATAGCTGCACAGTTACGTTTGCTGAGCATCTTTGAAATTCTGAGCAGACTTAGGCTTAAGGCTTAAGTTAAAAAATAGCAAAAAAATAAAAAAAAAATGACAAAAGTAAGAGCGATTGAAAAATTCCACATGGCTAAAACTAGCTGCCCAGGAATGGTTGGTGAACATCTCAATTTATTACCTGGTAAGTAAAGTGGATACATTTTCCTTAAATTTAATCTGAAAGGATTATCTGAAGAATAGAGCCAGTATATGCACCTATGGCTTCGCTCCTAAAAACCGTTTTGAAAAAATGAATTCTTTGACACAATCCCAGACAAGCCTGGCAGTTGTCCTTGAGACCTCCTTTATTGTCGAAGTGTTACAGCACTGGGTATACTGTAAATAAATAAAACAGGCATTATCAACAATGCTTGCTGTTGCGATAAAGGTGGAGAGATTCATGTGGATTTCTGTAGTAGTCAGGTGTTGGGAAGTGCTGACTGTCAATATACAATGAAGTGAATTTTAATTTTACAGTTGCCTCATCCTGTTCCCTCCCTCACACCTCACCCACCTCTGCCAACAGTCAAGAGTCAAGATGCCAGCATGTCATTAAAACTGAACCCGCGGGACCCCCTTCACCCGTTGACTGGCCGGCAGCTGCTGGACCCTCCACTCCTGCGGCCCCRGCCCCCCTTGCTGGATACCCCTCCTCCGGACACTTGTCCCCTTTTGCTCCCTCCCTGCCCGCCGGACACTCCTTCCCCATCGGGCTCCTTCCCGATGGCTCTGTCCTGGTGGGGACTTCTTCTCGCGGACTCTCGCAGATGGACGTGCTCATTTCCGAAGTGAGGGAGCTAAAAGAGGAAGTAGTTAACGCGGTGCAGGAGCTGAGGACGGTGGCAGAGCACCTGGGCTTCCTGGTGGCCTGCCTTGGGCAGGGGGCAGGGGTGTTTCCACCCCCGGGTGCTCCTTCTGAAGGTTAATGCTTTAGAAAGCCATAGTCTCCATCTAACAGATGAGTTCATCCTCCATACCCTGATGAATATCTGTTAAGTGTTTCTATGCTTTTAACTCTCAAAATACTTGTATGTCAAAGCATGTTTTAAAGTGTTTTATGCCTTTTTAGCAACCTGTTACATCTTTGTATTCTTTTTAGTATTTCCAAATACTCTTTAATCAATGTATACCTACACATACATACATAAACACTTACATATATATATATATATATATACACACACACACACACACACACACACACACACATACACTTACCTTGTGGATCTGTCTGAATTTTTTGTTTTAAAAAGCTTTTTATGGGCACCAAAGTCCAAAGCTGACTCTTGCATGCTTTTCCAAGCATCAATGATCCTAACTATCTTAAAGTAGGAGGTCACCAAGAATAACTTTAAAGTGTATTTCCAAAGAAAAGTCTTAGTTGTAGCTTCTCTCCCCTGGCTTGTTGTAGCTTCTCTTTGAGCTCTGCTGTACATAGTGGCATCATGTTAGCATGAGCATGAGCAAAAAGACCAGTCTGCCAGCCTGCAAATTGGATTCTCCTCTTTCTTTTTGGCTGAGGAATGTGAAGTTGGTAGTGATCAATCAAAGGGCATTATGTCTGTTTTTTTAAAATCAGTATTTCTGCCATGGTAATTAAAATAAATTGAAAATCAGCAGGGAATTGGCTTACTTTGGGTTTCCATAGTGTCAATTTTACAAGTGCTGGCACTTGAAGTTAAATATTACTTTCATAATGAAAAGGGCTTCCTTTCCCTTAGAGCTTTAAAAGTGCTAGGTTTTGAAAAATAGGTGAGGGAGCTTTCAAAATGTCTTTATTTAAAAAGACAGAGAAAGAAAAAAAATCCATGAACTTAAAATGAGTATCTTAAAATGAGCAAAGTTTTTTCTACATCAAGGATGTTTATATCCTCCATTACTGGGTGAGAATAAAGTTAAGTTTATACTCCCTTCCAAAATAAATGAACAGAGATAGTATCAGTTTCCTCAGCAATTGTAAACTGAGGTGGCTAAACAAAAGCAGTGGTTTACAAAGAAATTTGGGGATGCCAGTGACGCAGGGATCTCATGATCTGAACTTTTCTGTGTTTGGAATAGCTTGAGGACCAATTTACAATATATTTATAAGTTTCTAGAAATATTCAGAGTAGCAGCTAATGATGTTTCCACTCTGGGCAGAGTGAGGATCTGACTTTTCTTTCAGCTCATGCACACTGCAGAGTGAGTGAAGAATAACACAACATTTAAAAAAGCAGACAGAAAGAAAGACAATGAGAGATGCAGAAGAAAGTATACAAAAAGATTTGATTTTTTTTTTGCATTCTTCTAAATGGCTGTTATTTGCTTAATAAAGTCATTGTAACAAAACCTTATTATAGGTTCTTTGTCTTTTATTTTGAAAATTACATTGTGATGAGGCCTATTGTTTAATATTTTCTGGGTGTGATTAGTGAGTTGAATGTTCTCAGGGCTAGTGTATGCGTCTCTCCTGTGAATCAATGGAGAGTGTAAGTACAAAATGATATTTTTCATATGAACATGGCAGCATTAGTTTGGTGAAGATCTATATGCTCTGGCAACATCCTGTTTCCTTGAAAATGTCCTTAATGGACACCCTAAATGTCCATTACCTGAAGTTAGTGGTGTAATGTATACGTGAAAACAAGATTTGCCTCAGGAGCTATTATGTCTAATTGTCTTATCCCAGTGTTGTTGAAAAACAAGTTTTGTTGGTATTTTTAAAACKGATTAGATCCTTCAGCTCTCAGAAATCGTAAAAACAATTGTTTTTTTTCCCTGCATTGACCTGTCCTACATGGTTTAGGATATTTTAATTATTCCCCCTCCAAAAAAAAAAAGAAAAAAGAAAGGATATTGAATCATAGATGTCTGCATTGTCTTTTCACCAGTCATGGTACATTTCTAAGATGGACAAAAATGAACCTAGGCCAAACACTGTAACTTTTCTGGGCTTCTCTCCTTTTCATAAGTACTAATAGATGTTCTGTTTCTATGCTATCCACATTAGTAGATCTGAAAAGGTTCTTCATTTCTCTTTTCTCTTTCCTGCAAACCACATCAAACTTGCTCAAAGTCATATTTTTAAGTGTGAGTTAAAGATTTTATCTCAGTTCCCAACTGTTCCCCAGATGGATCTATTATTTAATTAATGTATCACATCTATTAAACCATCCTAGACTATTACAAATATAGACTATAATGGCAATAAAAATTTAAATGCTTCTAAATCAAGAGCTCCCCTTAAATTATTTTATCTCAAATGCCTCTTTAATCCTATCATGTTAGAAATCATGAATATATTTCTGTCTTTTGCAGTTAAGGTTATAATATTGATTTCTTTTACTAGGCCAAGTTCCTTGGGTTTTCAGCATTAATAAGATGCTGCAGTTACACAGTTTTCCTTGGAGTTTGGATGACTTTCTGTAGGATAATTTAATAAATGACTAAAATGTACTCTAACACTGGTATAATGTGTTTGGCTTTTTAATGAGATTTTCTTATAGTCCTCCATAATGCTCTTTTATCACGGATATCTACTGTAACTAAATCTCTTAAGAGTGATTCATCGATGATGAAATGCTCCAATCTATTTCTGAAGTGCAAAGTCAAGTACCTAAAGTAACCTAAAGTAACTGGCTAAGGTTATTTGTGTCACTTCAGAGTACTTTGGACCTCTTGGGTATTTGGAAATGACCGTGGGTATCTATTGTAGCACATTTTCAATAGCAGCAGTAAATATTTTTAGTCTGACACTTTTTACTCACCTCATTTTTTTTTTTCTTCAAGTGGGCATCACTCCTTGCAGTTTCCAACCAATTTCTAGCAGGTAACCAGGCAATGAGCTCTGATCCCGAGCCRTTCCTTGGGGCATCCCTCGCTCAGTGCTGATGCATGAAGTGGTGGCTGCATGAGTTCAGTACAAAGTGTTGGGAAGAAGCTGTCTGATGGGGCAAAGCCATGTCCAGCCACCCTCTGACTTGTTGAGACACTGGTGGGGACACGCTGGATGAGGAAGACTGGCCAGCTTTGTGCTAGCAGGCTTCTGCCTTGGGAAAAATGGTATTTTTCTACTCACAGGTTAGCCTTTGAACAGTCATTCTGCCTAACATATAATCCTAATATGCTTCCCTGCTAGATTTAYTGCTTCCTTCTGATGAAGCAAGTTATTAGTCTTTAGGATAGAAGTTACTGCCCACTCTTCTTACAGGAGAGTTTGGCATAGTTTCAGCCTTTCAGTGTTAGAGGTTAGATGTAAACATAAGGAGGAATAAGCTCCTCAGTGCCTATTGTTAATTACCTACATGTCATATGTGAAAATTACTTCGGGATGTGGGTGTCTTTTGATGTGTCTGTATTCAATATTAGTGTTGTAATTCACTGTCTACATCTTTTCTCTTTTCCTGATTTTTAAATTGAATTTGATTTAACTATTTTTAAAAAAAAAAAAAAAAAAAAAGGAAATGTGTATGGAGGGTTCCAAATACCCTAACCAGGATATAACAGTACACTGGAATTTTACTTTTCAAGTGCTGACAAACATATTTTTAAGATTTCCAGAACTGCATAGAGTTGGTTTACTTTATATTCATAAAAGTTAGGATAACATATAGCATAATGAAAAAAATCAGTTGTTGATCTTGATACAGTTAATTGCACACAAAAATAGAAAATATCCTACTGCTTGTTTATTACCTAGACCTTTCAAGTTTTCCTGTATCCTGGCACATATAGGGGTATGTAGGCACAGCACTTCTACCTTCTGTGTGAACCCTGTCTGAGTTGGACAGAGCAGCAGACTGGCAATGAAAATCAATACTTTTCAAGTTTGCCTGTGGTTAAGGATAAAATAATTACATGTTTTCCTCATCCTAAAGGATTTCTGGCTTTTCAAGTGTTTTGATAGGCTGAAATTTCTTGCATCACTTATTTCTCTTAGATACATATGTATTTTTTGAGTACKGGAAGAAAATAACAAAATTTATTTGAAAATAATTAAGTGAGAATGAAGCAAGATGTAACTCAGTTGTTGTAAAAGATTGATTCTTGTTTTGCCATTATTTGTTTGAATTGCAAGTTGTTGTAGTGTTTAGCTCTCCAGCTTCCACTACTGAAAACAGCATTGAAGAAAGCTGTCTAGTTTCTTGTCTTCGGCCTTTCACCACTGATCACAAAATATGACAGAGCAAAATGTTTTACCTAGTGTGAAATGCAAATTTTTTTATTAGCCTTGGGGAAGGTTGGTGGTAGGAAAACCAGTGTCATGATAGAGTGCATTGCTCAATACTGGAGGTATGCCTGTGAAAATAACAATGGAACTCAGTGTGTTGATCAAGAGTGGGAGATGATCAAATGCTTATCCATTGAAACATAAGATATGCATATATAAAATGTTTACCTGTAGCCAATGAAGAAGCAAAAATGATGTTGATATCAGGTTGTTAGATGTAAAGAGTGCATCTCTGTCTCCAAACTCACTCACGCGTCTCCTTAAATTCAGAGCTTGCAGCTGCTATGCAATGCTATCTATCTTCACCACAGACGTCATGATTTCTCTCAAAAGAGTGGCTCTTCAGAGTGAGAGAGCTGGTCTATGTGTTTCAGAAAGTCACTAAACAGGACMAATCTGGAGTGTTGTATTGATTTTTCCATATATAATGGAAATAAAAGAATCTTTTCAATAAAAGGTGTTAGCAAGGTATCTCTGTGGTCCAAGATAAAATTTATGATGGAGACAACAGGGCTCAGATTAGCTAACAAACAGATGGCCAGGGTACTGACTTCAGACATGGGAGGACCATATGTGAAGCTTGATCTCTGCCTGACGCTGGACAGGGATGTAGGCAGGTGCTTCTCTGTCCCAGGCTTCGAGTATCTCAGACATCAAGCTGTCAGGTGCATCTGACCTTCCCTGCCTTTTATTCACAAAAAAAACAGAAGTCACAGTTTCTTTTGGAGGAAGAGAATAAATTATTTAAAGTGTTTTGGATTCATGCACTCTTGTTTTCCATGTAGCCCCAATACCAAGCTTTTGGGACAGACTATGTCCTTTTTTTAAAATGCATGGGAGGCATCTCTCATTTTAAGTCACTCAGGCACAAATATTCTGTGTCAAGTGTCTTACCAAGGTCCACAGAAGAGAGGGATGCCGAATGCCTTTAATGTTGAAGGAATCAGGCTCATCATCTCCAAAATTTGGTTACTCTGAGCAGATTTATTCTGATTGCTCTGATGTAAAGCAAAACTTACTCTACTGTGTAGAGTAGGCATGAATTATCATCTTCTTACAGTCATGAATTCAAAATCTTAATAGGATTTTACATGTATKTAGCACAAGAGTACCTACTACCCATGTGAAGCAGGGGAAGGTGAGGCCCAGCTGAATGCCATGTCCATAGTATTCCCTGACAGCAGAAATTAACCCAGATATACTGTCCCTGGCAAAAAAAAAAAAATTTCTTTAAAAGTAAGGCATAAATAGGTGTCTCTTACAGTATGCCAGTAATTCTGTGGACCCTGTAGCTTTCCCACTTTCACTCCAGTTGTATAAACAGTAAGTTGAACATGGATTTATCTTGATTTCTCTGGAGGCAATGCTACACTAATGAGTTGTAAATGAATCTTAACAGATTGTTGTCTACAGGAGTGTGCCTTGTAAAGAAAGACTGGTGAAATTAAGCTGTAGAAAAGATATTAATAAGAAGAGATAAAGAATAAATTGGATTAGAACAGATTTGGTATTTGTTTATTCTTTATTTCTTCTTTTTCTGCTACTCGGCATGTGTCATGAGCAAAAAAAAAGAAAAGCAGCCATGTTGCAGCATTGCACAAGAAAGCAGATCAGGGGTCCCAGAGCAGTCAAGTGGACGTTTGAACTTGTCCTGGATCACCACTGGATTCCAGTAAAATCCTTTTGACAGGTGGCTTGCTGCTTGGGGTACTATGCAGTGTTTATCCAGGGAACTGCTTGGATGACAAGCTGCATCACACTGAGGAAGAGGGTCTTTGCTTTGATGAGGAAATTGACAAAACTTATGTCTCATTAGTGTTTCCTAAGGTTCTTTGGAAGTGAGCAACCATTTAATTAAAGGCTGACGTAAACATGTTTCTGCACACTTTCCCTGCAGCATTTTATCACATTAGAATTGATCAAAATTGTTGCCTTGGGCTGTCTTGGGCAGATATGCATCTGGAGCACCATTTGTGCAAGCTGCTCATGAGCAGGCTACATACGCTGAGCTTCACAGCAGCCCTCCTCTGCCTRTGTAGATGGAATTACCTTGTTGGGAGATGAGTTCATCTAACCCTTTTTATTTCCATAAGCACATACATCTTTTTATGTGATGCTTTACAATTTATATCATTTCACCATTTAGCTGCATACAGGCTATATCTCCATGGTAATACCAGCATATAGGAAAGAATGATTTGGAACAGCATTTGGAATTTTAGAAAAACATAATCTGTTTTTCACATTTGGAGAAAATTCTAGGCAGGACAGGACACAGTGTGTTCTGATTAATGTTGACCTTCTGATAACTTTGTCCGGCTGCTTTTGSCTTCTTTCTTCTTTTCGTGTACACTTAGCATTTTTCCAAAAATCTGAAAATAAATCACAGTGGAAGCTGTTTTACTTTCATTCTCAAAGCAATAAGGATTGGAATTTCATTTCTGAAACTCTGACACAGACATAAAAACAAATAGCCTGTTTCTGTGACCTCTGTTTGTCACTCACTATATAGTTATCAGTATATAATTAAGCTATATTTAGCAGGTAGATGGTATCTCACAAAGCAAAAGAAAGCAGATACTTTTTAAAATGACAACAATATGCAATTTCTGTTTTGTTGAAGCTATTGGTGAAATTATATCAAGTCTCTCTGTCACCTTAACTCATGCTGCTTTATTGAAGGCATGAGGTTTTTTTTTAGGAGCAAAATTGAAGACAGTGGAAAACTACCTGACCATTTTTTTTGTGCCTTTTTAAGTTTTTGCTTTTATAACTGGTTATTTTCCAAAGTGTAATTTGTGTGATTTGTTACTAAAGCTGTAAGCCTACTCTCTTGGTCAAGCAGGAGACCACTGCAGTCTTTCTTCATAACCTATACAAACAGTGATTGTTCTGGCACCCCTGTAGGCTGCATCTGTTATTCCACTGTGAATAGGACATGAATGCTCCATTATGATGTCAGTGCATGCACCGGGAGAACAAGGCAGGGAGGTGGCCGTGGAATGACTTCACAATGCGGCATCGGTACATTGTTTTAACAAAGAGGGTGCTGCATTTCAGCTGAGATCCTCTGAATTTGCATACGCTGTATATGACATTGTCCTGAAATTACCTTGTGGTGGTGAGCTGCATAAGGTACATTAAAGTCTCTGGTTTTGCAAGTAATGAGTAAGTTTCTGGCAGTGCCAAATTTTGTATTATTGACTGCCAGTTGGCACTCACCTTGATGAGGAAATGATCTCTCTAGTAGAAGTTCATTGTATTAGCTTTGTGATTTATACTGCTTTTATCCACTGACTGAAGTTACTTTTTTTTTTTTTTTTTTTGGAAATAGGAGAAAGAAATAAGACATAGTCTAAAACAAAATTCAAGGGCTACAATAATCACCAGTCCTCTCTACAGTAAAGTCTTTTCAAATTAGTGGTACCACTGGGGGGCTAATGGATTCTCAGATTACATCACACTTCATATAGCATTCTTCTTTGAGCAATTAAAATATTTTGGTTTTGACAAGCACAACAGTTCTTGCTTGATTAATGAAGTAACAGTCACTAACCAAATTAAATCTCTGTTGCACTCCAAAAATCTGCTCTGCAGACATGTGCACAACTTCAGAGGAGCTAGGCATTTTTTTCTTCCACGAGGTCTTTTACTGGATACTGGCTTTACGCAAGTGAAAGGTCCTTTACCTCCAGCCCCTGGCTTGTTCATTCCTTAGGGAAAATTAGAAGTACTGGCTGCAGTACTTCTAATTAGAAATAAATTTCAACTGTTTGTACACCCTCTCTTTTGTGATACTCTATACGTGATATTACCGATCTTAGTCCCCAAAAGAATTTTATCAAGSTATTTGGTTACTAGTAAGTTCTCTGGTTGCTTTTGCTGGACACGGAGTGATAGTGGAAGGCKGAAATCACAAGCTCGCAGGCATACTTGAGTGCCTTTTGCAGAGGAAGATTGGGCACATAGAGAACCGCAGTGCAAAGCCAGTAGCTGGTTAATTTTGCCCTATGGAGGAGTGAGAAGCTTCCTCCTCTTGGACTAAATTTAAATAAAGAAGCTAAGGCTGTTTCTTGAGTACAAAATAAGAACACAGTGAAATATTTGAAAATCATTCCAGAATTARTGCGTCTTTTATGATGGGATATCTACACAAGACTCAGTTTTAAAAATATAGTTTTATAAATGGTTTCTATAGCATAGCAGAGTAAGTGACTTTTGCTGAAAGTGTAACCGTTTACTAAGGTTGTTTTTGCCCTCYGCTGATAGATACAAATAAATAAAATATCCCTCCATTTTCTCTCACAGCAAGGGTTTATTTACTGAATTTGACTAAGATGGCTAGAGTTACCTCTGCCAGCACTTGATGCCTTGACAACAACGTAAAAAAGTGACAAATTAGTATAATAATAATAGAAATAGATAATAATAATAGAGCATCAGAGAGGCCAAGCGGTCTCTCTGTGAGAGAGGCTCTGTTTTGGGGTGAAAACCCACGCTGCAGCTGCAGCAGGCTCAGAAAGTACCTGGAGTACTGTGTGCAGTTCTGAGCTCCCCAGTRTAAGAGGGAAGTGGAGCTTCTCGAGAGGGTCCAGAGAAGGGCAACCAGGATGATTAAGGGAATGGAACATCTCTCGTATGAAGAGAGGCTGAGTGAGCTGGGCCTGTTTTCTCTGGAGAAGAGACGGCTCAGAGGGGATATGATTAATATGTATAAGTTCAGGAAGGGWGAATGCAGGGAGGAAGGGGACARGCTGTTCTCACTGGTGGCCAGCGACAGGACGAGGGGTAATGGCCACAAGCTGGAGCAYARGAAGTTCCGTCTCCAGGTGAGGAGCAACTTCTTTACTGTGAGGGTGACAGAGCAGTGGAACAGGCTGCCCAGGGAGGTTGTGGAGTCTCCTACTCTGGAGGTCTTCAAAACCCACCTGGATGCCACCCTGTGCCACATGCTGTAGGTGTGCCTGCTTGAGCAGGAAGGTTGGACTAGATGATCTGTAGAGGTCCCTTCCAACCTTAAATATTCTGTGAATCTGTGATTCTGTGAAAGTACTCGGTAAATTTGCTTTTGGAAGGGCACTCCCGTTACTAAGCATGGCCCTAACTACAACTTCCCAAAAGATTTAGTGTCCCCAGGAATAGCACAGCACAGTGCACCACTACGAAAAGTGCCAAAATCACTTAAGGATAAGAGCAGCATGGTCCGTGTAGGAAGGTCAGCTGCAATGTGGCCTCAGTCCAGTGAAGCACTTATGAAATGAGCTGCACTTCAAGCTTGAGCTGGTCCCGTTGATTTGGAATTGAACCATCTACAATGCTGATGTGTGTCCTAAAATAAATAAATGTTATAATTAACTTTGGAGTAACTTAATTCAGTGCAAAGTAGCCTAAAAGTTTTTTAATTAATTTAAGCTTTCAGAAAGAGTAAGATTGCATTATGCAATACTGATAACCCTGTTTGGCAGAAATAATTCATTTGCCACTGCTATCATGTTACCTACATTCAGTGAGCTCTAAGGAGATGTTTTTCTTGATAGAGAAAGTGGAAGGAAGAGGTGGGGAGGTTCTCCTTGAAAAACAGAAAATATGAAAAAGAAGTTTAAGCATCCTTTTTGCTTAGGAAGGTTACATTGTTTCACTGTTCTTTTGTGGAGGATAAGGTTTTGAAATCAGAAAATAATAAAAACCATAAAAAGGCATGTATTTAGAGGCATATGTGTATGGCAGTTACACTACACACCTGACCGTAGGTGTTCCATTAAAAAACACAATAGATTATGCAGCTGTTGAAGGAGCAAATGACTTGGTGATGTTCTGTGGAGTGGAAATGTGTCTGGGGAGGTTCTGAAGGCATGTATTTCTTCACTATTTGGCTTGTCTGGTATGCAAGGAATGTAGTTTCTGTTTTGCAGGACAAAGACCAGTTAGTAGATTATTTTTCATTCTCAAGTTGGAAGGCAATAGTTTAAAATTAGTTTATTGGCCATAGGGGAGTTGGATCACCAAACAATATTTATGTAAGAACAGTAAAAATAAATTTCTTCGGTTTGCAAAACGATGTGTCCTGAGATGTAACCCAGGGGTCTTAAGCTAACGTMTAAGTTAATGTTGCTTCTCTCTTGCAGATATGTCATCTCCTACAATGAAGAAACCTGAAAAGCCTCTGTTTAGTCCTACATCTCCCCAGGATTCTTCACCAAGACTGAGCACTTTTCCCCAGCATCACCACCCAGGAATCCCAGGAGTTGCACACAGTGGTGAGAGATATGGAGGAAGAAATTCCTCCCTTTTGTTTGGCCTCTCCCTCTTTCCTACAGTCTGATGGCATTTGTGTAGGTTTTCTTGGAGACTCGCTACCAAATATTTCACTTCTGAGGCCGTAAGGGAGATAAATAAATTGCAGAGGTTGAGAGATCCCTGCAGAAATGCCCATTAGACATGTCTCAGATAGCTTGACTRTTGCAAGTCACTGAAAGCACTTAGTATAGCCAGTAAAAACAATAAAAGGCTGTAAATTGCACAAAGAAAATGTAAGAGGAAAAACCATCCATGTCTTTACTGCTTCCACTTGCACCGTCTTCTATTGTTGTTATGACWGCATTGTGATTACATGCCATAGAGAAGTCACGATCATGTCGAATGTGTGATACAATGAAATAGATGTCAGTGCTTCTTCTGAATGCTGCCCAAGGAGGCAGAGACCTGATAAATATTTTCCATCATCTATTTCTTGAAATCCATCGTGAAACTCCACTTAAAGTGAGAAGAAGTCACTTCAAATGTGATGGCCTGCAAGTTATCATTAAAGCTTATCAGGAATAACAGGGAAATTCCAKCTGCATGGTCTGTTTAATTTTAGAGGTGACAGTGACCCTGGTTCTTCAGATTACGGTTTGACGCTCAAAAGTCTCTGCTTGGTGGCTCATCATTTCCCCTTGCAAACTGTGTATAAAGTACTTGCAGTACTTGCAGTATTGGGTGCCCAGAGGAGAAMAGCAGATTTCAACATTTCATATCAGAGACAGTGCATGGACAGAAGGGGTAGATTTGTGTTCACCTGTGTTTGTTTTACACAGCTCTCACATGTCAGGGTGACTAATGTTTTGTGATTAAACTGAGCTGGCGCGACTGTCATTTAAGTAAGAYGGTCCGTCAAGTAAGAAGCTTCAATAATTACTTTTTGACCCTACACAGGGCTTTATGTATAGATCTCTATATCTGCTTTAGTGTATATTTTCAGGTGTATTTAAGTGACAGACATAACTTATTCTATATGGGAGCTATTTACTTGCCAGGACATMTGATTTCCATTCAGGACACCCTATTCTGTTAGTGAGTGCTGACTGGAGATTTTCAGGTTTTAACTGCAAAGTACAGTGAATTTAAAACATTTCTTTCTAGGCTATCTTTCACTTGTCCTCAACTCAAAAAACSCAGAAAACTACTTGAAATTAAGCTGAAAATAACTGAAGAAATGGAAAGTGCCTCCCCCACTTCTTTTTGCAGTGTAGCAAGGGTATAATAAAGTGGGTTATTGATGGTGAAGCGATGCTCCTGGTCGCAGCTCGACAGCTCAGCGGTAGAAGAACATTCTGTACATTCCTTTCACTGGGAAAGCATTGCTGCTTGTTTAGGCTTTACATATAGTCTACAGATAGAGAAGTGTGTGTTTGTAGGGGCTGGGAAAAAAAAGAGAATGCAAAGAAAAATATGTATAGGATAGATGCCTTTTTGTTTGCCAAGGATATTTTCTTTGGATGGCGTGGTTTCCCAGGCCCTGAAGTTGAATGTTCATTAGCATTTTGACAAAGGTTAACTAATTATTCATGGCATTATTGCCTAGTAGTTGTTGCCCTCTCCCCACATGAGGCAGGTAGAGTACAATACAGTGAGGGATGACTAGCCATTTCTTAGGACTTAGCGACTTTGTTCTCCTCTGTTGGATTGCTGTGGGTAGAAATGTAGATTTTTCTTTATTTAGTAAAATATTTGGTTAATGAATTTGGGCTCCACAGAGGAAAACTTTGAAAGTCAGTTGTCTTTTATGCTGGATAATCATTATTATGCTTAAGGAAAAATGAAATAATATGATGGCATARCCCACAAAACCAAAACAAAACACAGAGTTTATGAACTGGGAACAGCAGGCCATCTCATTGACTGAGATGATGCGAGAGGAGGATGTAGAAGTTTTTTCTGCAGAGTACCRTGAAGCAGGAGTACAGTGGACTGGCTTATTTCTTTCACTGTATTGCAGAGGTGAAGCATTTTAGATGAAACATGATGCAAAATGACTATGTAATTTTGTTCTGTCTCCTCCAGTCATCTCAACTCGAACTCCTCCTCCACCGTCGCCATTGCCGTTTCCAGCACAAGCTATCCTTCCTCCTGCCCCATCCAGCTACTTTTCTCACCCRACCATCAGATACCCTCCACACCTGAATCCTCAGGATACGCTGAAGAATTACGTACCTTCCTACGACCCGTCCAGCCCACAGACCAGCCAGGTACTGTAAGAGGCTCCAGAGGAGCTCCTGTGAGGAACGTGTGCTTGGGTGTCTCGCTGGCTCTGGGCTTAGAGCAAGCGGGAGATGCAAGGCAAGAGATTCTGCAGGCTTTGCCCTTAAGCGAGGCTGAGTGAAGGGCTCAGGTCAGGCATGTCCACCGTGCACGGTGGGTACCCGGGCAGGAAGGTGCATTCACCGACCCACRGTGCAGGCGAGCACTGGTAGGGTGATGCTTGAGTTCTTCCTCAGACGCTGGGCAATTCTTTGCCCAGGTGCAAAAACACAACTGTGGTGAGTATGGCGTGGACCTACAGCCTTGTTTTTSATTCATTTTGCAAAGAATGTGCAAGAGCAGCTCAGCTCCTGGCTGCTGTGCTGATTCAGGCGTGTTTCTGATAGGGGAAATTAATGTGGTTTTTATTAGAGAAGTAATCTGTAAATGCTCTGTGCAAAACTGCTTTCCATGATAGTATCAGCACATAGCATTAACCTGTGATCGGCACTATAGGATAAGCTGCTAGTTGCGTCTTGGTTGGTCAATACTTGGAGTATTTCCAGTGTCAGTGTAATGCAATCTTTGCTGCTCAGCCTGATGTCTGGTTTGCTGCCTTGTCTGGAGTGCAGCATGTGCTTTAGTGTGTTCTCATGAGGGTTTGGGAATGCAAACTGAGGTGACAGTGCTCAGGTTATCCTGCACCCAGGAGGTGCTTCTCTATGGAAGCCTTACAGAGGGTGATAACACTATTTACAAGAAGCAACCGGCCCTTCAGTGTGCATTTGAGATACAGGAGCAGTAGATGTTGAGACTGCATCATAGTTTCTGTGTTGAAAGACAGATAAAGSCCCTCTGGGCTGCCCAGAAGGTCACTGTGTCCACTGGCCAAAGCTCTGGCTGCATGACTTTCTGCACATTTAAAACTTGCTGTCAGTCCTTACACCCACACCTTTCTTCAAAGGGAATGTGATTTTTGTTGGCTACAATATCAATGCAAATGAAATCCCCCCGCCTCCCCCAAAAAAGTGAAAAGAGAGTATGTCAGCTTTAAACTACAAATTGCTGTCTGTGCATGGATTAAAAATCTTTCAGTTCCATATAGCATTTTTTGCCGAGACTCAGCTGGGAACAGTGCATGCAGGACCTGATTTTAATTTGTGTAAAATTTCCATGAATAACAAAGTCTAATTAAGACATCCATTAAAAGTCCTTAGTGTTAATTCAGTGCAGAAAATCTTGGAGTTCGATTGGATTTTTTTTTTTTAACTGATGTCTTAATTAGGCACTATTAAGGGAAAAAATATGCAAATTAAAATCAGACCCTTAGTGTTATGCATTTCTTTAATTATTCAGTGCTTGTTTTACTTACATTTTGATTTCTTATACATTAAAAGAGCAGATTAGGTGACAGTCTCACTAAATTGTTGAGCATTTTCTTTCGTATCACCACTGAAAAAATATGACATGTACATGAAGTATCTGACTCTTTAAGACAGTTCATAGTATTACTGTTAAGTGTATTAACTCAGCAGAAAGTGTTTCAACCYTTTTCCTGAAAAGAACTTACCTTCTTACTTTTTAATCTGTAGTTGAAAAATTTATCTCTTAAATTTAAAAGATAAGTTTTACTCTACTGATCCTTTCAGAGTAGTCACAAACTAAAAATGTTTCCCATTCTTGTGTTGTGGCACCAGAGGGGAAAAGAGGCCAAACAATCTTCAATATACTACTTTTGTCTCCTACTATACCTTTTCACTAGGATAATGTTTTGCATTTCATTTGATGTTTGATTAAGTTCTTGCAAAGAGAAGACAGGGTTAAACAACACCAAATAAGGGATTCTAGTCATCTGCTCCAGCAGTTCTCTGTGATTTATTATCATTAATCACTATTATTAATGGAATCCTTTTTAAATTTGATTCTTTAATACTCACCTCTGAGGTATGCCCTACATTAAAGGATCCACATGCTCGGTCAAAAAATCTCTCCTTACAGAGTAGTTACAGGATGGCTGTACAAAACAGCAAAATAGCAAGAATTTTTTTTTTTTTCTTAGGAAAGAAAGAGCAGTCTTCTGTGAAGTTTCAGTGACAAAGGAGAATTGTTCTGATACAATAGCATGCTTTGAGCCAAACCAGTTTTTCTTTTCTAAATAAAACATGAATTTTTATTCAAACAAATTTAATTATTATAAAATGCAAAACTGCATCTGTAGGAATACCACATCAAATTTAATTATACTTTCCCACCTCAAAACATATTCATTTGGATTTCAAAAAGAGAACTATGATGATAGTTTTAATTTCAGCTTTAGAAATAGAAAGAATGGATACCCTGACAGCATTTACCTAAAATGAACTGTTCCTCCCCAACATCTTTCAGTAATACACTAATTTAGATTGTTACGACAAGCAACTGAGATGCCTTGTACTCCCCACAGCAATTTTGAGATTAATTACATTACTGCTGCACTGATTATAGTGAGACAGTCATGCTATTCAATGGAATACTTTAAGTAAAATTAGTTTAAAGATATAGAGCTCACATAGGTTTCCACAGGGGAAACAGTGGGCAATTTTCTTGACATAATGTTAAATACTTCAAATTACGTGTGATGAACAGTCAGGAAGTTCAAACAGGCCCTTTGGCAGCAATGAAAAATGATGCAACAATGGATGATCCTAAACAAAAGAGAGCCCCGGTTTTCAGTTTCATGTGTATCTGTTTTTTATCCCCTGTTCAGCCTGGAGAATAAATAAGCAAATATATTGAACAGAAATGAATCTTATTAGCAATAGAACTCTTCTTGTCTCCATATAGTTGTCTGAGATTTCCAGGACTGCCCGACCTGGAAATAGCCAGTTCTGCTGAATCCTTTTTATTTTATTTATTCTGACTCTTTTCTTCGTAGTTTAGTGCACATGTTCTTGGAGGATATTGTGTGTATGAACATGTGTGTGTATTATGGTGGGGTGCTAGTCCCTTCATAGTTAAATTGGTACTGGGTACTCATTTTAAGTTTCATCAAAAACTAATCAACTGGTATGTGTGTAATGTATTTATCTGTTTGTACAGCAGCTTGAGGTTTCCCAAAGCTGTCTCAAATTTTGAAAACCCATTTCCTTTTTAAAAGAYTCCAGATGGATGTTCCAGTTTTGTCTATGTCTTGGAAAATTTGGCCTTGTGTGTGTATGCACATATGTGTGCACACACAAATCATCCTGAATACACGGCATTAAAATCAGACTTTGAAGGATCCCAGAAAAGTCATTAAGAACAGAAAAAAAAAGAAAAAAAMTGTACAGCTGAAGGAAAATCCCAAAGTTCCAAAATTAATGCCCCATTGAGCTAAAGGGAATCATTTCCCAGATGAGATGTGATAAAACATAGAAGGAGGGTAAACAAGTTGATGAAGAAAATGATGGTAAAGCAAAAAGTTAAGCTGGATCCTATGAAAAGGACAGCCTAGCGTGTTTGAAATTTTTTTGCAGACCTTTTCTGGTAAGTGCTGAAGGGATCATGCTGTGTGAACAGAGTCTTGGAAGCCCTTTGGGTTGTATTTTGAAGGACACATTACCTTGCCCTTAAATCAACTTCCTGATACTATTGATAAATCTGATGGATGCACGTCATCTGAGTGGCATGGTAAAAGGGCTTCTGGTTTTGGGAAATACCTGTTCCTCATCCATTAAGTGACTTATCCTTGTAGACTGTATATGGCAGTCTAGCTGAACTGCTTCCCACTGAAAGTGCCCAAGGGCACTAAAATCTTCTTTGCTGAGACACGGACTACTTTGCAGCAGTATTTTAGTGGCTTTAGCTTCACCTGAAAGCAAAAATTTCTGAATGATTGGGTTATAATTCTTTCATTCACTGAAAGATAGGCACTCTGTAAAGGAATTCCAAGCAGATGCTTTGACATTCTCCAGTATCACTACTGCAGTCATTCAGCAAGGAGGGAATAGAGGAAGGCTCCATTTGGGCTTGTCACAGGTCTTTCATTTGTTCCAAGGAGAATTCTAGTAGAATAGACCAACACAAGTAATACATGTGTGTGCAGTGTCTTTGCTATTGTTGACACTTAAGGGTTTCGAACTCCTTGGCCAATGTTTTCCTTCAAGTCCAAAACATAATGAACTAAGGTAATAAATGTTTTTAGTTATAACTGGGAGGCAGAGAGAGCACCCTGGCTAAATTAAATACCCTGTTTTAAGTCTCTGAGCTGCATGAACGCCGTATAACCTGAAGATATCTTTCGAACATTTGTCTGCAAAGAGACTTCCTTTCCTTTGCTTCTGTCCTGTGCACTTGTCCTGTTATTAATACATTCTAATAATTCTAAATAATTCTAAAGAAAAGCTGGGTGTCAACAACTTTAGATTTTGCACGGATGAAATTGTGGTTGAGGACAGAGGACTTTTCGCTACTGCCTTGTGATATCTATGGCTGATACCACCACTATCATTTGCTGAACCAATGGTGCTTTTTCGGGTGCTTTTTCAAATAAGCAAGACTGGAATGTTATAGATCTTGATTTTTATTTCTCTCTCTGTCTCAAAAAAAAAAAAAAAAAAGACAGAATTGATGTTGTCAGCCAGGAACTGAAAGGAATATGGGGTTTTTTTGTTGTTTTCTTTTTTCCAAAGCTAATTCCTCCAAGCAGGCAGGTAGCTGCATGTCACACCACCTGAAACTCTTGTGTGGGATCTCCCAGTGAGGTCTGTAAGATGTGTTGAGACAATCAGTTACTACAGTTGCAAGGCACAGACTCTAGTGAAATTCATCCCTAGTGAAATTCACCCCTTGGAGACCTGCTTGTGGGATCTATAAAAGGCAAAACATATTCTTGTTGGTTAGCATAGTGTCCAACAGCAGAAAAAGGATTTGCATAATTTTGCTTCTTATTAAAAGAACAAGTATTGAGCCCATGTGCTCTCGTGAAGAACTGCCCTGTGGTATTCTAGAATTGCCTCTGCTAGGGCTCTGAGAATATCAGAGTATCAAAGATAATCTTTTTTGCATTACACAGATGAACTCCAAAGTTGAGGATATGTTGATGGCGACACATGGCGATGACACTGCCTCCTGTGGAGGGCCCATGGGTGGGTGCAGGAGGCATTACATCAGTGTGTCCTATACAAAACCTCTGGTGTTATGCAAGGTCTGGTGTTGCACAAAAAAAAAAAAAAAAAAAAAAAAAAAAAAAAAAAAAAAAAAAAGTGAGGTATAAAAATGGAAGGGATGCATCTTCCTGGTTCTTATTGTACATTTTCTGAAACAATCATCATGCATTGTGTGTATTCCAAAGTAGAATGACATGGACTCGCTGACAGCATTTGGCAGTTAGGAAATCCATAATGCTGCCTTTATAAAAGGTCTTTTTTGTACTGTAAGTAGGGGAGAACAGATGTGGAAAATTGAATCTTCTAAAACTTTATCAACAAAATAATTTAGTCAGGCATTTTGAAGTGGTACCCATCACTCTAGGATCTGGGCTTTGCTATTATAAGGGCCAAAAGAACTGAATGTGTTTCCRAACACAGTGAATCCAGTGTGACAAGATTGATTGCAGTTTACCAGTTGTGGTAGGTCAACAATCTCGGGAAAYGCAGAGTTTCTATGGGAAAGTTTGGTTTCAATGCAGGTATACTGTTCTTCAAGTGTAACGACTAGCTAGAGTAGCATAAATTTGTGTGAAAGTCCTAAAACCTCTTTCCGAAATGCCTGATAGAGTCTCTTATGTTCATCTACCAAGGACTTGTACAAGAGTAAGATAATTTCTAGCATTTGTTGATTTTTTTTTGAAGATCATTTGCATCCGATATTCAAAATATAGCGTTGATTTTTGAGAAACAGTGCTGTATGAACAGAAACAGAAAATGTATCAACGTCATTTAAAAAATCAATAATACATGTGAATGTTTGTAATATATATTTCAAGCTTCCATTAGATTTGGATGTATCATCTGTAGGTGTTGGCTCTTTGATGTGACATCTAGAAGATGTTTTTTTAGTTTCTAGAAAAAGAGTACATGACCAAAAAAAAAAAAAAAAGCTATCCATGAACATAACCAAAGGCCTTAGGTGTAAATATAGTGATATCTGGGAAAATCTGTGAATAGAGGTCTGAGAGGACCTGATCATAATTACGTTGTTGATTATAAATCTCTTAGTAAACACTGGTGGTGAAGACAGGAACAGTGAATTCCATATTCATACCTGTTACAGTTTTGTGTTCAGACTTCAGGTGTAAGGGTTAACTGAAAGTCTCTGTGATACAGGCAATCAGGTATTAGCTTTCTGCCTAACCTGAGTTTAGTGACACTAGAGCTGTGACAGTGAATGCAATGCATCTGCAGCTTGGGCACATGAGCAGTTTAATCCGTGGACACTCAAGCTACTGTGTTTTTTGAAAGCTGGGGTATATAATGCAGCCCTTAAAATCAAATTAGTCTCTAATGCAAAAAAAAAAAAAAAAAGTATGCCCACATAAATTAAGGCTAAATTTGCCAGACTTGCATTGTGTTTGTGTCCTTTCTTCTCCGATTGTCAAATGCACAGCTTGTTTATCTAACACAGCTGCCTCCATGCAATTTGCTTGGGGTTTGTGCCTCAGGCATCATCCTTCTGTTTGTGAATCCATCGCACAGACATATTGATGCCCCAGCTGATGATTGCAGTTGATTTTTAACCTGTAATGCGTTAGTTTCTCTTTGGGGAATACCAGAACTAGAACATGTTTTTAAAAGGACAAAATGAATTTGTATCAAATGATATGTTTTAAATATTTGAATCTGTAATATAAATAATTGCTTTCCAAACAGCTACAGCATTTCCATGTTAAAATGCCTCATAAACCAGTCGTTTTAAAGAACTGGAAATGTTAAAATGAGAACAAATCACAGAAGCTATTTGTAGCAGACAGTTTTTAAGAGCATTCAGAATCTGGAATTTTACAGAACTGTTTCTGCATGTTGGAAACTTGAAGTGGGGCAAGGGACTTAAGACAAGCTTGGGAGGCAATGTTCTTGATCTTATGCTGATTTCTTGAGGTGCCAGGGAGATTAGCATCAGCATGGATTAGATAATTGGTTCATTTTGAAGTTCCAGTGCAATCACATATCAACTACCACACTGTAAAATCTGAACTTAAAAAAAAAAATTTTAGTTTTATGCTTGCAAAGATAACCCTTCAAGTGTGAACTTGACATAAATCAATGCACAGATGACAATGTGAGTCTGAAAACCRGCCTAAACAATAACTTTGATATAATGAAAGGATAGATTTATTTTGGAATATTTTATGATTTTAGGCTGCAAGCTAGGGAAAACCCTGAAATTTTAAGAAAGTTTATTGTATGCATTTCCCATGGCAAGGTATGTGAGAGGGAGGGCGTTCGTTCATGTCTGAAAAACTACTGGGACTACTGAAGGACAATGATGTTGGCATAAATTTCACCCTGGTTTTGGATGAAGTGGGGGGACGTACTGCACCACTGTTAGGTATTATACAGGAAAAAGTATAACTTGTCTGTAAGTGCACTGTGGCTTATATGCGARTGCTGTCCTATGTCATGTAATTCAGCAAGGAAAGGGTTCACTGTTTTGGACCATATGCACGAGGATTAATCTGGAGTCCATGTGAGCTGTTGCATTCTTATTGACCAGATCGCTAGGGAACAGTAAAAGGTGATACATTGCTGTAAATAGTGCTGGACTCCAGCTGTGTCCATTTAATTAATTTGAGTCTGGCTTTGGAGACAGAGCTGCTTTTGGAAGCTGATGACACTGACCATTTTAATCCATAAATTCCTTGGAATCTTCTTTCTTAGTTTCTAATAAAAGTTAATCATCATAGTAAGGGAATCTCGGTTGTTTTTTTGTGCTACTTTAACTCACCACATAAACTAAGGTAGCAAAATTTGGGTGTTTTAGGGGTGGAAATGTGTCTTTAGGCCTTCCTCTGTTTCCGACAGTTTTCCCCACAAATGCTCCAAACTGTGTCATGCCTCCTTTACATGTTACAGAGCCTGTTTTGTTACAACAGCTCTGTACTGGAAACCAGCAGAGAGTGAAGGAGATTATTTGCCTTCAAGATTGGCATATCTTGGATTCTTTGCATGGAGAATCTGTTTTAGGTGACACTTTGAGATTTTCTGAATCTAATTTGGTTATGATTTTCCTTTTGTTCTCAGGCAAGTGGAGCCACATTTCTGGTAGCAAAGACACCCAGTTTTAGAGGCTGGCAGGGTTTTAAAGGCAGGCTGTAAAATAAAATCACTGCTAAAATAGATTTTAGAGAAAATAGGGTTATTGGCATGCATTTTGTATATGACTGTTTGCTATAATACAAAGGTTTCATTTGTATTCTTGAGGAAAGAATTATGTAAGTTGTGAGTGATCTCCCACTTATGAGCAATGTTACTGTGAAAGCAGATGCTGAGTAAACCTTTATGCCACATCATTCTCTGTAAATTGCCTTGTATATATTCTGCTATGTGGTAGTTTCATCTCAAGTATATATAGTAAGAGAGACCTAGCTAGCTGCTAAGTTTCATCCAGTGAAAAAAAATTTTTTTGTAGTGTACCAGTGATTTGGGCAAATTTAAAATGTGCATGTATTGTCATTCCTTTTCAGTGCTGCTTTCTTATTTTGAAACTGCTTTGGCAGCTGACTCTGTCTCCCCAGTTACTATTCTCCTCTCCTTTCTGTTTATGTAGCTATGAATATGAACAAACAGTGGGAAATAGCACCTGACAGATTTGGATATCAGTTCCTATATTTGCAAAACCTTGCAAAATGAGATGTTGGGATTACATGGCACTTCCCTCTCCCACTCCCACTCAGAATACATATAGTAAAATTTAAAGAATTGTATTTTCATTTAGAGGAGTAGTTTTGTGGCCCTTTGTCATTAAAATATACTTTTGCTGTTAATTTTCTTCATAGGACCTAAGATGAAGGCTCTCAGAGTCTCCCTTGGGGGCTTTTGCAAAGTCTAATAGATCATACTGCCAGGAAGTTTTCCTGCTATTCATTTTAAATTTCCTCCTTCTTTATTTCATTCCATTACCCCTGGTTTATACTTCCTGTACTTTCCAAATAATTCCTTCCTCTTGTGTGTGTTTATAGTCTGCACATATTTGCAGTAATCATCTCAGCCCACAGTTATTATTTCATTACCATACCCATGCTTACCTCTTTTAACCTTTCTTTACATCAGTTGAATCAAGGCCTTTATTAGTCTGCTTCTTTTCAGTGAGTTATCTCAAGTTTGACAATATCCTTCTGATAATAAGATTGCCAGTAATTTTTATGTTGTATAGTTGTGTTTTAAAATGCTTGTGATTCACAGAGCAGACGATCAGCTTCAAACAAAAATTATCTGCCACTTCTGAAATAACTGTTTACTAGCTGCTATTTTTTGCTTCATATTATTTACTGTTGGAGTATTTACAGTAATACAAAATATCAATGATTATACATTGAATAAATGTATGTGTTTACCAGTGCATATTGCCAAGTTCCTATGTGCAGGAGGTAGAATATTGCCCCATGACTTGCACCATTATGTCTTATGCAGATTGCTTTTTCTACATACAGTAAGTATAGTTAGGAAATGAGGCGATTAGGCTTATTATACTCTTGACTTACAGAGTTCCTATTATTAAATATCTCTGCAAAGGATGCTTTAGGATGKGTGGCTTTTGGCCAGATGTTACAGTATCCATTATAGTGCACCATATTCTAACCCTATTCCCACTCTAAACATGCAAATTATTAGTAAGCCTTCCAGGAGGTGAAATCCCTGTGGTCAGCTGTGGTCAAGTCTTGGTTATACTCCCAGCCAGAGTGGTACGGAATGTGAAAGCAGAGTTTTGCATCACTCTTTTGCAGTTGTGCTTGATACGTTAGGGCCTTTGCCTGGTCAGCTGAAGGTCACTGTGGTGGGATCTAYTGTATTTCCCAGCCACTGTGAGAACAGCAGCTATAGCTGGAAGCAATCTGAAGGATTCTGCACCCAGAAGGAAGTAAAGCTTATCCAAATGTACTGCGAGTTAAGCACGTAGTGCTTACCTGTGAGTGGAAGCATCTGCTGCAAATGCCACGCAGGGGTTTGTGAGGATGGTGTTTTACAGCATATAGGTGCGATGGTGTTGGGCATTCTGGAAAAACCTTGAGATAGGTGGGTAGGTTCCTTAAACACAATGTGTATATTTCACCAAGGAATTCTTTTGGTTTTGTTTTGTAGCCTAACAGCAGTGGTCAAGTAGTAGGGAAAGTGCCTGGCCATTTTACTCCAGTTTTGGCACCCTCTCCCCATCACAGTGCGGTGCGACCTGTGACCCTGACCATGACAGATACTAAACCCATCACTACATCCACTGAAGGTGAGGCATCTTCACCTACAGCAACCAGTAAGTATTTCTCTAGGAAACAAAAAATGTCCATCGAAGATTCAATATGAYTTCAACTGAGGCCAGAAAAAGGCGCCTTTTCCTACTATTTGACCAAGTGGATGCTCATCATTTCACATGGAGAGCAGACATGTGATTTGGTGGCAAAGCTTTTCCTCCTGAAATTTAAACCAATATATCATGTTACATGAACTGATGTTTGTGACATGACAACCAAAATGAAATGGAAAAGCCTGCTTATTTGACCACTATCCAAGAAAAAAAAAAAAAAACAGATTGTTCATCTAAGGTGGACATTGTTAAGACATTGAGAAGCACACCCAGACAGCAAGGTTTTTTTACAATGACCCACACTTGGAATTCCATAACGTTTGTATAAGCTGCTCCTCAATGAGCTTTCCTACAGAAATCAAGCCTTGTTACAACACTTACTGGATCCGAGCTATGACATTTGCATGCTTCATATAGGTTGTGTCATTCCTAGCAAAAATAAATGGCGGRGCAAAAGAAACTTTTAACTTCCAAGCTTCAAGCTCTTTGTTACTGTATATCACAGCCCTTTTACTTATCCTATTATCTTCAATGGAATTGCAGTTTTAGAAATGAGAACACAGGGATTACTGTGCATAAGGTAATCTCTTCTGAATACAATTTATGTAAAGTGGTGCAGAAGATTATTTTTAAACTAATTTATGCACTAGTGTTTTCTTTGAATTTTGGAGGACTTAAGAAGTCTGGTGTTACTAGCATTTACCACTGTGCAAAGACTGTTGTGCAATACTTCCAATGTTGAAGTAAAACTTACTATTCATAGAAAGAAAAATCTTTAGGATTTTTACATTAAAATAGCTAATTTTAATCACATTTATTATTTAAATACTGATTCTGGTCCCTAACTTTTGGATTATTATTAACCAAGACCATAATCTGTGGTAATACTTAAATATTTTTACTAATTTTATCATTGTGTTAGAATATGATGCAGAGATAAGAGTCAAATGTATATGATCAGACAATATACAATGGAAGAAAGCTTCTTGTGTCTTTATTATAAAGAGATAAGAATAACTTTCGAATAACTTTTGCCTAACTCCAAACTAACATTTGTGTTGGTAGATTTATTAAACTATTTTAGCTTCAGTAGCAGAAGGTCTGTTCAAGGGATTACATAGTACAGTGGATCCGATTCTTTCTGGTGGCTTACAGTGCAGGTCTTTCTACTTTTAAAAAGACTTAGCTTTAGCAGCTAACAAAAAAAGAGTTACTCTTTCAATTTTCAGTCTAGAATAGGTATGAGGAGTCCTAGTTCCAAGCATTCATAGCTTCATCCTACAGCTTGTTTGAAATAATTATACCTGTCCAAACATTTGCCTCTCATGAAGCCAGGGTCTCTAAGCCATGTCCCCCCCAAAAACACAGCAGGAATGAATACCATGTCAGAACAACGCTGATATTTTCTAACCGTATTAGGGACTGTGATGGGAAAGCAGACATGATCTGTTGATAATTTTGTCCTGCTGCTTAAAGGAAAAATATGGCTTAAGGTTTCAAAGCCGTTTAACAAAATAGTCACCAAAGTTCTTTCTAATTGCTTTATAACCTGGACGCCTGAGTACCACCATATGAATCTTTGGAATGTCTGCTTAGGTCTTCAAAATAAGGCCTTTTCATGCTTATAGAGCAACCTATAAGCAGTCGCTTGACTAAAGGTCCAATATGTGCCATAATAGCATAATAATAATATATAATTTTTTATCTGAATTTTCCAATTGCGCATATGACGTGTTGGGAAATGCTACATACTCAAAGTATGAAGCTTTCCACAGTTGTGATGTAGTGCATCTCCTTGATATAGCTTTTCAAATAAATATTGATAAGTGGAAGGGAAATATGAGAAAAAGCAGAGGAACACAACTTGCTCRTGAAGGAAGCAGCAAAAAAAGAAGAGTCATGTCCTGCTGATATGTTAACTATGTAAATATATGCTGTATTGTAGCCATAAAAACATCCTCTAGAAAGCTTATATCTTGATCCAAAGGAAAATATCAAGTCTAAATAAATTATAAGGCATGATTTGAAATGTATTTCCAATAACTAACTTGTTTCGGAATATATATATGTTYATACATACATAAGAAACACTTGACTAACAGGATGTCACAATTATTCTGTCTGGTGAAAATACAACAGTAATGATTGACACTACTTTTCATTATGAAATGCTATAGCAGAATTGTTTAAACAAGAAAGAGCAGCAGGTTTTGATAATATTTGGAAAATTCTGTGACGTCAACCACAGTTTCTTTCTAATATCTGATCAAAAATTGCTTACTGTAAAAAGGCCTTTTAAAATCTGTGTAACGTTAATACTGATGGTCCAGTTTAGTAAGTACACACTGGCAAGTGGAGGAAGATTCTCTACCTCATTTCATTAACAACACCAAAAGCCATGTGGGGAGATGACTTTTAATGTTAACTGGCCAAGGCCAGCGGTGAAGATCACCTTTTAGTGGAAAGATCCATTCTTTGTAACTAATCCCACCATCAGCTACTGTTCCATTTTCCACTGAAGAAGAATTTCTTCAAGCTTTTCTATTAGGTAATGGATAGATTTTCTTAAATTGCCCCTTCCCCTTGTAAGTGGATATTATTTCCTAATGCATAAAGGAGTTGAATGTTCAATATTACACAGTGAAAAGTAGCTGTCTTCTCATGAAAATACTAATCAGATTGCATTCTTTCTTTCCAATGCACAATAAAGACTAATTTTATGCCACATGAGTAAGCAAAGCTTTTAATTCCAATTTTTGTTATTCTCTTACAATTTTATAGTGAGCACTCACAACAGTAAAAATTAGCATACACCAATATTTCTTTAGTTTATTCTCTCAGCAGTGACTATATGATCCCACAAACTTGGTTGTAAACAGTTTTTTTTTTTAATGAGAATGAGTAGGAGGCCAGTGTTTTCAAATATATGTCTTCTTTTAATAGCTTTTTAAAAAACAGATATTTAATAATCAGATGATTTTTAATTTAACTATCTGATTGATCTCATTCTGTTTTTCTCATGCAGCTTCCATTGAAGTTCATAGGAATTTGGACATACCTTTCTGAATTTGGTCCAATTCTTTTTCATTATATTAAAGTTTAAGTAAAAAAATTAAGGAAAAAAGACACAGACACATCCTATATATTGCAAATCATAACTCTGGATCTCTTATATCTGTACTGTACCTGCACAGGGTGGTAGTTATGCTAGGTTGGCATTTTTATCAATCTGTTTTGTTCTTCCTTAATCAGCCTACACAGCCTCAGGCACAACCCAAGCCAATCGATATGTGGGACTAGGCCCAAGAGACCCATCCTTCCTACACCAGCAACAGGTGGGCAAGTTTCACATAGGTGTAATGATATAGACAAACTTTTGTGATTATTTCCTTTCTACATGCTGCCGCTGTTATCTTGGATTAGAACGGGATCCTAAGGGTTTCAGTATTTGTCTTCCAATGACTAGATTTATTCCAAGTCCTTTACAAAACGTCATCTTAGCATATGCTTTGTTTCTTAGATTTCTGCTGTCTTAAGGGACTTCATATAATATCTCTTTTAAATATTTTATTTTTCAAGAGTTCATATATTTACTCTTTAATTGGATGCTAGGAATAAGAACAATGCATACAAGGAGCAAAAGTGAGTACTCATTTCAAAGTCAAAAAAGAGTAAGCAGAATTAAGGAGTCCAAATTACTATTCTTGGGCTATTTTGCATTTTTCCAGAGATTTATGCCTACTGTATTTCACCTCTGCATTTTAGTTCCAGAAGATGAGTTATAAAACCCAACTTTCAATGCAACAGGTTATCATTCCTCCTTTACAAGTTTTAAATTGGTTTGCTGATTTCAAATGTGATAAAAACACATTTGTGTCCTAATTTCTTGCATCATTTTTATTTCAAGTAGCATTTTAAATTTCACATCTCATTAATGCTGTAAATCTAATGCAAATGAAGTGTTTACCCAAACTGTGAAAATATGCAGTTGAGATTAATGTTGACTTACAAACAAGTTAACTGCAGTGAATAGTGAGGCCTTGCAAATACAGAAATCCTATATTGTTAGTATCAGAAATAAATTCAGATCCTCTAGAACTTTAGTTTATTTTATGATGTGTGTATATGTTGCTCCTAGATCCTAACAGCAGAGGAGTTTGAAATTAACAGCATGTAAAATGTTACAAGAAAAAAAAAGAAAGAATATTTCAGGAAGAGAAGTTAAATAGTCATTATTTATTGTATTATGTATCTTTTCAGACTTGGGTTCCTATCAGCAGTTGGTATTTATGCCTGTTTCATTTTCAGTAAACCTATCTCTTCTGCACGTTGTGATACAAATAACCGTGCTTTATCTGGAGYTCCCTATCCCTACCCATTCCTAGGGCAAGGTGGCAGTATATCTGTTTTAAGGGTCACCACATACAGAGTTGAGAGAAAATCATAAATATGGTAGTKTATTCAAGATACTTGACATTTTGCCAATTTTTTTTGACCAGCCAAACCTAACTGGAAACATCTGTACACAGTTATGAAAATACTAAATGACAATTAGTGGTTTTTGCCAACCATTGGTTTTTCAGTAAATTTTCTGGTATACTGCTTTTTCACCTCTCAAATATTGTTGTATGTGTTATAATTACTATAATATGATTCTTTCTGACAATATGTCTTTACTATTTTTTAAAACACAGAGAAGATCTCTCTAAATATTCTGTATCTTCTGATTTTTTTTATGTAAGGTTTTTACAAAGTATTCTTTGGCCATTTTCTGACATCCAGCTACTTTGAGGATGAACAAAAATAGTTGGTTTTGTTGGTGCATATGAACAGGCACATTTTTTTCTGTAAATTTGCTGCAGCTTAAACTCACTTCTCCTTTTTTCAAGATCACTGAAAGAGCTGCAAATACCTTCTCACATGACTAGGAGATAGTGGCAGCACACTTAGTTTTCTCTGAGCTTACTTTATCATATGTAAGTCATATTATGCTTATTTAATACAACTTYTATATATTTTTGATTTTGTGTGGATTGAAATAAATTTGAGATTTTAGCTATATCATGAAGATATATGTGTAAGAGTGATCTCAAGGTCATCCTATTTGGTGTTTATAAGCACKGTGTCTTACACTGCCTTTCATATTAAAACATGTAGTCCCATGGATCAGGAAAAAAGAGAAAGATAAATTAGCTGCTGCATAGACTACATAAACAGAAATTTCTTCTTCAGTGTCACTGTGTRAAGCTAGTGTTCTCTCTTCTAAAGTATATCGCTCCGTAGTCTTTAATTATATTAATTGAAGAGCATCAGTTGGTGACCAGTGAGCTGTATAGTAAATAGAAAACAACTGTGTCATAGTTTCTTCTTTACTGTCAATTCTCTGTTCTTTTCTAAATTATGTGAGAGGTATGTGTGTATGCTTGCCTGAATGTATTGGGGTGTGTGTATGTGAGTGTTTGAATGACTATGTGCATAAAGATCTGAAAAATTAGGGAACAGTATGTTCTGCTCAGTATCCTCTAAAAACAGAATACATGAATAATGAAGCTTTTTCAAATGAATAAATATGAGTGTATAAACACACTACACATAAAATAAGTTTCTAATGAATACCTTTATACTCCTAAATCCTGAAAGGATCACAGAGTTGATAGTGCCATATATGTTTATTATCCAAAAGGTGGTGCAGGGTGGAAGGTAGAGAAGTGAAATTATCTAAATAACTTCAATAGACTAAAGGCTATCCTCCTGCAAGGCAGAAATGAGATTGATTTACTATGTCCTTTCATTACTTTACAGCAATTTAAAAGAGACCATTCTTGTGGCAGGTTCTAAATGCATTTGGTTTAAAGCAGCCTATGATGAATGAAAAGGAAAATCAAGTGGTACATGAAGTAAAGGCAATCAATCATTTTGTATTAGCTAAGAGAATTCTAAATTACAAAGTCAATGGTTTTAGTTCCAGAGAGGTCTTTTAAACATTCACCATACGCTGTAATATATATTGACCCCTTAAAAATAAATATTGTCACCAGTGCATTTTTTAATTCATTTGTGGGGGCTTTCTAAAGATTTATTCTCTCTAGTTATGAGAAATATTGGCATGTATTGTTGAATGCTCTTTAGTTGTTAAAAAAACATAATGTATATAAATTAAAGTAAAAATAAATTTATAAGCCAAACATACAGTTTGCAAACTATGCTTACATGGATAACTTCTCACAAATTGACAATTTGCAAGCACTTCCAATAACAATTTGTAGCACAAACTATCTGAAATACTTGCATTTAGATGGGGAACATTAAATGCAATTTGAAAGACAGTGCAGAATAGCACCTATGAGAGCAATATTTTTTGATTTACTGATTTGAATACTGTGCAAAATGTGCTGTTACATTCATTACTTAGCATGTTGCATTGGTAGTTAGAAAGATGAGGTTATAACAAGGAATTATAGCTATGCAGTCCACTCTCTGCTATGATTCTTGGTAGATGTAGATATTAACTGCCTTGAAATGCCAGCTGTTCTATATTGTGACAATAGCAGCAGCACAACAAGCCTGTTGCTTGAGTGGCATCTAGAAAGTCATAGAATGGTAGAATCATAGAATCATAGAATCATAGAATCACAGAATGCTTGAGGTTGGAAGGGACCTCAGAGGTCATCTAGTCCAACCCCCCTGCTCACGCAGGGTCACCTAGAGCACGGGGCACAGGGCTGCGTCCATCATCCTTTTTTTTGTAAAAATGTCAAGCAATGCACAAAAATATCCAAGATATTGCTGTTTGTTACTGACCACATTGCTTACCTTAATTCTATGTCCTCTTACAGGACTTTGTTATTAGTAACATGTTAGCAAACTAATTGGGGGAGGCCAGAAGGGTTAGGGAGCTAGTATGTGATGACACATTAAGAATAATGTGAGGACATTGTTCTTAATTTTAATGTTGATGATTGTTGAGATGACTTTATTAAGGCTCTTTTAGCACTCTGTGCTCATCATGTGCATTAAGAAGTGTCTTAACTGACTTGTACATACAAAAAAAAAGGTGGCAGTACCCTTTCTTCCCTTTCATTCGCTGATTCAGTCACTGTTTATATATGCATTTCCTGATAATGCATCATTTCTAAGTTTCTATTAAAGGGAAAAGGCAACAAATTGAGGTAGTTTAGCCAAAGTCAGCCTTTTACAAGTGCACAAAGACAAGAGTCCTTGTGCTGGGTGTCAGATTTTAGTTGCATATCCATTCTTATGGCTATATAACTTTAATGGAGAAATCATTAGCTCAGTAACAAAAACCTTAATGGCCAGTGGACTAGAATTCTCATGGATATCAGGTGACCTTTCTGTAATCTCATCATACTTTTAATCTCAGCTTCATGAAACCATTATGTTTGTGAAATTATGAACACTAAGAGATAAATTGATGTTATTTCTGGCTCTATATCTACCTAGAACTCTGCCAAAATTAGCAGTTGYGGACTCTAGCTGGGTAAAGAATATAAAAACATAGATGGATGGGTAGTTATTTAGGTATGTAGATAGATTTACTGGAAGCTATTTATTGAAATGACGGGTTAATGGCTTCAGAATTCATCAACTTTCTACAGAAATGAACCAAATAACTAGCTAAGGCTTTCCTTCTTGGCCAAGGTATTACTCAATTTCAGTGTAGCATGGAGCTTGGGACTGGTGTCTATTTTTAACAAAAAATAGAAATAAATGGAAACAATGACCTCTGAAACTCTTCTCTCTCCTAGTAAAATGTGCTACCTGATGCTGACCCAGTTACTGAGTAACTGGTGAACTCTTCTAGTCGTTGCACTGCTTAGCACATCTGCAAGGATTTCACTACAGCTTGGGCTTTCTGCATGTGGTGTGCAGTATTCTCATTTTTCACACTGCTTTGGTATTTATTAGTGAGACATTTTACCATATATAGAGCTATAATAAACACTTCAAGTCTCTAAAATGTAAAATGAGAAAATCAGGAATAGCTCTTTATTTCCTACACAGAGGAGTGCCCTGCCTCTGTGGTAGGAAGTTGTTCTTTCCAGATGCATCCTTTACTTACTGAATCATGCAGCTCAAAATTGAATTCTCTTCATACTGTTCATCATGGAAACTGTAAACTTAAATGTCCACTGAAAACAGAGTATCTGTTTTTAAAATATTTGGGTGGATGTTGCTTTTGCTTTGAGCAAAAGCCTGGAAGAAGAACGCAAGCGGACTCTTAACAGAACTTCTCAGTTAAGCCAGGAAACAGGTTATCAACACTTAGGCTGTTCTTATTGTGTCCCTTATCATAATTGACAGTTTGACGTAAAACTTGGTCACATGATCATGAGGAAGGTATGTAAATGGATAAGAGGTCACCTTTCACATATGCTTGTTGGAAAGGAAACACATTTAAAGGAAGTTTCAGTCAAAACAATGACAATATGCAAATGTTAAGTTTTATGGGCTTTTCTCAAATGGCAGAAATTACAGCACAGTCTTCTATTAGACTTTCCAAAATATTTGTTTACTGATCATCATAGAAGCTTGAAGTACATATTAATCTCAGATGGTTAGTTTAAGATGAGAAAATATAACTTGCTTAAATATTAACCCTTAAAATCATTCAGGCCCTGATTAAAAGTTGAGTTGCTGACCATGGGATGTTAATGTGCAGGGGAGCTGTCTATATAAATACACTGCAGGATAGCCTTGTATAAATAGAAGAGATAGCAAGAGAGTGATAGGGGCTTGCTGCAGAAGATAGGTGCTTGCAGCTGGGTAGCTTTYAGTGCAGGCTTTGAGCTCTCTCCCCACTCCTAAGGGTTCTAATGAGGATGAGGTGCCAAAGTGTGGAAATGGTCTGGCCTCAGGGTGCACTGCCAACCTAGACCCCCTCTTCTCCTCATGACTTACGGGTGCTTAGGTGAGAGAGAAATGAAAACTACCCCCAAATCGTGTGAAGGTGGAGGACCTTACCACAGGGAGTTTGTGCAACTTGCCTTGCTCCAAGAGCAAAAATAAAGTCGTGAGATTGGAAGGCAGATCTTTCTAGTGGACTTCTAGGAAAGACTTTTCACCCTCTCACATGCCAAATCATGTTATTTAGTCTGTATTCAAAACATATTTTTGAGAACATTAGTAATGTTTTTCAGCATTTATTAAACACATCTGCTAGGACTCTTTGTTAAGTCCATCTGCCAGGGAATTCAGGCTTTGTCAAGCAGCCTGCAAGCAGTTTCCTGCCTCTGCTTTTCACGTCTCCTGCACGGAAGGTCTGCAAGGGCTTGCTACTAGTGTGCCTTCTCCTCTGCAGCCAACACCATGGCATAGTTTTAAACTCCACTGGAGTTACTCTGAGGCCTGTAACTGACCAGAAATCATTCAGCATGACTCGAGACACCACACAAGGCTCAAAACACTAGGGTACTTATGTCCCCTACCTCCTTGCAGAGCTAGGTGCTTTGCTCCCACACTTCTACCAGGCTGACCCGGTGTCCACTGGTGCCCCAAACACTTCTTCCCTCAAGTTGAGTAAGGAAAGGAGGTCTTCTAAGCTCTTTTAAGCCCTTCCAGCCCTTTTACCCAGGAAGTACTCAATGAATGCACGGGATGCATGCTTCAAGTGATATTTCTGAATGATTTACTGTCTTGGCTTGCTGTCTTGGCCTGCTATCCCRATCTGTGAGCAGGAGTGACTGGGGAGAGGGAGTTTTACGTCAGGAAGAGGTAAAAGAGCCAGTGCAGTCTCAGGCTTGTCACACATGTGACCTTATGCAGTTTTCCAGTTTTTCAACTGGAAGGTAGGACATAGTTGGTACAGCTTGCACTAACTGTGTATCTGGAASAGTATGAATCCTCATATTCATGTGGGTATGCTTGTGCAGTACGTATTTAAAATGTGTATGCTCTGTAAGTATTAATACAGTGTTTAGATACGTTGTATGTACTGGGATATATATGAGTGCTTATAATATGAAGTATGTCATTACTAACATTTATGAAATAGATTTGAAAAGCTCTTTTGGATCTTTGTAAATTGCAACTTAAATATATTAATTGTACATACAGAAAATTTCCCCAAACTGCAGGAAGAATATCACTGTTTTGTATAGTAGCTGTTTAATTAGGATGTAATGTATGAACTCTTCATTTTTCCTCAAATAGCAAAAGCAATGAGGTTCTGTTGCAGACTAAGTCATTGCCAGATTTTAGAGTTAAATGCAGGTGCATAATATTCCTTCTTCTCCTTCTCCTTCTCCTCCTTCTTTTTTTTGCTCCTTCTTCTTGTCATTATTCTTCTGTTTCAGCTGTGAATTTTATAATTAAGTTTTAAAGCTTTACAATGCCCCTTTGCAATGTAAATAATGACACTTTCTTAAGGAATGTAGCAAAAATGTAACTACTGCACACTGAGTAACTGAATTGAAATATTTTTTTCTATGTCTTTAAAATTAAAATCCAATATACTCTTTTTTGAAGTGAAAATATCAAATATTTATTTATCCCCTTTCTTTAAGTATAATTAATATGTTCTTCACAGTTACCTCTTGCAAACTTTTAGACCACATATTTCCTTTTCTGGTTAATTTCATGTGGTTTAGTCATGCTTTGAGTGGCCTTTAGAAAGTCCCTTAGAGTTCTTTAGATAACAAACAAGAAACAATCGCTATGAAAATATCAGACGAACATTTCCATTTCTCAGACCTTAACAGCAGGAAGCTTATGAATGTAACAGCTAGACAGGGTCAGATTTGCAATATTGTCTTGTCCTTAGCATATGAATTTGTCAGGAAAAGACTGTAATTAATTGTGCTCCTGTGAAAATAATTTATTTTAGTTTGTTTGCTGTAGCATGTGCATCCTGAAGACAGTGAATATGCATAGAGAAAACTAGAATGTGTTGAATGCAATTAAACTCAACAACAGTTATCTTCAGTTCAGAGTGCTATATCATACATAATGGTACAGTAATTTATATATAGCATGACTTTACAGAGACTGAAATGTATGCTTTTATATGTTTTCTTCACAAGCCAGATAAATTTACTTTCTTAAACTTAAAAATAAGCAGTATATCTTTTCAATAAATCTGCTAGCACTGTAGGGCAGCTGTTAAACAAACAGAGCTGTATAGGGTTACTTGAACAATCTGTGAAGGCAGAACTGATGATTTGAGGATCTGGGAATAATTTGTTTCAGCTTACATTTAGTACATTCCTCATAATATTTAAATGTAATAAAATATTTTAAATGCTATTATTCCAAGTCTAGAACAAGATTAGATTATCTTATCACCTCTTGCTAAGTAAAACCACTCTCAGTAACACTAAATTAATAAACTTCAATTACAAAATACCTTTACCCTTCTTAAATGGCAAGATAAGGGCACACAGTTTGTGTAATTTGAGCAAATTTTCTATAAATTGCATGTCTTCTATGTTTCACCAAATGCATGCTTTGAAATATTGATTATATTTGACCTTAGCTTAATACACATTATTTAGAGCATTGCTTATAGAAAACAGCATTTTGATTTTCTTTCTTTAAATATTTCGCTATTGAATATTAACATTTTCTTTTATTCCAGCTCAGTTTGTAATCTAATAATGGCTAATTGTTATGTGCTAAACACTAGTTGCTCTTTTATGCTTTATTAATGGAGGAACATATTAAAGCAGCATTACTTTAAGCAAAGCTATAGACATTTATTTTTCTGTATGTTATTTTTGTTTGTTTTCTGTTTTTTAAAGTTCTTCTTGGGAAAGTAAGGCTTTTGCCATGTACAATACTAGTTTGCATGTGTTCATTTAAATACTAAAAACTGTAGTACTGCTCGATCCATATCTGACTGCTAGGTTTCAATTGACAGCTGAGGATTTGTGACTGGACCATGAATCAAAACGGCAGGCATTTATACCCCAGTGCCAGTGAGGATACATTGGGAATTACTTGGCAAAGGTAACATTTTAATTATTTCCACCCCGCTACACTACATCTAAAAAAGTTACATTGAGCTGCAGTGTCTTTTTCAGCAGGCCTCTTAAGGAATGTATGTCCGTATTTGATCAGACATGTACGTTTTTTGAATACACATTCAGATTAACTTTAATACTTACTTTAGGCTTTAAACACGGAAATGTGATTTTTAGAATTAACAGACATATTTCTTGGTGATTAGCTCTTACTACAAAGAAAAGATGGTGTTATTAAAGATAAAAATGAGTAAAATGATAAACTTCTCAGGTGATGGTGTTTCGTGCAATGAGTAATCRTCCTATACATAGAGATATTTATGATTAATCAGCAGGGTTAGATTTAGGTCACTAACATGTACATGAAGGTAAGATATAAACCATCTCCTTTCTAAACTAAACGACAAAGAGTGAAATAACTAGAACTGATCTCCAAAAATACAATTACATTTGTGTGCAAGAAAAACTTTTGCTGTATTAGTTAACTATACATTATAATCTTTTACTTTATTAGCCTCRTCATCAGTTATGTTTACAGTAGGGATGTATGTGTCTAAATAGTTGAATAAATAAAAAAGCATTATTAGGTGGTACCTCAGTCTTTTTGACATGCAGCGTTCTCAGTAACACTCAGCATTTGATGGAGATTGTACATGTAAAGCAGAGCTTGAAGGTCAGATCCCTGTAAATGAAGAATTAGCTATTTGGTCCCTTAAAATAATTTTAAATATTTCCTGGACATTTGTGTGCMCATGACAGCACAGTTACCTCTAGAYAGTTTGTGCAGAAGTATGTATATGAGTGTGAGTGTGAACATATCAAATCTTTGCCAAAAGCTTTATATGTTGCATTGCTAGAAGGTTTGAGGGGTTCAAGTAGTAACTTGTAAGGATAATTGTGGAATTTGAAGTCAAGTGCTGTTTACAAATCCAAACTTTAAGTGCCTTAATCATGTTAGTTTACTGACCTATTGGTGGTGATGGATTTACTCAACTACACACTCTTCCTGCAGTGTTTATAAATAATAATATTGAAAATCTAGAGGAATTCTGGTGGAAAAGCACAGAGTAGTCACTTCCCCTGTCCTAGATTAAGTGACACAAGGGAAGATTAGTTAATGGATTCACCACAGCTCCTCAAGGGCTGTGATTCACATTATAAATCCCATCATGCTCTAACTGCCACAGTTTTCAACTGGCTATCAAGAGTGAATCCAAACTGAGCTAATGTAGCACAGAGGGGCTGATTTATTCTCCCACTACAAAGGATGTTGCTTGCTCAGCACATGACATGAGTTAGTAAATTATCTCACAGCTGCCCATCTAGAAGCATCCTTAAGGAGTTTAAATCAGTCATCGCTCTTGACCCCTCGGTAGAGCAATGCCTACTTAGGCTGGCTTTTGTAGTGCCCATCACACCTGATCCTTGGGTGTAAATTTTGAAAAGGGAAGGAAGGGGGGAAAAATAATTTCTTGACTAAGGAACCTGTGAAGATGAATGCAGGCATGTTGTGTGATCCCCCCACCAAGGCTACCTAGATGCTACCTGCCTTCTTGACCTTGTTACGGTCCATCAGAGCTCGTGGAGGTGCTTGGGCACRTGTTTCTCACGGGCTGGCTGGGCCTTGGACCACAGCATTTTTCTTCAAGAGTCCATGCAAGTGAGGATCTGAGAAAGAAAGTGATATATGTGCATCTTAACGAGCAGCAAGGCTTTGTAACACTAACAGGAAAAACACATCCCAGAAAGAAATCATTGTCGCCTGGGGGAGAAAGTATATGCTAGATCGGAARSACAAATTTTCTGCCACAAAACTGGTTTATAAATGTATTCCTGCAAAGCTGCAGTATGCATTTGGATGATAATCAGCCTTATTTTTTACTGCAGGATTTTGCAGTTATTTCAAGTATAATGATTTTCAAGAAATTTGGTTGACCTCTAAAAGATCAAAGAGTTGGCAGTGCCTGAATACTAACCTGCCTAGCCTGTGCAGAAAGTGGGTAATGGAAGTGACCACATGAAAGTTCCTCCTGGGGTGCCCTGTCAATGACCAGTGGCCTCAAAGGCTTGGGAAGAGAGAAAAATGATAAAACTTACGCTGTTTTTGTGTCCACTTTCTTATGACAAACTGGCTGCCATGCTTGAGAGGAAAAATGGTATCTAGCTTTCAAAATAAAAGGTCTTTTCTTTCCTTTTAAAATTCTGCATCTGTCATGTGCAGTCCAGGATACAAAGCAGTGGTGATCCAACTTGCAAAAGAATAGACAGTGGCCAAAAGAGAAAATTTGAATAAAATTATTAAATCAAAAAACAAAGAAACCCCAAAAAGTCAAGTCACTGGTGCACCATWTTCTTCCAAGGTGAAACACTTGTAATAGTTTTAATAAAAACTAGATGAATACTTTGCTTAGTTGAACTAAATATGCTGTTTTTTTTAAAGAGAATACTTTTATAAAACATCCCATGAGCATACTAAAAATGAGAGAGAAAAAAATGCATTTATAAATATTTGGAAGTAATTTTTATTCAGTTTTTGGTGCTCTAGCCATCCAGAAGTAAATTTTTAAATGCTTATTTACAGTGTTTATGTTATATGTTTTATTAAGTCTGCTGAACTCTGCACAACTTTTAAGTACATCGCTATAGTTAAGGTCCAAGGTGCTATGGGACTTCTTAAGCCAATTTTTGCTATACAAGTGAAAGAGATAACCAGATTTTTTTTTTTGGTAATCTTTTTTTTCATAACTGCAATTTTATGATGAATTTGATGTCCTAGAAACAGAAGGTGAGGGGAAGCTGTAGAAATTAGTAAGGCTCAATAAGGAAAATACAGTCTGAGGCACTGTGTGAGAGCAAGAGCGTATGCGACAAGTAAGCTTAAGATATGAGTGAGAAATAGCAGGGGCCAGGGGGACAGACTGACACATGAGCCTGAGCCGGGGTCTCAAGTGATTCATTACTCCATGGGTATTAATTCCAGAGAGATAACTCATAAGGGGCTGCACGATTGAATTCTTTTACAGCATATTGAGTATTTGCAAGTCTTTTGCAGACTGTAAACAAATTTTCTGTGCCAAAATGTGCATTTTAGCTCAGATTTTCTTAAAAAGCTTTTTTTTTTCCTATTAGCTTTCTTTTTAAACAATCTTACTTTGTTAGTTCTGTGGGTTAACCGTTACTTTAACATTACACTGACGCTTCCCAGGCAAAAATGCACTAGGTTAGCATTTCCTGCGTTCAGTCTGTTATCTTGACACGTAAGTACAGTACAACAGCTGGTTTGTTCCTGGAGCTCCTGAGGGGACTTTTATTCTCMGAGCTGAGTTTCCTTCTCAGCTCTGGCTGTAGGGGTGTTCACATGTCCAACTTTCCGAGCAGTGCTTTTCCCCCAGCACCGCTCTGGGGTTAACATAATAGTGCTGATAAGGCAGTCAAATGGAATAATCTCTGGTTTGTCAAAGGAGCAAGYGGGGGGAGTGAAAATGGGTAAGAAAGAACTGCTTTTGTATCACAGGACCCTGCAAGCGCTTTGAATCCCGCGAAACCCACCAAAGCAGCACACGCAGCATTGCTTCTGGCAAACACAAACACCTGTCAGAGCAGTGCGGTGTCCTCCCCCCGCCGTGCCCCCTGTTCTGCAGTGCTTCGGGAGAAAAATATCTATGCAGGGATTACAGTTTAAGATCAGAAATGTCAAACTGTGCTAATGGCAAAAGTAGTCACAGAAGGAAAATCTTACGATTCTGGTCTTTATCATTGTAAGTTGCTATCACTAATAGTTTCACCCAACTCCATAATGTAGAGAGATGCACAGAACATAATGTTCCCTCCCCATCTCTGCAAACATCTTCAGAACACTTCCTAAGAAATTAATTGTATTCAAGCCAGACTTGCATGCTGCCATCCCACAGGAAATGGGTCAGCAATCCATTAAGATGCCATTAGATAATCTAATTTGGAACTTAATCTCTAAATTAACCATGCTCCATACTTGAGGCATACTTGAGAGAAAGAAAAAAAGTTTATGTTTGAATCGATAGGGGAGCCGAAGCGTGAAGAAAGCTGTTTGTTTTTTCTGTAGCTGTGGTCACGTCTCAAGCCGTCTGGTAACCAGGAGAAACCAGACATGATGTAATTCCAGATTGAACTTGAACTTCAGGGACTTAGAATGGGGGAACAATGGACCATAGGAATCAATAATGTCCATTTTCCACATGATTATGTTTGGAGCTTTAAGTTAACCTTTATGGGAGAAGCAGCAAAATCTGCAGTGTGACCAAAATGAGATGATCCAGAAGCAAGATGTTAGGGTAAAGAAAACAACTTCAGTAATATTTTCTGAGCAGCACTGCAGATTCCAGCAGGATTAGAAAAGTTCCCGCTCTGCAGTAAACTGGTTGCCTGTTCTTAGCACTCTTTGTTCGCTTAGGTAGGACAAACTTAATCTTATGTTTCCTGTCAGATGATTTTTGGCAACCCTGTGACAGAAGGAGGAGCATATTGCAGAGAATTCCCAAGTGTAAACTTTATCTTTAACCCCTTAGTTACTCCAAATTTCTGCTCCTGGATCATTCTACCTCCAATTCTTCCTTTTGAAGCAGGAAAATTACACTTTTTTTTTTTTTTTTTGGGGGGGGGGGAAGTTAGGATTATCTGGATTTAATTATGCCAATTCAATAAGTAAGCTTTTATTTGTATTTTTTAAGTGCTAATATAGAGCATTTAACAAATTGCAGCAGAAAAAAATGGGGGCAAAAGTAACATGTATGTGCTACTTTGCTGCTTTGATGAAGTTTACAAATACRTCTATTGACATTTTTGAAAGAGAGAGTCACGATGGATTTGAAGGAAAAGAAACAATTTGGACCCGTAAGAGAGGTCCTTTTCTCAGTCCTTGCACGTTCCCACAGTTGATTTCTTCTTGGGCGGTCGCCGTGCTCCTGGCTCTGCTCTTACTGCCTCGTTTCAGCAGGCTCGTCGGGAAGCGCGGAGGCCAYACGCGTGTCCCTGGCCAGCCGAGTCCTCGCTTCGGCTCTGCGGGGCCCTGTGCGTCGGGCTGCAGCCCCGGCGCCTGCGGCTCCCTGCAGACCTCCAGCTCCATCGCTGTCCTTGCACCAGGCGCACTGCACGAGTGGCCCAGGGCACAGCTTTCTTCGGGGCTCCATCTCTTCTATGGGCCTACTTCATTATCAGGCAGCTGTTTGGCTTCTCCCCGACCCTTCTTTTGTCACTCTGTCACCAAGAGTGCTGTGGGGAAAGAGGCAGTGTCACAGGAGCAGAATCCTGCTTTCTCCTCTCCAGGTGTAAGTCAGAAGGTCTTCACCTCCTCCATTTGCTAGACACGTCGTACGTRCCCCACTGCACTATGGAAGTGTTCCCAAGTTAAACAGAGATATACTTAATATGGTATCTCTTGGAATAAATGAAAGGATAAAAGGTTCCTTCCTCCAAGGAACCCACCTTGGAGGTGACATTTGGCAGCTGTTTAAATGCAGGTAGCAGAGTAGCAGAAGTTCTGCATTAAGTAGATGCTGAGGGATGGTTTTTCTTTGGCAGAAATGTGTGAGTTGAAATTTGGCCATGAGCAGCATGATTAGCACGATCACCCTTCCAAAGTTCACGTGATCATAGCAATTTGAAACGATAGACTTCGCCATATTTCTGTGGGGAGCACTTGCTTAAAGTAGTTAGAATAACCTTCCTGGGTGACTCACTTGTGACATTTCTGCCAGCATTAAAGGCATTTCTGCCTCTCCCAGCCAAAGATTAGCCTGGCATGTTGTGGTTTACCTGGGGCAAGCTGGTTTGCAAGAGCAAGAAAAAAATGCTATTTCAGGAAACTGTTGTGTTAGTAGGCCTTTTTTTTTTTAAATGGTGCAATGCCCTTATAGATTGTTGGAAAATTTGGAAAGATATTGCCTGGTGGAAAATAAGAAAATGCTTCTAATTTCCTCAAGTCCACTGGATATACTGTATTCATTAAAAAAAAAATTAGTTATCTTCATGCTGTCATAATAATCTCAAAAATGGAAAGCATATACCTTTAATACTGATACTGCAAGTGGTCCATTCCAGTAATATTTTAATCAGAGCTTCTTGAAAGAGCAATTATTATCTTCAGAAGGAACTCATGGCAGAAACCCTAATTGAATTATCATGTTAAAGCTGTAACAGGGAATGTTAACCCCCTCGAACACTTGCAGAGTTTTTCCTTGCCGCTTGTGCTATGTTTGAATGGATAAACAAGTTATTCTTGCTCTGAGTAGACAGGGCAGTGATGCCTGCACAGCCCATCTGATACTGGTAATCTAGRTGTGGTGGGAATCATAGAATCATAGAATGCTTAAGGTTGGAAGGGACCTCAGAGGTCATCTAGTCCAACCCCCCTRCTCCAGCAGGGACACCCAGAGCACRGGGCTGCGTCCAAGCGGGCTTTAAAGATCTCCAGAGAAGGAGACTCCACAACCTCCCTGAGCAGCCTGTGCCAGCAGTGGTGGAGTGGCTGAACTGCAAGGTTCAGCAAGATGTTCTCATGGGCCRCAGCCTCTCGCACAAGGGCTACTGGTCTGAATGTCAGAGGTATTTGCAAATAGTGATGGTGCTTTTCTTGTAAATTTGTTCAAGATACAGCCTAGAGCATGTTTAAGGTGTGTGTGGAGGAYTGGGGCACATTTCATGTTCTAAGAGACAAGTATACGTATATACACACACATACTGTAACCTCTGTGAGCTCCACAGATTTCTTCGGGAAATATGAGTTGGACTGGAAAAGACCCACTTTTATTTACAGTCATACATACATTGCTTTTTTCTGTCTGTAGGCAGAAGGATGTCCCCTTAGCTGTGCTGGAACAGCCAGCTCCTGTGCACACTGAGCAGCAGCAGAGCTTGGGAGCTCTTGTAGTTGTTGTTAACTGCTGCCTGGGCTAGGCAGCTCTGTGGAGAAATCACAGCGTTGTTTTTTGATGTGGAAGCTCAGCTCTCCTGTTCCCACAGCTTCAAAAAGTTGAAGGAAARTGGCAGGGATATTGATCTCCCGGGCTGTCAATTTGGTGCGTACATTAGGCACCAGCCTTGTTTTTGTTGCATGCAGAAGCCCAGGAGAACTGCAAACAAGGTGCAGCTCTTGGACATTGAAGATTCAGCTAAATTTGCTATGAATTTTATGGGAATTCACATGGGATAGCCATGATTAGAGTTTCATTCTGGCTGGTACCAGTAATTCTGACTCGTGTTTCCTCTCCTGTAGTTTGCACTAAATRCCTGCTAGGGGTACCAGGACTGGCGTGCCCCAGGATGCAGTTCCATCCAACTGCCGCTTGCTCTTTCCTAAAGGCTCGTTGCTAAAAACCCAACCTGAGCTCAGCAGGCATTGAGAACCCGTCCCAAGGACGTGGGGACACCCGAGGGCTGAGCGGCTCCCCCTGCACGTGCCCGTGCCCCAGCGCTCGACCCGCGCGCCGCGAGCGAGGGGCTCGTGAAGCGCGCCCGGGCTCCGCGCAGCGCCAGCCGAGCAGATTTATTCCCCCGCCGGGATTCGGAAGYAGCATTGACAAATTTATTGCGCGCTGCATTTTTGTCGTGGCCATAATATAAGATGGCAGGTTTGAAAGGTTTAAGTAAACATCTATATTAAATTTGTTAGTCATATAGCAATGACAGTCCTATTAGTCACTTGCTACAATTTATTTTTATTGAGCATTTTCCAAAATATCAAGACCTCTGTCTCCTCTATATGAGTACTGGTTAAGAAAGCTGTTACAAATAGTAATCTGTTCTTTATCAGCTTTAACTGCTTTCCCTTATCCACTTTGGACACTAGAAGGTGGTTAACTTTAAAGCAACAAGTCACATAAGCATCCAGCCAGCGAAGTGCCCTATATTTCTCCAGAAGATAATCTGAAAGCAGTCTATCTCGTCTTTGCAGCAAAAAAAAGTTTTAATATGTAATATTGTGTTGACCTGACACAAAATTTACATCGTTTTAGTTACTGTTAGACTTTGTGTAAAATGGCTAAACGCTGTAAATCATGTGTAACAGGACTGCAAAGCACTGTGCACAGTAAAGTATGTATTTAGGCAGATCTTAAACAAACAAATCTACTTTCTATTTTGTTTTATTTTCCTTTATTCCTATTTCCTGTATTTACAAATCTCTATATTTGGAAATGATTTCTATTGTTGCTCGTTTCATAATTTACTTCCTAGCATCAATGAAATCCAAAAAGAAAGGAGAAAAAGAAAAGCGTTTTCAAACACAAATTATAAGGGAAGATGAAGAATAAGTTGAAACAATAAAGTCCCTCAAATGTCCTAGTATTGAATACTTTTTTAGAACCGTAATCTTTTCATCAGATCACATGGGACAAATCTGTCACATAAATGAGTTTAATTCTTTGCAATTATTTTAACTTTTGTTATAAAAATAGGGAGTTTGAATTTCAAAAAGGAAGTATTTCTTCAACAACAATAGTCAACTGGATTTTTTTTTGTCTGTATTCAAACACAGTTGATCGTATATTTTGAAAACAGAGAAAATATTTCGTTAATAAAGTTAGACTAAAAATCCTGGATTTTCAGATTATGCCAATTAAAAAGGAAAGCTATTGAATATTATTTTTACTTGAGACATATTTCAGATGTCTTAGGGTATCCATCCTTTCTATAATTCTTGAGGATGAAGCTAGTCCTTCCCCCTTTAGATTTTGGCCATGACTGAGCTTGTCAGGGCTGGTAGTTTTTCCACATTCTGGTGTGCAAAGCGAAGTTGTTAGGAGTCAAAATAGTAAATCAACAGGTATAGAAAGGTGAAGAATATCAAACGCTAGCAGATGACAGAAGTTATTGTTATTAGTTTTAGTATGTATGGCCTGAGAAACATGATTACTGGATTTTACAAAGTAAGATGATCGCTGTCTGTTGCATTCACACAGCAGAAAAGGAAAGGATTACATAARTCTGCCAGGCAAAGTGTAATTATGATATATAAATTTTAAATAGTTGAAATGGGTCTGGTTTCTTCCTAATGCCTGCTGCAAGCATTACCCAGAAGCGTAAGGCTTTTCCACGCAGAGGCTATTAGGGAAGAGAGCAAGCTGGCAGTGGCGTGCCATCACAAAAACACCCCCCCGTTTTCAGGCTGTGTGTGTGTCAGGAAGCCTATCCCCCAAATCCCGGAGTTCCCGGGCGGGAGGGGGCTGCGGCCGTCCCCRTGCCGGTGCGGAGAGGCACTCGCTGCGGCGCCGTGCGAAGGGAGGACATCCGTGTTTGCACTTCGCTCGGGTTTTGCTTGCTGCTAGKGACCGCTCGCAGAACGATGCCATTTTCCTACTGAATAAATTTGACCAGACTTTCTCAAAAGCCCATTATTCCTGAGTTACCAGAAACACATGGAAGTAACAGGCTGCCTAGGATCTGCTCTGGCYCCTGAATAGTGCCCATGGTGCAGACAGAGGGTTTGGTCAGTGCTTGGTGCAGACGTGAGGGTCATTGGGACTCCAAAGCCACAGTRACATAGCTGCTTTTGAAACGGTGATTTAGGGTTCAAAGTCATTGAATTGCCTTTGAAATAATTCATTTGTTGTATTCATTTGAAAAACGTACGGTGCTCATTGCTACCACTGACAGCGAATGCTTACGTGACTGGGCTATGTGTTATCCCGTGTTCCTTACTGACGCTGATGTTTTCTCTGAATAACTAGGGGRAAAAAAAAAGAAAAAGAAAGATTTTTTCCAGTACGAAAGCTCTTCTAGTCCAAGTTGTCTGTTTCTTTGGGGACCTGGGCTCCTCGGAGGCTTAGCTTGTGCCTCGAGAGAGGATGTACTGCTGGGCACAAGGGAATGGGAAAAGGCACAAGGAATTTAAACTAAACTTTTATTTTGTGTTTTTGACAGGAGCAGTCTAACTTGTATACTCTAATGAATTTTATTAACTAGCTCTTAAATAGCATCTGTGGCTCCATGTGGTGTTGTGTATATATGGTTTAGCTGTGTCTGCTCAGCTCGCTTACCTCTGGAATTTTTTTTGCAGATAAACAGGCGATTTAATGTAAGACAATAGTAACACATCTTACAATTGAGATGGACAAAATTACTTTTCTTTAAATAAGTTGCGCTTTTGCAAAGAAAACTGCACAGTTGAAACTCATGTGCTGTTCACACATGAGACGTGCTGTCTTAAGTAGTGCTGTTTGTTATGAATATTGCTTTAATCATTATTCAAATTCATTGTATTCTGGTTTTTGCAACATGCTTAATTTGTGTTTCATTTTTCTCTCTCTTTCTCTCTCTCCTTGTCTCCCCCTCCCCAATCTCTCTCAACAGTCCTGGTACCTGGGCTAGCTTGGTTCCTTTTCAAGTATCAAATAGGACACCGATCCTGCCGACAAATGTCCCAAATTATGGTCTGAACATAATTGGAGAGCCTTTCCTTCAAGCAGAAACAAGCAACTGAGGGAAAAAAAATAAATAAAATAAAATAAAATAAAAGCAAAATTTAAAAAAAAAAAAAGAAAAAAGGAAGAAAGGATGAGAAATGAAACTGAAGAAAGAAGAAAAATAGACCAGCAATTGCAGCACTTACAATCACTAATTCCCTTATGTTTGAAACTGTAATGATATACAGAGGGTCGATGATATTTCAGTGATGGGTAGAACGCAGCCCCTGCTAAGTAGCCTTTGTTATATGAAGTCCGCTGGGAAATAGATGTTCTGTCTCTGACAATATATTTTAACTGACTTTCTAGATGCCTTAATATTTGCATGATAAGCTAGTTTTATTGGTTTAGTATTCTTGTTGTTTACGCATGGGATCACTATTCCTGGTTATCTCACAAAACAAAGGCTATAGGCGGCAGCAACAGCGCTGCGGCAGGACGAGGGCCGCGGGCCACGTGTTTTCTCAACACTCTGATTTCTAAATGTTTTAAGAATAAGCTCCGTAGCCTTTAGTTATCAGTATGGGTTTATTAATCTTTGGCCCTTCACCAAGCCTTTCTTAGTGTGTTACCCAGCTTGAGATTTTCCAAGTCAGTAYGAACACACAGGATGTATGGAAGAAATGCCTCTACGTAGGTAAAAGTGTTATCTCCTCATGCAACAGTAAAATCAGAAAGAAAACAAGCATTTTCCCCACTAAAGTAACACTTACAGAGGCAAGTGCAATTTAAAAAGTCGTATCTAAGGGGTCATCATTATAAGTCCTTCAGCCCTTGGACTCTAAATTGAGGGGATTAAAAAAAAAAAAAAAGGAATTAAGAATTGCTTTGAACAAATTTGTTTTTCCCCTCAGTTTTTGGGGGCATTAAAAGGCATTAAATCAAGACAAATCATGTCCTTGAGAAAGAAGAAATCAATAGAAACACAGCACTTATGTTGGTTAGCTGCTGCCTCCACAAAGGGGTAGGACTTATTTATTTAAAGTTACTGGTTGCATCAAGAACCCATAGGGTTTACGTATGGTTCTGCAAAATCTGCATCACAGAGACAAAGAGACAGGCAAATCCATGCCACAAGGGCAAAGCTTACCGTTTACAAACTGGGAAAACCAGGATGGGGATACGTTATATTTAAAACAATGCACTCTTAAAGTAGGTCTAATCACAGGGTGCTGAAAACTTGCATGGTGCTTTCAGAATTCAGCCTTGTTCAACAATTTTCACATATTGACAGAAATATTATGTGCATGGGCAGACAAATTTTGCCTCTACGTCTCTTTAAAAAATAATCAATTTAAATACTCTTTCCAGTAATCCTAATTTGCACGAAGATATAGTGTCCACATTACGTGCCTTGCCTTGAAATCTAAAAAAAAAATGGAAAAAAACATAAAAACAAAAAACACAAAAAAATTGACATCACTACACTTGTTTTGCTGCATTTATTATCATTTTAAATCTTTACCATTTTTATGACAAAATATTTTGTACTCCAGATGGGAAAAAAAGTGTGACATCATGGATTTTTTAGACAGTTATACCTTTATCTCACATTTATAAAGCATATCATGGCTGTGTATAGTTGCCGCTTAAGAATTGTAATCGACCAGCAATATTTTCAGTATTTTGGTGTTTTTTCTATTAACCTTTCATGTTTTTCATCTTCCAATTAATATTTGGGGAGGGAGGGGGTTCAAATTTATACGAATTATGCAATACCAAGTTTTGCCTATGTAGGTAGTGCTTTTAGCTGTATTGGTTATTATAGGTAAGTACACAGATTTAAAAAAAAAAAAAAAAAAAAAAAAAGGAATAATGTATGCTTTTTTTTGTTTGTTTTAATTGACCAAAGTGGGTACTGCTATTTTTGCAGTGTGATGAGGTCCTTTTGTGTACTGAGAGATGGACAGGGGATTTTTTTTTATACATATATATATATTCTGGGGTGGGTGGGGAGGATTTTTAACACTTTACAGTGTAGCTGTGAAGCAGTGCACCCTTAGCCAGGCAAGGGCTGCAAAGCGACTGTTCTGCCTACTGTGACAAACTTTCAAATCGGTTCCCTCTTTTTAACTTCCCACCTGGGGTGCAAGCTGAAATCATTTCTGGATTTAAAAAAAAAAAAAAAAAAAAGAAAATAAATGATGAATTCTGTTGGAGGCAGACTTGACTTGAGGAAATTGCTTTACTTAAAATTTCTCTTTTTTTTATTTTTAAATGGGAGAGAAAGTGAGAGTGAGAGAGCGAGAGGTCAAGACCCACAGTGAAACGGAGCATGTTCCATTCTGGCAGAGCGACGGCATCCTAAAGTGTCCGTTTCAGAAGACGTTTTTAGCTCAGAACGACAAAGATGTTTGCTTTGTCTAGGAAATGCACATGCAGGGCCAAATCTCTGCTGGCGTAACTCCATTGACTCCAGTTGACTCCGGAGTTGTTCCTGCGGGGAATGCGACTCCCTTAGTCTACACGGCTGGTAAATATTATTCTTTTCTTTTCGTCCGCCTCAGACATTTTTTTCGGAGAAGGGGATGGGGGGCTGCTGGCACCCAGCGCGTGGGCTGCAGCCCCCGGCCTCCGCCGGCAGCGGCTCCGGCGGCGGCGCAAGGTCTGGGCGCGCGGACACCGGTGGCGATGTAAATACAAAGTTTAATTCGCGGAACAGGACGGTCGGGACTTGCCGACGAGCCTCCCGCGCCGC